>NC_029791.2:67475531-67544520 GCF_000816755.2 Arachis ipaensis | reverse complement strand
ATAAAAGATCAATGCACATGTGATAAAAATTAAAGAAAATTTGGTACATGAGTATGGGAATTATACAAAAGTGAGAATTATGGGTAGCTAGGAATGAATTTAAAGGTATATAGAGTATATGTATATTAGGTAAGAGCTTATGTTAATTAAAGATTCATATTATAGCTCACTTAGGCATACATATATCCTTACCTTTACTTTAGCCCCATTACAACCCTGAAAAGACCTCATGATGTTTGCATTGGTATACTAAATATTTGTTGATTGGTTAGATGAAGTACAAAGTTTAAAAAGCATGATTAGAGAAGAGTAGAGTGATTAACCCTAGACACTTGAGAGATTAGAGTGATATACACTACCGGTAAGGGTTCAATGCTTGATTCTATGTTCTCTGCTTTCATGAGCTATCTTCTTACAAATTTACTTGTCTTTTATTGTATAAATTAGTGAAATCTGATTTATGTATGTTCTTGAAAGATTTATTTACTTTTAACCAAGTAGGCAGAAACATTCTGCATGTAGTTGCATTCATATAGATAGGTTGCATTTCATGCATTCTACCATTCCTCTTCACTCCTATATAGCTTCTCTTGAGCTTAGCATGAGGACATGCTAATGTTTAAGTGTGGGGAGGTTGATAAACCACTATTTTATGGTTTATCTTGTGCTCAATTGAGTGGATTTTATCAATCTTTCATACACTTATTCATATGATTTGCATGAGTTTACGTTTTCCTTCCTGATTTTTGTGCTATGATTGAAAACATGCTTCTTTGATCTTATATTTGCTAATTATTAATCTTCTCTTATTACCATTCGATGCCCTGATATGTGCGTTAAGTGTTTTCAGAGATTACAGGGCAAGAATGGCTCAGAGGATAGAAATGAAGCATGCAAAAGTGGAAGGAATACAAGAAGTTGAAGAAATTGCTAAGCTGTCCAGCTTGATCTCTTCACACTCAAACGGTCATAACTTGAGCACAGAGGTCCAAATGAGATGGTTCTAGTTGCGTTGAAAAGCTAACATTCGGGGCTTCGCAACGATATATAATTTGCCATAGCTGCCCTGACACCAGGTGACGCGAATGCGTGGATCACGCGGACGCGTGACCTGGCAGAAACGCAATCCACGCAAACGCGTGGACGACGCTTCCGCGTCACTTTCCCGCGACCTGTACGTACTAGAATATGCTGGGGGAGATTTCTGGGCTATTTTTGACCCATTTTTCGGCCCGGAAAACACAGATTAGAGGCTATAAAGTGGGGGAATGCATCCATTCATAATTATGCTTTCACACACACAATTTTAGGATTTAGATGTAGTTTTTAGAGAGAGAGGTTCTCTCCTCTCTCTTAGGATTTAGGATTAGGATTCCTCTTAAAGGATTTAGGATTTCAAATTCTTATCAGGTTCAATGTTCCTTTTATTTATTTTATCAATTTCGTTTATGAACTCTTTATGTTTAGATTGATTTTCTTTACTTAATGCAATTTGAGGTATTTCAGATTTATGATTGCTCTCTTTTATTTATGATATAAATAATTTGGATTTTTCCCTTTTGGCTTTGGTTGAGTCATTGGAGACACTTGAGTTATCAAACTCATTGTTGACTGAAAATTGGAATTCTTCAAGAATTAATTCGAGTTCCAATAACTCTATCCTTTCCCAAGGAAAGACTAGGACCTGAGGAATCAAAATTAATTCATCCACTTAACTTACCTTCATAGTTAAAGGTTAACAAAGTGGGAGAAAAATCCAATTCTCATCACAATTGATAAGGATAACTAGGATAGGACTTCTAATTTTCATACCTTGCCTAGAGATTTTATTATTATTAATTTATTTTTCTTGTCATTTAAATTACCTGTTCCTTATCTTAAAAACCCCCAATTTACAAGACTCATAACCAATAATAAGAACATCTCCCTGCAATTCCTTGAGAAGACGACCCGAGGTTTAAATACTTCGGTTATCAATTTTAAAGGGGTTTGTTACTTGTGTCAACCAAAATGTTTGTAAGAAAGGACTTTTGTTGGTTTAGAAGCTATACCTGTAACGAGGATTTATCTACGAATTTCTAGACCACGCAAAAGTTCTCTCTTCAGTCAACTTCTCACTTTTGTATGAAATATTCCACTCAGGAGGGAATAGCTACTATAATAGGAGATCAGAAATTGGCTTTAAGATATTACAATAAAAACCTAAACTTGCGAGGTTGCCCAAAGGGTAAGAAATTTATTCAATAAAACTTGGAGGTGTCCAATTAAAAGAAAACATGAGACCCTGGCCTTAAGGAAAAATGAAAGAGATTCAGGTAGGGGATGAAGTCAGAAGAACGACTAATGTGGGAGCTAATCTAGATTAGAAATTAAAAGAAGATCTCATTTTCTTGTTGAAAAAGAATGTTGATATCTTTGCATGGAAAGCTTCAGACATGCTTGTCATATATCTCGATCTCATGTGCCCATAAGCTAACTGTTTAGCCCGGGTCCTGACTTGTTCAATAACAACGGCGAAAGCTTAGCCTTGAAAGGGCACAGGTCATGTAAGAACAAGTTCAAGAATTTTTGGAAGCTGAATTTATAAGGGAAGTAAAGTACCCCTTGTGGCTATGATGCAGCGCTATTTGGTGGTGCATCCTATGCTGAATTTAGGGGATTTTATCAGCCTTTTCCCACATTTACCCACTAAAATAGCATAGTTTCTTGATTGTCTCCTAATTTATGCTTAAGTGTGAAAACATGCTTTTTAAGCCTTAATTAGCTAAATTTAATTCACCTTTGATTCCACTAGATGCCTTGACGTGTGTGTTAGTGATTTCAGGTTGAAAAGGCTAGGAATGGATCAAAGGAATGAAGAGAAAAGCATGCAAAGTGGAGAAATCATGGAAAATCAAGGATTGGGAGAAATTCACTCCACGCGCACGCACAGCAGACGCGCACGCGTGAAACGATGAGGTCGCATGGCGACGCATAAGCGTACATGACATGTACGCGTGCAACGCAAATTACCAAGTGACGCGTACGCGTGCAACGCAAATTACCAAGCGACGCGTACGCGTGACCTATGCGTACGTGTCGATACTTGCACGTGATTCACATAAAGGCAATCCGCTGGGGGCGATTTCTGGGCTTCCCAGTCCCAAATCCAACTCATCTCTGATGCTATTTAACCCATGGACTAAAGAGGAATCACAACTTTGGAATACATTAGTTTAGTTTAGTTGAGTTTTATAGGGAAAGTTAGTTTCTAGAGAGAAAAGCTCTCACTTCTCTCTAGAATTAGGATTAGGATTAGGTTTTAGTTTTCTTCTTCTAGATCTAGATCTCCTTCTTCTCTTGCTTCAATTTTCCTTTTTCTTTATGAATTCTTATGTAGATCTCTATTTCTTTTTCAATGTAATTTATGATATCCATGTCTTCTCATGTTTGATTTGATTTTCTATTATGGATCTATTGCCTTTGTAGTTAGATTTCTCTTTAATTCTTGTAATTCATATGTTTACCTTTATTGCCTCTTATGTGTTTGATGAAATGCTTCTTTTAGCTATAAGTTAGATTTTGTTCCTCTTGGCTTTGGTAGAGTAATTAGTGACTCTTGAGTTATCTAATTCCTTTGTTGATTGATAATTAGAAGTTGCTAATTAGTTTGAATGCCACTAAAGCTAGTCTTTCATCATGATTAGGCTAGGACTTGTGGAATCAAGTTAATCCATCCACTTGACTTTCCTCCATGGTTAGAGGTTAACTAAGTGGGAGCAATGGACAATTGTGGTCACAATTGAGGAGGATAACTAGGATAGGACTTCCAATTCTCATACCTTGCCAAGGGCTTTGTTAGTTGTTAGTTTATTTCCTTTGCCATTTATATTTCTTGTCTATTATCTCAAAAACCCCAAACATACTTCATAACCAATAACAAGAATACTTTATCGCAATTCCTAGGGAGAACGACCTGAGGTTTGAATACTTCGGTTTATAATTTTAGGGGTTTGTACTTGTGACAAACAATCTTTTGTATGAAAGGATTATTTGTTGGTTTGGAAACTATACTTGCAACGCGATTTCATTTGTGAAATTCTAAACTGTCAAAAATCCATTCATCAAAATGGCGCCGTTGCTGGGGAGTTGCAATGGTATTATGTTATTGGTTATTGTATATATGTGAATATCGTGAATAGCTTGATTTTTGGATTGCTTGTTAGTTTTTGCTAGCTCTAGGACTTTGTTTCATTATTTCTTACTAGCTTTTGTTTCTATTTTCTCTTGCTACTATGAATTTTCACTTTGGCTATGAGTTTGGTTCTAACTATGTTGTAGGAAATGAGGGCTACAATGAGAATGTGTATCAAGGATGGGACAATTAAAGATGGGAGGAGCCATATGCATATGATCAATCTTATTGGCAACAACCCCCACCAATGCACTATGAACAAGAGCCATTCTATGATGCATATCAATCTAATGGTTATGGTGAATCTCGTTGTGACTTTCAAGAACCACCACTATATGCCTATGAGCCATATCCTCAACATAGCCATCTACCACACTCACAAGCCTCCTTTCACCAAACACCTCCATATGACCCTAATCCATATTCCCCATACCAACCACCTTTTGAACCGTATGAGCCATACATGGAACCATCACTCCAATATCAATACTCCCAAGAACCACCTCAATACACACTACCTCCACACTCTTACCAAGAAGAACCACCTTCCTATTATGAATCCTTTCTCCAAGACAATGAACCCTCTTATCCACCCCAATCCTCAATGGATGAAACCCTTGGCCTTATACTTCAAGGGCAAGGAGAGATGCAAAGGGAGACACTAGAATTTGTGGCTACCTTGACCGAGGTAGTTAGCCGATTAGCCTCCTAATGCTTGAGCACTCAAAGCACTCCCATGGCCACATGTGGAGAATCAATTGAAGAGCATAGCATGAAGGAGAGATTGGAAACTCCGGTGGAGAAGGAGGAATGCTATGTTGTTTTAGAACAATTGGAGGAGCCTATGATCGTTGAAGAGAAGGAAGAAGTGGTTGAAAACTTAGGAGATGCGGAACCTCCTTGGGAACCTAGAGTTGAAGAAAACCTATCCAAGAAGATTGAATTTGATGTTGAGGAGGAGGGTGCACAACCTCCAAAATAATTGTTGAATGAAGACTTGGAAGGAATGGAGCAAAATTTGAGTTCCATTGGAGATGAAGATCATGCATCCACTCTTCTTGGTGTAGAATCCTTTGAACTTGAAGGACCTTCTTCCAATGAGATAGAAAACAAGGTGGAGGTAGATTTTTCTCTTCCTCCCCTTTATGATTTGAGTGATGGAGAAGAGTTAGATGAAATTGATGAATGAAGGATTGAAATTGAGGAAGTTTATGAAGAGGTGCAGGTTGACAAGGAAAACCACAAGGGAGTAGAGCTTGTAAGGATATTGGAGACACCTCTCCCCAAGCCATCACCATCCATTCTCTCATTCAAGTGGGTAAACCTCTTATCTAAGATTCATTATCCCACTTGAATATGGTTTGCTTACGACGGATGGTCAACTTAGAAATATTTGTGGCTTTAAGAGCAAAAGGGAGATGGTTAGTGGATGGCATTGTAAGGGTTGGTATAGAGCTAGATCGCTTGGGTCTAGGAGAATGTTTGACGCTTAAATGAGAATTCTAAGGTCATACCACCCGGATGGACTAATAATGATCAACTTCAAGATGGGTGTCAAAATAAAATGTGGGATCCCGGATCGCAAGAAGAGGATCAACTTTGGGAGCCCCAAGCTTGTGAAGAACTCCATCAAGACTTGGTGTAACTCATGATAAATCTTGGGGCACAATGGAGAACTAAGCATTGGTGGATGTTCAAGGATAGTTTTAAGCACAAGCCACCTTAAGAGGAGTTCCCCATAAGTCCAACTTAAGGACAATAAACAAAAGTGTTAGGTGGGAGACACCCCACCATGGTAAAATCTTTTCATTTTCTCTTTTGTACATATTGATAATTAGTTTAATTTCATGTTTTGATTGGTTTGCTGAGCTTATTTGGTAGTCTATCATGTTAAATAAGGTTTTATGGTGTCTTAGTAGCTGTTTGGAGGATTGGAATGCTTGGGTTGGTGCAAAAACATAGAAAAATTTTGAAAAACAGGGCACCGACCCACGCGTACGCGCACCTCACGCGTAAGCGTACCTCAAGCATTCTCGCCCATCTACGCGCACGCGCCATGTACACGTATGTATGGATACCATATTTTCACCTCCCAGCCAAGGACCCGAGAGTTGCGCCTGCACTGTGCTAACGTTGTGACTGAGGCACTACCATCAACCAACGCGTAAGCGTGACAGACGCGTGCGCATCAGCTCTCTGATTTGCCATGCACGCGTACGCATACACCACGCCTACACGTCGCACCCATTTCACCACCACCCACGCACACGCGTGTTGCACGCATACGCGTGGATGCCCTTCCTTCACTCCACTTATTTTCTTCTCCTCTTTCCATTTCTTTCCTTCTCCTCTCTTCTTCCCTTCTCCTACCATCATCCAACACTTCCAAACACCATGTATAACCATTCATTTTAGATAGTTAATCGTTTAGTTAGTTTAGTTTTCATTTAAATTTTATTTTTCATTATAAGTGTTGGATTATTGATTTTGTTTGCTATATATTGCTGCTTATTCCTAATTGTATGCTATCTTAGCATAATTGTTTTTAGATATTCATTGTTGAATTTATTGATTGAGGTTATAATTTGTTACTTGGTTTTGAATTTTTCATGCTTAATTTTGTGAATACCAAGTACACTAGATTTTCCTTCAAGCACTCTAAATCGTTTTGAATTGCATGATTTGGCCACCATGTGATTTGAATCCTATTCTTTGATTAGGCAATTTCTTGATGGATGTTTTGTATTTATATTAATACATTGTGTTTCATAATCATATGCATCCATATGTTGTTTTTGGCTTGAATGCTTTCATGCTTCTTTATTGCTTGTTTGGTTGTCTTAACCCACAAGTTTGGAACATCTCAAGCATACTAGGATGAGTGAAGTGCATGTTCCTTTTTGTGTAATTGTGACATGGGCCTTTTTATGTTAGTGTGTGTTCTAGACCGCATGCATCTTAGAACTTACACACTTGTTTCATTAATGTCACGCATTGGGTCACTCACCCCATTCTAGTGATTTACCTCATTCAAACAAGTTACGCTTCCTTGCTTTTGTATTTTTTTATCTTATGGTGTTATTTTCTATTTTTCATGATTCATGCACCACACGCAAAAATGAAAGCAGAAGAAAGAACATGCAGCAACCGGTTGACCTACTAGCTGAGGGTAGCAACTCGGAGAGTCGCCGTACCCCCTTGCTCATCTTTGGATGCACAGAGGACGGTGAAAACTTTTAAGTGTGGGGAGGTTGTCCGAGCAGTCGGCATTTTTTGGGTGACAAGTTTCTAATCCCAACACTTTTACATTTCATTTTTAGGTCTTTTAGGATTTTTAGTTTCATTTTCTTAATTCTGCATATATATACATAATAAGCTTAGTCAAAATAATGAAATTTTTCAAGAATTTATCTATAAGGCATTGACATTCCAATTGATTTGAGTGAAAAATATTTCATTGAACTTGCTTGAATTATATATATATTGTGGATCATGATTTTTGAGTTAAGAACACACAACCTTGTGAGTTTTGAGCCTAATTGTGTGGTTACATCTTATAACCACTTACTTCCTTCTTGTGTGCATTATCCTCTTTCTATGATTGTAATCTTGATTTGTTTGATTCTTTATGTTCATTATTTTGTGTAGACATGCATTTATATGATTGAGGCCATCATTTCATTTAGCTCACTTACCCAAAAAGTCTTACCTTTTATCTTCCTTTGTTAGCCAACTTTGAGCCTACGATTAACCCACTTTGTTCTTAATTTTAGCACATTACAAGCCTTAAAGTAGAAAGCAATAAATGTCCTTATTTGGATCTTTGATTAGTTTAGGCTAGTGTGTGTGTGTCATTCAAGTGCGGGAAAACTTAGGACATTGGTTGAGAAAAGGGTAACTTTGTATTTTTGTTGAAAATATTGGGAAATGGGTACATGCTCATGTGTTAATTAAATGTAAAACCATATGCATTGATGCTTTTGTATATCCCTTATTGCAAAAAAAATGAGAAGAAAATAAAAAGAAAAAAAATAGAAAAAGAAAGAAAAAGAAAAAGAAAGAAATAAAAAGGGGACAAAATGCCCCAAAGTGAAGCAATAACAATCAATGCATATGAGTTGTGATTAAGAAAAGGAAATTCATGAGTATGTGAAAAAGTGAAAAATGGGTAGTTAGGTTAGTTTTGAAGTTGTATAGGATGTCATAGGTTAGGAGGGAAGTCTAAGCTTATCAGGATTCAAATTTCAAGTCCACTTGACCAAATATGCATCCTACCTTAACCTAGCCCCATTACAACCTATGAAAAGACCTCATGATAATTGTATGCATGCACGAAATATTTGTTGATTGTTAGATGAAAAACAAATCTTGGAAAGCATGATTAGGAGAGAATTGAGAGAATCAACCCTAAACACTTGAGCGACTAGAGTGCAAACACATCCAGTGAGGGTTCGATTGCTCAATTACATGTTTTCACCTATGATCATCTCTTCTTGCAAGTTTATAAAAATATTTAATAACTCAATTCAATTGTGGATTAGATTTTCTATTGCCTTAGCCCTTGTGCTTATATTGATTTTCTTGGATATTGATTTATTTTGACCAAGCAAGTGTATGCATTTAGATAGTTGCATATAGATAGATTGCACTTAGTTAGTTTACATTTTAATAAATGATGATACCCTTTGTCTATCTCTTGGTTTAAGCATGAGGACATGCTTGGTTTAAGTGTGGGGAGATTTGATGCACCGCTATTTGGTGGTGCATCCTATGCTGAATTTAGGAGATTTTATCACTCTTTTCCCATATTTAGCCACTAAAATAGCATGGTTTCATGATTGTCTCCTAATTTGTGCTTAAGTGTGAAAACATGCTTTTTAAGCCTTAATTAGCTAAATTTAATTCACCTTTGATTTCACTAGATGCCTTGATGTGTGTGTTAGTGATTTCAGGTTGAAAAGGCTAGGAATAGATCAAAGGAATGAAGAGAAAAGCATGCAAAGTGGAGAAATCATGGAAAATCAAGGATTCGGAGAAATTCACTCCACGCGCATGCACAGCAGTCACACACGCGTGAAACGATGAGGTCGCATGGCGACGCGTACCCGTACATGACGCATACGCGTGCAACGTAAATTGCCAAGCGACGCGTACGCGTCGATACTCGCACGTGATTCACTTAAAGGCAATTCACTGGGGGTGATTTCTGGGCTTTCGAGGCCCAAATCTAACTCATCTCTGATGCTATTTAACCCAAGGACTGAAGGGGAATCACAACTTTGGAATAAATTAGTTTAGTTTAGATTAGTTTTGGAGGAAAAGTTAGTTTCTAGAGAGAGAAGCTCTCACTTCTCTCTAGAATTAGGATTAGGATTAGGTTTTAGTTTTCTTGTTCTAGATCTAGATCTCCTTCTTCTCTTGCTTCAATTTTCCTTTTTCCTTATGAATTCTTATGTAGATCTCTATTTCTTTTCCAATACAATTTATGATTTCCATGTCTTCTCATGTTTGATTTGATTTTCTATTATGGATCTATTGCCTTTGTAGTTAGATCTCTCTTTAATTCTTGCAATTTATATGTTTACCTTTATTGCCTCTTATGTGTTTGATGAAATGCTTCTTTTAGCTATGAGTTAGATTTTGTTCTTCTTGGCTTTGGTAGAGTAATTAGTGACTCTTGAGTTATCTAATTCCTTTGTTGATTGATAATTAGAAGTTGCTAATTAGCTTGAATGCTACTAAAGCTAGTCTTTCATCATGATTAGGCTAGGACTTGTGGTCAAGTTAATCCATCCACTTGACTTTCCTCCATGGTTAGAGGTTAACTAAGTGGGAGCAATGGACAATTGTGGTCACAATTGAGGAGGATAACTAGGATAGGACTTCCAATTCTCATACCTTTCCAAGGGCTTTGTTAGTTGTTAGTTTATTTCCTTTGCCATTTATATTTCTTGTCTATTATCTCAAAAACCCCAAACATACCACATAACCAATAACAAGAACAGTATATCGCAATTCCTAGGGAGAACGACCCGAGGTTTGAATACTTCGGTTTATAATTTTAGGGATTTGTACTTGTGACAAACAATCTTTTGTATGAAATGATTATTTGTTGGTTTGGAAACTATACTTGCAACGCGATTTTATTTGTGAAATTCTAAACCGTCGAAAATCCATTCATCAAGCTAGCATATGTAGTTCTGGTAAAGAAACAAAATGGGAAATGAAGGATGTGTGTAGACCATAACGACCTCAACAAAGCTTTCCCCAAAGTTTTCTATCCCTTGCCTAGCATTGATGTCTTGGTGGATTCAGCTTCAGGGTATAAGTTCCTCTCCTTTATGGATGCTTACTCAGGGTATAATTAAGTTCCTCTCCTTTATGGATGCTTACTCAGGGTATAATCAGATCCCAATGTATAAGCCCAATCAAGAGAAAACGTCCTTCATCACTCCTAGGGCCAACTATAACTATGTGGTTATGCCCTTTGGGTTGAAAAATATAGAGGCAACATACCAACAATTGATGAATAAGGTATTTTCAACTTAGTTGGGAAGATTTAAAGAGGTCTATGTTGATGACATGCTTGTCAAAACCAAGAGTGTATCTAGTCTACTGATTGACTTGTCTAAGGTGTTTGATGTAACACCCCAACTTTCGACAAGTCATGACCAGTGTCAACTGTTTAGGTGTTATTTGTGTAAGGACCTACTTGGCTCTAGACTCGGATTTCATAAGCAAATGTTATTATAAGCCTTTATCAATTTAGCGTAATTAACTTATTTATCATGAAAAATCGTTAGTTGCTCACAAGGTTAAAACTTAAAGTCATACCATAGATAAGTACTCGATAACAGAAAATAACATATATACATGTAAACAAACATACACATGGGTTAAGCTTGGAAATACATGTCATCCATCAAAAGACCAAGTACTACACTAGATTATATACATATGTACGACACAAAATAGGAAGTCAGTCCCAACCCTCACATGGGTTTTCTAAACCGGAATCAAACTACTAAGAGGTCCTACCTCTCTAAAAATACTACAAAAGCGAGGGAAGAGTAATACTAAAATCATAAAAAAGGAGCGAAAGATCCACTGCAACCAACTCTGAAGTGATCTCTGAACATCATCCAAGAAAGTGGTCCAAAGCGTGCTCCATATGAAGACTCTGCCGTGCGTTGGATCCTCATAGCTCAGGATAGAACGAAACTCAATGAGCTCCTCTACCGGACCTGTCTGGGGAGGGGGAAGAAAGAAAGAAAAGAAGGGTGAGAACTTGGGGTTCTCAGTAAGGTAAAAAGGGGCCTAAGGTCTTTGTCTCTAAGTTGTCGTGAAACAGAAAAAGAACAAACACAGAACACAGGGCACAAACATACATACAACAAGTAAATAGTTTACACAATTAGCAAATGGCAATAAACAATTCACAAGAAATTCATATGCACAAACAAGATGATGCATGCATGTTCCTAGCGCAGGCCATGAGCTCATTCGTCGGTTGTCTACCCGCAAGCCGACGTTACTCGGAGTGAACCCCGAATATGGTCCCTTTACTGTGTCAATTAGATACCTTGGCATCATGGTTATTCATGTCAGTTAGGCCTCATCATAATAACATTTTAATGTGTATCACAGTAAGAAACAGTGCTATCAATTAGGCAAACATTCCCGCATTAGCAATCTCAGGCTATCCGTTAGGCAGGCACTTTCGCATTAGCAGTTTGGCAGAAGGCCCTTTCAATATATAATTCCCAACTTTTGTTTCATTCATTATTCCTCATTCTCTTATTTTCTCTTTATGCCTCCACATCACTGTTTTTAACTCTAAACCTTCCTAGGGACCTCTTACATTCTTATTCATTTTCCAGACTTGTTTAGTCTAATACCTTCTTGGCGATCAATTTTCTATTTAATAATTAATGTAACAAACGAACTAAGATTCATGCCAACTTTATGTCCACGTGTTCGTATTGAACTCAAGTTTCTAAAGATTCAAAAATCATATTTTTCTGAGAAGTTTGACACTAGATATTAAAGAAAACCCGAGACTATTGTTCTTAGATTTTTGGAACAGCACTTTGCTGTTTTGTTATGTAGTTTTTATGTTGTGAATACTTATGCACAGACTATCTCTCTTAGTAATATCATTCTAGAGATCCTAATCTTTAATTTGAATTTGGTTTTGATATATTTGGATTAGATTTGAATTTTATACAAGTTTTAGAATTCTTCTATTGCATTTATAAGGATTCAGAAAAATAGCAAATAGCAGTGTTTTTATAAAATCCATAATAATTTCAATTCTAATCCGTTGCTTCTAAATTTTGGTGAGATTATACTGAAAACAACCCTAAGTTTTAGAATCCATAAGTTTCTGGTTCAAATCACTTCATTTGATTAATTAATTGTCAATTGGAAGTGGTGCCTTGTTTTCATAAATCAGTTCAGAGTTTCCAGCAAGCAACCCAGCTTCCAAGTGACTTAATTAAGTCTACAAAATAGATATGGACATGAAACTTGTACTCACTTAAAATAGATTGATAAATATTTAAAAACCTATTAGAATTAACTCAAAATTTCAAATAAATCAAAAGTATAGCGTCTGGAAGTTGGTACTACAGAACTAGAAAACCAGAAAATTCTGCAGCAACCACTAAACTTCAAAAATTCATATCTTCCAAACCACTTGGCCAAATCCCATGAAATTTTTATGGGAGAATTTTGACCTCTTGATTTTTACTAGAAAAATAGTCTTACATGTAAAAACAGGCCAGATTGCTCCCAGAATATATTTTAAGTTGCTGTCCAATCTATTTTAAAATTCCTGCAGCAAGGCTCTCTAACTTTCAATAATCAAATTCAATCCTCTAAACTCCCAACTCATACCAATCAGTAACTCTCATTACTCATCACCATATCTATATAAATTACATCATAACCCTGTCCAAAATGCCTCAGTTCTATATATGTCAGAAATTTACATAATGTACACCATATAAATCACACTTTTGCAATATTAAAAATCTGCACCACATCTAACAAAATAATTCAACCAATTAACAGAACTTCAGCAGTATCAATCACACTAATTTATCATCATCCATAAAAAATTACATCTAAATAGTCACCCATAGCTTAATCTGCAATTCTAATCCTTACTTTTTTTTTTTTGAAAATTCACAAACCAAGGTCTGTCCTTAACTACCTTAATTCAGAAAATCCTAACAAACGGAAGTAGAGATTTTGTCAGTTCATGGGGCCAATTGGCCGAGCTGCACATAGATCAAGAGAAGGAGTCTTACTCTTGTGCTGGGATGAATTTGGTTGGTTTGGTCCTCATTCAAAGAAATTGAAGTTTAATAAGGGTAGAGCCTCTGAATTAGGAAGAATAATAAGGTACAGAGTTACTGACTCTTACCTAATAAGAAAAACTCCAAGGGAATCAGAAAGAAGAAAAGGTAGGGTTTCTTCTTTGGCTTTGGGTTACAGCTCCTTTGATGGTCTTCTTCTTTCTCCTTGATGGTGATGTACTCTGTTGCCGTCTTCCTCCTTCCCTTCCTTGATTAGACGCCACTTTTGCTTGCTTTCTTCTCTTCGTGTGGTTTCCAGAAGAATTGAAAGGTGTGGCTTTGCTATATATATGTGTAGAAGGTGGTGAAGGGTGAGCTGGTGAGGCAATGCTTCGTGGCTTCCTCCCCTTGCAACATCACTTCACAGCATCTAGTGTATGAAGCGGTGACCATGGTTCCTCCTGAGTAACATTAGGTGGTGAGAGAAGAAGAGAAGATGGGTATAATCAGGGTTCCCTTGGGTTTGGATTAATTAAGAGGAGCTTGGTTTGGTTGAACCGGAAGAAGAGAAAGAAAACTGTAGCTTTAAAAGGGAGGAAGGAAAGACCGGGTTAATAGTTGGTAACGCATTAGAATAATTTCTCTACTAATTCATTACTTATGAGTTAGTAAGAAATAGTTAATTTTAAAGGAAGTAAATTAACTATAGCAGTAATTATCTAATTACCAAGATTCTTCACCCGGAAGCACTAAAAAAAAGTTTTAGCGTTACATTAATTCTATGCGCGTCAGCGAACACTGTAAAGAATCAGAAATCACAGGCCTCGTGGGGTAGGGTGGTTACTTCTACCCTCCTAAAAAAAATTTTGTTACCTCGAGGGAAGAGATCGGTTTTGGTAGTATTTCCTTCATCTACAACAAACACCCTCCCTAGCTGTTGCTATCCAGGGGAAACAAGTTCGGCCCTTCGTCGTGTACATTCTTTGGCTATGTGTCTGGACTTACCGCAGTTATAACAAACTCCAAATTTCAGTAGACAATGTCTGCCTCCATAATTCTTTCCCCACACAGCGCATATCAGTTTTGGTTGGGTCGAGTACGATTGTTTACCCAGATCTAGCTGCCGAGTTACTTTAAAGTTTCTTCCTTGAGGGGCGAGGTTACGATGGAAGTCCCTTGATGAAAGGTTCTTTTGGTTAGTTCGAGCTGCCACCAGCTTCCTTATGCATCCTTCTGTCAGTTGGCTCTTGTTAAGTAATTCCGCAAAATTCTGGATTTCCATTGGGCCCACATAAGTTAACAGTTCTTCCCTACGTCCTTCTTTGAACTTGATGCACTTCCATTTCTCGAATGCAGCTGGTGCTCCTTGACAAACGTTCGAGAATCGACATAAATCTTCAAACTTGCGAGTATATTCAGTGACTGTCATGTTCCCTTGTCTCAGCTGAAGCAACTCTAATTCCTTAGCGGTACAGAAATACTGAGGAAAATACTTCTTATGAAATTCAGCCGAAAATTCCTCCCAAGTGATGTTAATAGCTTCTCTTCCTAGTAGTTGGAGTACTCCCTGCCACCAATGTTGTGCATCATTCCTCAGCATGTAAGCAGGAAATTCCACTCGCTGTTCTTCGGGGGGCTTGCTGTGCTCGCATTGACCGTCCTATCTCTTTAAACCAGTCATCAGCTCGTGTATCACTAGTGACTCCATGGAATTGGAGGTGGATTTATCTTCAAGAAAGTGGCTAAAGTCATTGGCCGGTTATTGTTACGTAGTCCACCTTCACCTTCGTCGCCATTTCCATTTTCATGTCTAGGCTCATGGTTATTTTCAACTCCATTGTGGCGATCAAGACATTCAGTTACTCGGTTGATAGCAGCTACTAAATCACGTACAACAGCGACCATAGCATTTACGGATTCGAGAATAGCTGCTGTATCAGGGAATGTCCCCTTACTTGTTCCTCCCAGTCGAGGGTGTCCTCGCCTATTCACAGCCATTCGAGTCCTATCAATACCCAACAATCAATATTAAGGTGATCAGTCTTAATATATCAAAATGAAGTATTAATATTACTACAATGGATGTTCACAAACCTTAATGCAGAATATATTACAAAATATCCTATCCGCATGGTATAAAAGATTCAGACTAAGCAAGGAAGCATAGTCAGTTCATCCCAAGGCTCAAAGGACGAACGGCTTTGATACCAACTTGTAACATCCTAACTTTCGACACGTCATGACCAATGTCAATTTTTTAGGTGTTACTTGTCGTAAGGACCTACTTGGCTCTAGACTCGGACTTCATAAGCAAATGTTATTATAAACCTTTACCTATTTAGCGTAATAAACTTATTTATCATGAAAAATCATTAGTTGCTCACAAGGTTAAAAAAAGTCATATCATAGATAAGTACTCGGTAACAGAAAATAACATATGTACATAAAAACAAACATACTCATGAGTTAAGCTTGGAAATACATGTCATCCACCAAAAGACCAAGTACTACACTAGATTATATACATATGTACGACACAAAATAGGAAGTCTGTCCCAACCCTCATACGGGTTTTCTAAACCGGAACCAAATTACTAAGAGGTCCTACCCCTCTAAAGATACTACAATAGCAAGGGAAAAATAATACTAAGATCATAAAAAAAGAGCGAAAGATCCACTGCAACCAACTCTAGAGTGATCTCCAAACAACGTCCAAGAAAGTGGTCCAAAGCGTGCTCCATATGAAGACGCTGCCGCGCGCTAGATCCTCATAGCTCAGGATAGAACAAAACTCAAAGAGCTCCTCTACCAGACCTGTCTGGGGAGGCTGAAGAAAGAAAGAAAAGAAGGGAGAGAACTTAGAGTTCTCAGTAAGGTAAAAAGGGGTCTAAGGTCTTTGTCTCTAAGTTGTTGTGAAACAAAAAAAGAACAAACACATAACACAGGGCACAAATATACATACAAAAAGTAAATAGTATAAACAATTAGGAAATGGCAATAAATAATTCCAAGGAAATTCATATGCGCAAACAAGATGATGCATGCCTGTTCCTAGCGCAGGCCATGAGCTCATTTGTCGGTTGTCTACCCGCAACCCGACGATACTCGGGGTGAACCCTGAATATGGTCCCTTTACTGTGTCAATTAGACACCTTGGCATCACGGTTATCCATGTCATTTAGGCCTCATCATAATAACATTTTAATGTGTATCACAGTAAGGAACAGTGCTATCAGTTAGGCAAATATTCCGGCATTAGCAATCTCAGGCTATCCGTTAGGCGGGCACTTTCGCATTAGCAGTTTGGCCCAAGGCCCATTCAAAATATAATTCTCAACTTTTGTTTCATTCATTATTCCTCATTCTCTTTTCTTCTCTTTATGCCTCCACGTCACCATTTTTAACCTTAAACCTTTCTAGGGACCTCTTACATTCTTATTCATTTTCCAGAATTGTTTAGTCTAATACCTTCTTGGCGATCAATTTTCTATTTAATAATTAATGTAACAAACGGACTCTAATTCGTGCAAACTTTACGTCCACGTATTCGTATTGAACTCAAATTTCTAAATATTTAAAAATCATATTTTTCTGGTCAGTTTGACACTAGATATTGAATAAAATCCAAGACTGTTGTTCTTAGATTTTTGGAATAGCACCTCACTATTTGGTTATGTAGTTTTTATATTGTGAATACTTATGCACAGACTATCTCTCTTAATAAGGTCATTCTAGAGATCCTAATATTTAATTTGAATTAGTTTTTGCTATATTTGGATTAGAATTGAATTTTATACAAGTTTTAGAATTCTTCTACTGCATTTATAAGGATTCAGAAAAATAGCAGCAAATAGCGGTGTTTTTATAAAATCCATAATAATTTCAATTCTAATACGTTGCTTCTAAATTTTGGTGAGATTATGCTTAACACCCCTAAGTTTCAGAATCCACAAGTTTCTGGTTCATATCATTTCATTTGATTAATTAATTGTCAATTGGAAGTGGTGCCCTATTTTCATAAATCAGTTCAGAGTTTCCAGTAAGCAACCTAGCTTCCAAGTGACTTACTTAAGTCTAAAAAATAGATATGGACATAAAATTTGTACTCACTTAAAATAGACTGATAGATCTTTAAAACCCTTTTAGATACAATTCAAAATTTCAAATAAATCGAAAGTTATAGCATTTGGAAGATGGTACTGCAGAACCAGAAAACCAGAAAATTCTGCAGCAACCACTAAACTTCAAAAATTCATATCTTCCAAACTACTTGGGAAAATCCCCTAAAATATTTATGGGAGAATCTTACCTCAATGAGTTTTACTAGAAAAATAGTCTTACTCGTAAAAACAGTCCAGATTGCTCCCATAATTTATTTTAAGTTGCTGTCCAATCTGTTTTAAAATTCCTGCAGCAAGGCTCTCTAACTTTCAATAATCAAATTCAATCCTCTAAACTCCCAAGTCATACCAATCAGTAACTCTCGTTACTCATCACCATATCTACATAAATTACATTATAATCCTATCAAAAATGCCTCAGTTCTATATATGTCAGAAATTTACATAATGTACATCATATAAATCACACTTTTGCAATATTAAAAATCTGCACGATATCTAACAACAATAATTCAACCAATTAACAGAACTTCAGCAGTATCAATCACACTAATTCATTATCATCCATAAAAAATTACATATAAACAGTCACCCAAAGCTTAATCTGCAATTCTAATCCTTATTTTTTTTTGGAAATTCACAAACCAAGGTCTGTCTTTAGCTACCTTAATTCAAAAAACCCTAACAAACAAAATTAGAGAATTCTGTCAGTTCATAGGGCCAATTGGCCGATGGTGCACGAAATTGTGATATCAATGGCACCAACAACTTGGTACGCACAATTGTAATATCACTCTTTTTCACAACTTCGCACAACTAATCAGCAAGTGCACTGGGTCGTCCAAGTAATAAACCTTACGTGAGTAAGGGTCGATCCCACGGAGATTGTCGGCTTGAAGCAAGCTATGGTCACCTTGTAAATCTCAGTCAGGAGGATTCAAATGGTTATGGAGTTTTAATAATTTAAAAGATAAATAAACATAAAATAAAGATAGAGATACTTATGTAATTCATTGGTGGGAATTTTAGATAAGTTTATGGAGATGCTTTATCCCTTCTGAATCTCTGCTTTCCTACTGCCTTCATCCAATCCTTCAGACTCCTTTCTATGACAAGCTGTATGTTGGGCATCACCGTTGTCAATGGCTACTTTCCATCCTCTCAGTGAAAAAGGTCCTCTACGGTTTCCCGCATGGCTAATCAGCTGTTGGTTCTCGATCGTGTAGGAATAGGATTTACTATCCTTTTGCGTCTGTCACCACGCCCTACAGTCATGAGTTTGAAGCTCGTCACAGTCATCCCATCCCAGATCCTACTCGAAATACCATAGACAAGGTTTAGACCTTCCGGATCTCAAGAATGCTGCCAATTGATTCTAGCTTATACCACAAAGACTCTGATCGCAAGGAATTGAAAGGCTCTGTTGTCAGGAGAGGCAATCAAATGCATGGACCAGGAATCCAAGAGATACACATTCAAGCTTGTTTTCATGTAGAACGGAAGTGGTTTTCAATCACGGGTTCATGAGTGAGAATGGTGATGAGTGTCACATAATCATCACATTCATCATGTTCTTGTGTGTGAATGGATATCTTAGAATAAGAATAAGCATGAATTGAATAGAAAATAGTAGTACTTTGCATTAATACTCAAAGAACAGCAGAGCTCCACACCTTAATCTATGGTGTGTAGAAACTCCACCGTTGAAAATACATAAGAACAAGGTCTAGGCATGGCCGTAAGGCCAGCCTCCCTAAATGGCATATGAATTCGAAAAAATAGGGAAAAAGACCCCTAGTACAATAGTAAAAAGTTCTATTTATACTAAACTAGTTACTAGGGTTACAGAATTAAGTAAATGATGCAGAAATCCACTTCCGGGCCCACTTGGTGTGTGCTTGGGCTGAGCATTGAAGCTTTCACGTGTAGAGATCTTCCTTGGAGTTGAACGCCAGTTTGTAACTTGTTTTTGGCATTTGACTCTGCCTTGCAACTTGTTTCTGGCGTTTAACGCCAGAATTGGGCAAAAAGATGGCGTTAAACGCCAGTTTGCGTCATCTAAACTCGCGCAAAGTATGGACTATTATATATTTCTGGAAAGCCCTAGATGTCTACTTTCCAACGCAGTTGAGAGCACTCCATTTGGAATCCTGTAGCTCCAAAAATTTTATTTCGAGTGTAGGGAGGTCAGAATCGAACAGCATCAGCAGTCCTTTGTCAGCCTCTGAATCAGATTTTTGCTCAGGTCCCTCAATTTCAGCCAAAAATATCTGAAATCACAGAAAAACACACAAACTCATAGTAAAGTCCAGAAATGTGAATTTTTCTTAAAAACTAATAAAAATATACTAAAAACTAACTAAATCATACTAAAAACTATCTAAAAACAATGCCAAAAAGCGTATAAATTATCCGCTCATCACAACACCAAACTTAAATTATTGCTTGTCCCCAAGCAACTGAAAACAAAATAGGATAAAAAGAAGAGAATATACAATGAATCTCACAATATCAATGAAACTTAGTCCTAATTAGATGAGCGGGGCTTGTAGGTTTTTTCTTCTGAACAGTTTTGGCATCTCACTTTATCCTTTGAAATTCAGAATGATTGGCATCTATAGGAACTCAAAATTTTAGATAGTGTTATTGATTCTCCTAGTTTAGTATGTTGATTCTTGAACACAGCTACTTTATGAGTCTTGGCTGTGGCCCTAAGCACTTTGTTTTCCAGTATTACCACCGGATACATAAATGCCACAGACATATAACTGGGTGAACCTTTTCAGATTGTGACTTAGCTTTGCTAAAGTCCCCAATTAGAGGTGTCCAGAGTTCTTAAACACACTCTTTTGCTTTGGATCACGACTTTAACCACTCAGTCTCAAGCTTTTCACTTGGACCTTCATGACACAAGCACATGTTTAGGGACAACTTGATTTAGCCACTTAGGCCTGGATTTTATTCCTTGGACCCTCCTATCCATTAATGCTCAAAGCCTTGGATCCTTTTTACCCTTGCCTTTTGGTTTAAAGGGATATTGGCTTTTTCTGCTTGCTTTTTCTTTTTCTTTCTTTTTTTTTGTTTTTTTTCACTGTTTTTTCTTGCTTCAAGAGTCAATTTCATGATTTTTCAGATTATCAATAACATTTCTCTTTGTTCATCATTCTTTCAAGAGCCAACAATTTTAACATTCATAAACTTCACTATAAAAAATATGCACTGTTTAAGCATTCATTCAGAAAACAAAAAGTATTGCCACCACATCAAAATAATTAAACTAATTTCAAGATAAAATTTGAAATCCAAGTACTTCTTGTTCTTTTGTAATTAAGCACACTTTTCATTTAAGAGAGGTGAAGGGTTCATGGAATTAGCTTTACGACATAGACACTAGACAATAATGATCATGTAATGAAGACACAAACATAGACAAACATGAAGCTTAAAAACCAAAAACAGAAAAATAAATAGACAAGGAGATTAAGGAATGAGTCCACCTTAGTGAGGGTGGCGTCTTCCTCTTGAAGAACCAATGGTGCTTTTGAGCTCCTCTATGTCTCTTCCTTGCCTTTGTTGCTTCATCCCTAGTGATTTTGGTGCTCCTATCCTTAGTTGTTCCCAATAGTTGTGTGGAGGAAAATGTATCCCTTGAGGCATCTCAGGGATTTCTTGGTGAGGGAATTCTTCATGCTCTTGTTGAGGTCCATGAGTGGGCTCTCTTATTGTGCAGTCAAATGCTCTACTACTGAGCTATGGACCCTTGAGATGAATCTCTCCATCTCCCATGACTCAGAGGTAGAAGCTTTTGTCTTCCCTTTCCTCTTTCTAGAGGTTTCTCCGTCCTTAGGTACCATAAATGATTATGGAAAAATAAAAAGCAATGATTTTACCACACCAAACTTAAAAGGTTTGCTCGACCTCGAGCAAAAGAAGAAAGAAAGAAGGGGAAGAAGAAGAAAATGGAGGAGATGTAGGGGGAGAGAGAGGTGGGGTAGGTGGAGATCCTGTGGGTCCACAGATCCTGAGGGGTCAAGGATGGTTCATCCCTGCTCCTATTAGGCATGTAAACGCCCTTGCAGTGCAATCCTGGCGTTTAACGCCAGATTGCTGCTTGTTTCTGGCGTTAAACGCCAGCTTTTAATCCTTTCCTGGCGTTAAACGTCAGGCTGCAACATGTTTATGGTGTTTAACACCAGATTGTTGCTTCTTTCTGGCGTTTAACGTCAGTCTGGTGCTTCTTTCTGGCGTTTAACGCCCAGAAAGGTGCCAGACTGGGCGTTAAATGCCCATTCTACTACCCTTACTGGCGTTTAAACGCCAATAAGTTGCTCCTCCAGGGTGTGCTATTTTTAATGCTATTTTTGATTTTTCTTTGTTTTTTTTGTAATTATTTTTGTGACTCCACATGATCATCAACCTAAAAAAAAGAAAATAACATAGATAAATAAAATTGGGTTGCCTCCCAATAAGCGCTTCTTTAATATCAATAACTTGATAGTGAGCTCTCATGGAGCCTTACAGATGTTCAGAGCATTGTTGAGACCTCCCAACACCAAACTTAGAGTTTGAATGTGGGGGTTCAATACCAAACTTAGAGTTTGGTTGTGGCCTCTCAACACCAAACTTAGAGTTTGACTGTGGGGGCTTTGGTTGACTCTACAGTGAGAGAAACTTTTCTTGCTTCCTCTCCATGGTTACAGAGGGAGATCCTTGAGTTATAAATACAAGGTTGTCCTCATTAAGTTGAAGGACTAACTCTCCTCTGTCCACATCAATCACAGCTTTTGCTGTGGCTAGGAAGGGTCTTCCAAGGATGATGGATGCATCCTCATCCTTCCTAGTGTCTAGGATTATGAAATCAGCAGGGATGTAAAGGCCTTTGACCTTTACTAGTACGTCTTCTACCTGTCCATAATCCTTTTTTCATGGATTTGTCTGCCATCTTTAATGAGAATTTGGCAACCTGCACCTCAAAGATTCCGAGTTTCTCCATTACAGAGAGTGGCATTAAATTTATGCCTGACCCCAAGTCACACAGAGCCTTCTCAAAGGTCAAGGTGCCTATGGTACAGGGAATTAGAAATTTACCAGGATCCTGTATCCTGTTTCTTTTGAGGTAAAGTGTGCTGAACCCAGGTATTCAGTTCATTAATGAGCAATGAAAGCTCATCCTCCCAAGTCTCATTACCAAATAGCTTGGCATTCAACTTCATGATTGCTGGTAAATACTGGGCAACTTGCCCTTCAACAATGTCTTCATCTTCTTCAGAAGATGAATAGTCATCAGAGCTCATGAATGGTAAAAGGAGGTTCAATGGAATCTTTATGGTCTCTAGGTGAGCCTCAGATTCCTTAGGTTCCTCAATTGGGAACTCTTTTTTGTTCAAAGGACGTCCCATGAGGTCTTCTTCATTGGGATTCACGTCCTCCTCCTCCTCTGTGCATTCGACCACACCAAGTAAGGTTATGGCCTTGTACTCTATTTTTGGGTTCTCTTCTGTATTGCTTAGGAGAGTACTAGGAGGAGTTTCGGTGACTCTTTTACTCAACTGCCCAATTTTTGCCTCCAGATTTCTAATGGAGGACCTTGTTTCATTCATGAAACTTAGAGTGGCCTTAGATAGATCAGAGACTATGTTTGCTAAGCTAGAGGGGCTCTGCTCAGAATTCTTTGTCTTTTGCTGAGAGGATGATGGAAAAGGCTTGCTATTGCTAAACCTATTTCTTCCACCATTGTTAAAGCCTTGTTGAGGCTTTTGTTGATCCTTCCATAAGAAATTTGGATGATTTCTCCATGAGGGATTATAGGTGTTTCCATAGGCTTCACCCATGTAATTCACCTCTACCATTACAGGGTTCTGATAGGCTCCCAAGGGTGTATTGGTAAAGATTTTTTTTCCAATAAAACCACGTTGCAAGTATAGCTCTACCAACAACAATCCTCGGGGGTCAAATTTAAAGAGAGATTTGGTTGTCACAAGTTCAACCCCAATAGAAATAACCGAAATATTCAAACATCGGGTCATCTCACAAGGAATGGGCAAACATGTGCTTCAACATTGGTTAGAAATCCGGGGTTGTGAGTTATGAGCATGAAAATAAATGGGAATCTTAACAAGCAAGTAATCTTAAATTGCAACAAACTAATTCAACTATCTAAGCAAAACTTGAGCAATTCCAATGAACAAGCAACATTCCACTTAATTCTATCATAAACCAAGCAAGTAACTGTAACTAAAGCAAATAATTTGGGAAAATTGGTTTTCAAATATGAATAACAAAAGCAACTCTTGGCTAGGCATGGGAATTGGGGTCAAGATCCTTGTCTAACAACCGTATCTTGACAATTATGAGGAACCAAGCTAATTAAGTCTACCCTCAAAGTCTTAAGTACGTGATATCTACTCCTAGACTTGAAGTACGTCAAATGGCTTTGATCACATCAACCCATAAATCCCAACCTACCTACTAATTGGATTAGTAGTGGGTTGGCGTCAATGAGTATCAAATTAACCACCAAGGGCTCCCAAATCATCAAATTCATTATACCCAATGACTTAAGTTTACCTAATTCCTTTGACCTAGGCCAAGAGTAAAGAAGACTACTCCAAAATCAAAGTAAACAATTCATCGAACACTTGGTAAGCATTAACAAAAGACATGTTCAACATAGCAATTAAATTGAAATCTACAAGTACCCACTAACAATTATCAACATACAATCATGCAAACAACAAGATTAAACATAGAAATCATCAATGTAGCATCAACAAGTCAAGATTCACAATATTCATGAAATGGGTATAAAATGACAATTGACAAGAATTCATAAAACTATCACTAGATATAAGCAAAATTGTAACAAGGAATTCAAATTGAACAATTAAAACTAGTAATTAACAAGATCCAATTCATAAATCAACAAAGAAAGATCAAATTAAAACTAGATCTAGAGAAGAACAAGGGTTTCTCTCTCTAGAATAACCAAAGAACCAAAAACTAGCTAAAATTATGTCTTAGTGTAAAAATGATTGATCCCCCTTTCCCCCTAGCATCCTTGGGTCTTTTCCATGCAGAAACAGCTTGAAATTGGGCCTGATGAGCCTCAAAAATTGCCAGGCACGATTTCCTTTAATGAGGTCACGTGCAGCTTCCCACGCGTGCGCGCCATGCGTGCGTGTGCGCCGATTGCTTTTGTGATCCACGCGTGCACGCCAAGTGCGCGTGCGCATCAGTAGGAATCTTCTGATCCACGCGGATGCGTCCATCCTTGCGGGCCGCTTCCAGCCAATCCCATCCACGCGTCCGCGTGGAGTGCGCGGGCGCGCCGGTGCTCCTTTTCCCAAGATTTCAATTCTTCATGTTCCTCCCTCTTTGTACATGCTTTCTCCCTCTCTTCTAAGTCATTCCTACCCTATAATTCCTGAAATTACTCAACGAATACATCACAGCATCGAATAGCAATAGAAGAGGATTAAAATATGGCAATTTTAAGGCAAAATAAGCATGTTTTCCTTCATGGAGCAATATTGGAAAGTGAACACAAAACCATGCATTTCTTGCGAATAAGTGTGAGAAATATTGATAAAATCCCCCAAAATAAGCACAAGATAAACCACAAAATTGGAGTTTATCAAATCTCCCCACACTTAAACCAAGCATGTCCTCATGCTTAAAATAAAAAGACCAAAGATCATGGTGGGAAAGGGTTTATGAAATGCAAACTACCTAAATGGATGCATGCAACTAATGTAAAATCATCTACCTACTTGGTCAAGAGTAAATCTATCCTCTAGGAATACATGTGAGCATATAGGGTGAAAATAGTATGTGATTCATGAATCCTACCAAATTGAACATCACTATGGAATGCATATGACTTGCTAAACGAACGCTTGTGAAAGCCGGGAACAAGCATTGAGCATCGGACCCTCACCGGAAGTGTGTTCGCTCTATTCGCTCAAGTGTATAGGGTTCGTCACTCAATCTTCTCCTAATCATGCTTTCCAAGATTTGTCTTTCATCTAAAAATCGACAATTACTTAATGCATGCTTACAAGTATCATGAGGTCTTATTCATGGGTTGTAACCGGGCTAGGGTGAAGGTAAGGATGTATATGGCCACGTGGGCTTAAAATTTGAGTCCTTGATCAACCTAGGATCCACTAGACACATAGAACAACCTATACAACTACAATATATTACCTAGCCACCCTTGAGTTTTACTCTTTTTGCATACTTATGTATTCTTTTCAATTCACACCCATATGCATTATTTTTGTTACTTTATCTTGGGGCATCTTTGTCCTCTTTCATTGCTTTCTCTCTTTTATTATTATTATTTTTTTATTATTATCCCCTTTTTCTTGGGGTTTCTTTGTGAACAAAAGTTTCACTGCATACAGTTTCATCATTCAACACATGAGTATGTTCCCAAATCCTAGAATTTTTCAATTACACTACAATTACACACCTATATATCTACCCGAATTTTCCAAGTATACCCTCCTATTTCAATGACACACATCCTAACTTACCTAAGCTAATTAAGGATTCAAATTTAGGGACATTCATGGTTTTTCACTTAGGGTTGTTTATGTGCTCTATTTAAGAACAAAAGGGTTTATCATGGGCTCAAAATTGGTTAGCAACGGTAGATAAAAGGGTTAAGGCCATTTGGGAAAAGTGACTATTGAAATGATGGCCTCAATCATGTAAATGCATTCATACACCAAGCAATGGACATATAGAATCAAACAAAGCAAGGATCACAATCAAAGAGAGAGAGATATGCACACAAGAATGGAAATAATGGTTAAAAGATGTAACCATGCAATAGGCTCAAAACTTTCATGCTTGTGTTCTTAGCTCAATCACTATGTTCCAAAATACATTTTTAAAGCAAGTTTACTGCAAAAAAAATTTCAGAATTTTGGTAGGTCACACAGAACACAGTTTCTTGAAAAGGAAGTTATTATTTTGACCAAGTAACTCTATAGAAACTAACTATCATGCAAGGGTATTTACAAGCAAAACTAACTACACATGCAATATACAAACTTCTAAGCAAAAGATAAATCCATGGGTATTGAGGGGAAGAGAATGTTACCCAAGGAGATCGGTCGAACGACCTCCCCACACTTTAGAAATTAGCACGGTCCTCCATGCTACGAATAATATGTAAGGGACGGTCGGGACCGGAACCTTCACTATCCCCATCATCAGAGCTCCCATCACTTGGGTTTGAGGTGGATGTGAACATTTCGGATTCCTCCATGCTAGGGGTAACACAACGCAGAAGCTTCTTGATGTAAGTGTATCGGCGGTGGTTGCGCCGCTCATATCTATCAAGCTTCCGGTGAAGATCTTCTATCCTTTGATGTGTTGATCTCAGTGGTGGTTGTAACAACCCCGATTTTCGTGTACGTGAGATCTTCTTTGAAAATACGGATTTCTCCGGAAGATCAGTAAGGGGATAACTTCTGCTATATCATCAAGTATCTCAATCCTCATTGTCATTATGTCATCTTTAAGATAGAACCTTTTCTGAGGTAAGCTCGATAACGTAGTTACGAAGAACCCAGTTTTTGAACCGTATCGGTTAGGAGTTTTGATTCTGTTTTTTGTAAATATTCTCAGTTTGACGAACCGGACTCGATTCATGAGAGAAGAGAGATAATAGGATAATATTATCATTATATTAGTATTAGAAGCTTCTTGAATGATATTATAAGGTTACCTGATTAGTTTTAGTTAAAAAGCAAAAAATCGGTTTAACTGGGTTCACAGTTTACTGGTGCAGCTTAACACCAGCACTCTCTGATGATTTTAGCAATGCTAAGGCCTCATCATACATGATCTATTCTCATATTAAATATGTTACTAGTGTCTTTTATGCTAGTAGCTCAGAAAAGAATTTTTAGAGATGTTTTTACGTGTGTTCCGATACACCTAGTTTTAGTAGTTATACACCTGAGATATTTTAATATTATTTTAATCTACCTTCAAGCCAACCAATCAAAACTCACCCTACACCCGCAAGACACTCCAAGGCTGTCTCATTTCTTCATTTTGGCCGAAAATAACAAGAGAGAAAAGAGAGAAACTTTCATGAACACTTAATCTTCAAAGCTTCATTCCTTCTGAACTAAAACTCAAATCAAAATTATGATTTCACCAAAATGATCCTCTCTTCTTCCTCTACATAACCATGTAACATATCAAGGCTAGAAATAAGGTGATATGGCTGTCTCCCTCCCTCTTCAATTCGGTTTTCAAGGAAAACCATGCAAAACATGTGTTTTCTTGATGTTTTTCCTTAGGAATCATGCTTAACTTGACTTGAGGGCCAAGAAACATGAATTTATAGCAAGTCTAAGGTTAGAAATCACTTCCTAACATTCTGAGTGAGATTTAGTTAGTTGAGGGTTTTTGGATTTAAAGTTGTTCTTGATGTGATTTAGGAGGAAAAAGTGCTTAAGGACCACCTAAAAGACTAACCGAATTAGGAGCAGCAAAACCAGGTAGGGTTTGACGAATTTAATCTTGATTGATTGTGTTTGAGTTGTGTGATTATGATATAGTTTGTCTGTGCTTGAAATTGATGATTTATATGAGTGATTCTTGTTGAAATTTTGGTGAAAATTTGATGAAATTTGATGATATTCTAGCTATGAAACATGTTCTTGAGTGCAGCTGGAAAAACGAACCCTAATCCTTAAATTGGGGTTCAATTTGTGTTGAAGTTATGTGGAAAAGATGGGGTTTTAGTTGCTGGGAATTTATTATGAATTTTGGTAAAAATCGGTTGCTGAAAAGACTGAAAAACGGGTAAAAATAGAGAAAGAATCTGAAGAATTTATGAAGAACATGAAGAACACTTTGAGTGTGGTGAAGAAAAATGAAGAACACCTTTTAGATCTTAAAAAGGGCAAGTTTGTAATTATTTTGGTGTTTGAGGGGTTATTTTGTAATTTCTGAAAGTTAGGGTGGTTAAAGTAGAAATATTAAAAGTATTAAGTGGTAAAAAGTGAATTTTAAAGGTTAAAAGTTAAAGTGGGGTAATTTTCGAAAATTTAATGATAAAATAATAAATAATAATAAAATATTAAATAATAATATTTAATTGAAAATAATATTTTAATAAAAATAATAAAATAATGCAAAAAAGGCAGTTTTCTGTAAAAGCTTTAGAAAGACAACTTTAAGCACAGAATCTCATAATTACCTTCATAAAATACTTAGGGAGTGGTAATAACATATTAGTGAGGCAAAGATAAAAGAAAGATAAAAAGTTAAAGAAAAGATAAAAACCAAAGAAAAAATCTGTAAAATTTTAATGACAACATAGTTAGTTCTTGAGTTCCGACTAGGGTTAGGTATAATATGAAAAGTTAAACTGTTTCAATATAGACTTAATGAACCTATACGTGGAACAGACTAACTATTCATATCGAAATTTACATAAGCTTTAAATACATATGTTAAGCAGAGAAATCAGAGCAGAATAAAGAAACACAGAGAACAGAGTAACCAGAGAAGAATAAAGGGATACAGAGAAAAGAGTAATCAGAGCAAAGTAAAAAGACAAAGAGAAAAGAGTAATGTGATAAAGAGAAATGGTTTGAGTTAAGATGTTGTAAAAATAAAAGTTGTAGAGTTTGTATAGCATGATTGAGTAGAGAAAGAAAGAGGTAATGCATAAGAATGTGAAAGTGATGATGAATAATGAGAATGTTAATGAATGATGATAATGAGAATGATTATGTAAGAATCTGCTACAGAGAGGTAGTCAGATAGATGGTGGTACAACCACTGAGAACGCTTTCCTGGGATACCTTGCTATAATGCTTTGCTGTAAGTCAGAGGTTGCTTACAGAGGTATCGAGATTAGTGTGCTCCTATAAGACAGAGGTTGCTTGCAGTGAGTGTGTTGTTGCTCCTGTAAGACAGAGGTTGCTTACAGTGAGTGTGTTGGGCGTATATCGGCTAATAAGTACCGCCCTGCAAGACAAAGGTTGCTTGCAGTGGATATTGCCAACAGGAAAGCCTTATTCAGACAGAGGTTGCTGGGTAACGTCGGGAGCGGGTATATAACCGACAGGTGAGCTCATTACCTGCACTAGGGCTAGACATGCATCATATTTGGTTGCGCATTTCCTCTGTTATGATTGTTGTTTGAATATATGCCTTCTTTGTTTTCATTCTATTCTCTGTGTCTGTGTTTTGTTTTCTTGTATTTTTTTGTTTGTGTTTTGCTTTTTGTTTTCTCTATTTTCTCTATTTATCTGCTTCTTCTGTCTATTGCTTCTCGGTATTCTGCTATTTATCTGCTAAACAACACGGAATTAATGAACGTAACTAATAACCCCAGCCCTACTAAGAACTCCCCAGTTCTTACCCCTTCACTCTCCCCTCTAGAGTGAACTCCGTTACTTGTTTATATGTATATACTGTGAGGGCAGCTAACATCTGCACCCTGCTTATCTACAAACTTTAACCTAAGTCCTCCGTACGATGTTGCTGTTATGTGGCCACTCGATGAAGTACTTGAGAGTCGCTCTTTGATGACATATGATCGTGCAGAGGAGTAGTAGACGACCTTCCACCTTTTGATGACGTTCCACCTGACTTGAGTTTTGAAGACCTAGAACGTACTTTCCCTTACTTTAGTAGTTTAGAGGGACTAGGTGAGTATAGAGTCTAGGCTAGCCTGGGCGCCAGCTTAGGAACTTCTTGAACAGGTTAGGACATGGGATGTTGTATGTATATATATGTATATAGTTATTATCTAGCTATGTCTAGGGGTGTTTTAACTAAAAGTCTATACTCTAATAAAGGCTGGATCACCGAATATTGTCAACTGCTTGTGATGTATTTATGTGTGGTTGTTTATAACTGTTTTATATATTATCTGTTGTGAATTGATTATGAATGATACTGTTTGTTAATTCAAATGTTTTTTAAAAAAAAGTACCTCGTAAAATAACTACACTTTTAACAACGAATCAGGCTCATATAATAAATAATAGATAATAATTAGGTAGACAAGTTGGTAGCGCTCAGTTTCTAGTATGATCATGACGTACCAAAAATTGGGTCGTTACAATGGTAATGATGAGCTAGAAGGAAAAAGAAGTGGCGAGGCCATGTCGAGGCTTGGTTTGCTCATGGGAAGGTGTAGGTATTTCCCGCTTGGGACCACATCGCCCTTAGCTGGAACTATGATATTTTTGTCCTTGGCTTCCCAAGAAACACCCACAGTAGCAACTAAGTCATACACCAATGCTGGAAATGGCAAATTACCCCGGTCGTGAACTTGACTCATCGCTTGCCTGACAAGAAGCGAAATATTCACCGGCTTCTCCGTGAGAACACACCAAACAAACAAGGCGAGGTCTTCCGTGAGGGACGACTTGTGGGTGCTAGGTAGCACATAGTGGGATAGGATCTGAGCCCAAGCTCTAGCTTCCACAGTGAGGAAGCGAGCGTCAATGCTGTTGGGCCTCATCCGGAGTCGACCTTGGGTCCAAAATGTCACTGGCTCAGCAATGACTCGGAGAATCGAGTCCCAATTAAATCCATACTTCTCTCCCTGACCTAAGACTTCTTGGTAGCCATCCATGTCACTTGGCACTGGTAGGACATTAAGCACTTGCTGAATATCCTCTTCTGAAACTGAGACTTGCTTTCGGCGCATGTATACCGATTGAAGAGAGGGAAGATGGTAGTTAGTGTAGAATTCTTCCACCCAAGAAAGGTTGATTTCCCTTGGTATCCTCAAAATAAACTCCCATCCTCGCTATTCAATGCGGGGCAAAATATAAGGAGTGACCTTGTCCGGCGGAGCGAGTAGATGCTCAGGATGATAGTTCCTTACAGCTATGGAGGGGAACATAAGTTCATAAAAGCGGTTGGGGAACCTTGAGGAATATTTTTCCGGTTTGCCCTTGTCATTCTCATCAAAAGGAGCGGGTGTCTTCCCTTTCTTAGATAGGGGTTTGGCTCTTAGTGAAGAGCGCGCCTTAGAATTTGACTTTTGGGGTGCCCTTTTTGCGGCCGGTTTCCTCGAAGCTATCTCCTTGCCTTTCTTGGTGGCCATCCTGAAAAGAAAGAGAAGGAAGGAAAACATTAAACCCAAGAATCAATTCGACAAAACACATGCAAGTGACTTGTGGTGCCCATGATGAATGTAAAGGCAAGGGTCACAACACTTGGCATGGGATGCAAGAGGAAGTAAAGCATGCAATGGCATAAGAAGAGTAGTCTCAAGCATCCATAATAAAGAGTAAGTCATGTTCAATTAATATCTAATTGGTAAGTATAAACTTTAAGCACACAAATTAGACTCAATGCATTTAAGAGAAAGTAAGTGAATGGGGAGGGAGCACCAATTTGAAAAATATATGACTAAAATGAACCAAAATGGTATATGTGCATTTTCTCGAACACTTGGCATACAATAATCAAGCAATGAGCAATTATGAGATACTAAACCAATTCAAAGCCCAAAATGGAACATCAATCATCACATAAACATCACACAATGGGAAAGATAAGAAAAAGAATGACAAAAGATCTATTAATGCAAATTAAGCTCAAATTCAACATCCATGGAGAAATAAAGAAAAAGGAAAGGTAAGCAAACAAAAAGCAAGAAACATCATCATGCAAGTAAAAGGGAAACTAAGTAAAGCAATAAGAAGCATCTAACTAGAGAAAATAAAGAAGAAAAGTAGAAGAAGTGAAACCTTGAAAAGTATGAAGGAACAAGGTTGAATCTTCTTTTGTGAAGATGAGAAAGAAAATGAGAGAGGTGTAGTGCCACCGGAAAAAGTTGGTTATCGCCGGTGCGTGGCCAGAGACAGTGGAGGGGGGAGGGAAGAAGAAGAGGAGAAGGGAGATGATGGAGGGAGAAGGAAAAGAAACTAAGAAAGAAAAGGGTTTGAGAGAAAGAAAAACAGGGCAAGGCGCGAAGTATAAAACTGACTCGCGCAACCGGCACGCGCGCGCAAGGTGCGCTGGCGCGTCGGTGAGGATGCTAGCAGGGGACGCGTGCGCGTTAGTGGCGCGCGCGTGCGAGGGGAGTTGTGCCTCAGGCACAGAAGTGGCACAAAGTTGGCTCAAGTCTCTGGTTTTGTACCAGAGTGAATCAGGGAGGCAGGCGCGCGGACGCGCACCTTGAGCGGACGCGTGCTTGAGGTATTCCGCAACTGGCGCGGACGCGCACAACGCATGGACGCGTCAGTTTTGGCACAAGGTTGGCCCAATTGTGGCACAACTCTCTGGTTTTTGTACCAGAGAGTCCACATATCTCCATCAGTGCGTGCACGCACCGTGCACTGGCGCGTCGATGGTTGAATTGCAAGGGTGCGCGCAGGCGGCATGTACGCGAACGCGTCAGTGCCTGGCGCGAGTTGGGCACAAAGTTTGGCCCAAGAGTGGAATTTCGCCACTGGCGCGCGCGAGCACTGTGCGCTGGCGCGTCGGTGCCCTTCTTCAAAGAAATATTTTTGTTTTCTTTATCTTTTTCACATCCTATCTATATGAACATTCTACCTATCCAACAAAAGCAACAAAGCTAGCATTCCTATGCACTCAATCAATCATCAAAAGATCACAAAATTCACAAGAAACTAAAGATACGAACAAGATGGTATAAACAAGGAAGATCTTACCACGGTGGGGTGCCTCCCACCAAGCACTTTTCTTTAACGTCCTTAAGTTGGACGGTCCTTTTCTTAAGCTTCCTCTCTCCTTGGTGCATCCTCTAATATGTACACCTCTAGCTCTCTTGGGGGCGTGCAACCATGATACTTCTTCACTCTATGTCCATTCACTTTGAAAGTTGCTTCACTCTTTGGATCAAACAATTCCACCACTCCGTAGGGCTTCATCTCCTTCACCTTGAAAGGTCCTTCCCATCTAGAACGGAGCTTGCCAGGCATAAATCGGAGCCTTGAGTTGTAGAGGAGGACCTCATCACCTTCTTGAAAGTCCTTCTTCCAGATGTGATGGTCATGAAATGCCTTAGTCTTTTCCTTGTAAATTCGGGCATTCTCATATGACTCGTTCCTCAAACACTCAATCTCTTCTAGTTGTAACTTCCTAGCTTCACCCGCCTTGGCTAAATCCATGTTGCACTGCTTTACCGCCCAATAGGCTCGATGCTCAATCTCCACCGGAAGGTGGCACGCCTTACCGTAGACGATCCGGAAAGGACTCATTCCTATTGGAGTCTTGTAGGCCGTTCTATACGCCCATAGTGCATCTCCTAACCGGAGGCTCCAATCCTTTCTTTGTGGATTGACCACTTTCTCCAAGATTCTCTTGATTTCCCGGTTGGACACTTCCGCTTGTCCATTTGTTTGCGGATGATAAGCAGTAGCAACTTTATGCGATACTCCATAGCGCTTGAGCAATGCTTCTACCTTCCTATTACAAAAGTGGGATCCTTGGTCGCTCACGATTGCTCGTGGCGACCCATAACGGCATACAATGTGATTCCTAATGAAAGAAACAACTGCATTGGCGTCGTCAAGGCGGGTAGGTATGGCCTCTACCCACTTTGACACGTAGTTAACCGCTAATAGAATATACAGATACCCACTAGAGTTGGGAAACGGTCCAATAAAGTCAATGCCCCATACATCAAATATCTCACAGAACAACATAGGTTGCTGAGGCATTTCATCCCTTTGGGATGCGTTTCCTGACTTCTGACACTGATGGCAAGACACACATAACCGGTTAGCATCCTTGAATAAGGTTGGCCACCAGAATCCACAATCCAACACATTTTTAGCGATCCTTTGTGGGCCAAAGTGGCCACCACATTCGGACGAATGACAAGCTTTAAGAATTGGTTGGAATTCAGACTCCGGGACACATCTTCGAATTACTTGGTCTACGCCCCTCTTCCACAAGTGAGGGTCATCCCAAATATAGTATTTGGAATCACTCCTCAACTTGTTCCTTTGGTTTTTCGAAAAGTTGGGAGGGAAGATTCTTGCAACCAACTAGTTCGCCATTGGGGCACACCAAGGAAAGCTATCCGACACAGCATGCAAACTATCCAATGGGAATGAGTCATTGATCGGAAATGGATCAATTTTTAAATTCTCAATGTGGCTTAAATAATTCACAACCAGGGTTTGAGATCCACTCCAGTCCCTAATCTCAATGTCGAATTCTTGCAAAAGCAAGATCCAACGTATGAGTCTAGGCTTTGACTCATTCTTTGTTAATAAGTACTTTAAAGCTGCATGATCCGTGTATACCACTATCTTTGAACCTAGCAAATAAGATCTGAATTTATCTAAAGCAAGAACAATAGCTAGGAGTTCTTTTTCAGTAGTGGTATAGTTGGATTGTGCCGCATCTAGTGTCTTAGAAGAGTAAGCAATGACATAAGGGAGTTTACCATTGCGCTGTGCAAGCGCGGCACCCACAGCATGGTTTGACGCATCGCACATTATCTCAAATGGCAACGTCCAGTTGGGGCCTCGCACAATTGGTGCCGTGGTAAGAACTCTCCTTAGCTCTTCAAAAGCTTTTACACATTTACCATCAAACTCAAATTCCACATCTTTTTGGAGTAGGCTCAACAATGGCAAAGCAATCTTGCTGAAGTCCTTGATAAAGCGCCTATGAAATCCTGCATGTCCCAAAAATGAGCGGACTTCCCTCACGGATGAGGGGTGAGGCAAAGTGGTGATAACATTGACCTTGGCCGGGTCTACAAAAATACCTTCATGAGATACTACATGTCCTAACACTATACCTTGTTGTACCATAAAGTGACATTTTTCAAAATTTAAGACAAGGTTAGTGTCAACACATCTAGCTAGGACCTTGGCCAAGCTCTCTAAACAAGAATCGAATGAAGTACCATAAACGCTAAAGTCGTCCATAAAGACTTCCAGGCAATTCTCCATTAGATCAGAGAAGACACTCGTCATGCACCGCTGAAAAGTAGCGGGTGCGTTACATAGTCCAAATGGCATCCTTTTATAGGCAAAGGTGCCAAACGGACAAGTAAACGTGGTCTTCTCCTGATCTTCAGGAGCAATATGTATCTGGAAGTAGCCAGTAAATCCATCAAGAAAGCAGTAGTGAAATTTACCTGCCAAGCGGTCTAGCATCTGATCGATGAAGGGTAAGGGGTAATGGTCCTTCCGTGTGGCAGCGTTCAATCTTCTGTACTCAATATATACTCGCCACGCATTTTGTACTCTTTTAGTGACCATTTCACCATCGTCCTTCTCGACCGTTGTGATGCTCGACTTCTTGGGGACAACTTGAACCGGGCTCACCCACTCACTGTCGGAAATTGGGTATATGATATCCGCATCCAGTAATCGGGTGACCTCTTTCTTTACTACATCGAGGATGGTTAGGTTGAGCCTCCTTTGCGGTTGCCTAACCGGCTTAGCTCCATCTTGGAGAAATATCCTATGCATGCACTTGCGGGGGTCAATTCCCACAATATCCGCTAGGCTCCATCCTATTGCTTTCTTGTACTTTCTGAGAACATCTAGGAGCTTTCCCTCTTCTTCACTTGAGAGCTCACTAGCAATAATAACCGGAAACCTTTGGTTATCCTCTAAGAAAGCATACTTCAAATGAGATGGAAGGGGCTTCAATTCACTTTTTATCTCAAGTTGAGGTTCCTTTTCATCAATCTCATGGGATTCATTCTCGACAACTTCTTCATGTTCATCTTCTTGGTCATCCGTCTCCTCAACAATGGGGTAGCACAACTTGTCATGGTCTTCTTCTTGCACTTCTGCTACCACTTCATCAATCACATCACATCGGAGTACGGAATGTTCTTCAAGAGGATGTTTCATGGCTTCCTCTAAATTGAACTTGATAGTCTTGTCTCCAACCCCAAAGAAATATATACCGGTGAAGGCATCTAACTTGAACTTGGAGGTTTTGAGGAAGGGTCTACCAAGTAGAACGGAGGAGGAGCTTTTATTTTCTGTTGGAGGCATTTCAAGGATGTAAAAGTCAACCGGAAAAACCAAATCCTTAATTGCCACGAGTACATCTTCCGCTATCCCCATCACTGTGATCACACTCTTATCGGCTAAGGCAAACCTCGCCGTCGACTTCTTTAATGGAGCTAAATTCAACCGCACATAGATAGAAAGTGGCATGATGCTTACACAAGCTCCCAAGTCACACATACAATCATGAAAAGTGTATCCACCAATACAACAAGACACTAAGCACGGTCCAGGGTCACCACATTTTCTTGGAATAGGTTCCATCAAGGAAGAAATTGAACTACCCAAGGATAATGTCTCCAATTCTCCTATCCTATCCTTGTGTGTACACAAGTCTTTCAAAAATTTTGCATACTTTGGAATTTGTTGAATAGCATCAAGGAGTGGTATGGTTACCTCAACCTTTTTTAACACTTCAAGCATGTTCAAATCAAACTCCGGTGTCTTCTTCGCCTTCTTCACCATGGAAGGAAATGGAATAGGAATTGACTCATCCACTATAGCTTTCCTCTTGGGTTCCTTGAGGTTTACTCATTCTTCATCATGCCTTTTGTCTACCACCTCTTCTTCATGTAGAGCTTCAATAACTACCTCTTCCTCATGAATTTCTCCCATGACCCTTGGAGGTATCTTCTCTAATGTAGTCCCCAACCGTAGAGTGATGGCGTTGAGACCGTCTCTTAGGTTTGGTTGGGGGTTGGGATGGAAGGTTAGAGGAACTTGAGGGTTGATTGGTGTTGTTATTGGGGGTTGGTGATTGGCTTGACATGTTCATCTTTGAAAGCATGTTGGTGAGGTTGGCCAATTGAGTATTCAAGGCCTCGAATTGAGCCTTGTTGCTCTCATCTCATTTTTCCATAGCGGCTCTAAGCTCATCAACTTGATTGTTGGAAGATGGAGGAGTTTGGTTTTGATTTTGTTGTCTATGGTGTGGTGCTTGGTACTTGGTGTAGTTGTTTTGGTTTTGGTTGGAGTGGCCTTGGTTGGCTTGGTAGTTGGTGTTGTTATAGTGGTATTGGGATGAAGATTGGTTGTTGTTGTGATGAGAAGAAGAGTTGTTCCACCTTTGGTTTTGATTGCTTTCTTGTGCATTATCTCTCCACCCTTGATGTTGATTACCACCTTGATGGTAGTTGTTTTGACCTTGAGAAGGGTAGGGTGGACAGTTGTTGTAATTCACATTGGCTACCACAAGGGCATGTTCCTCTTGAATTTGATGGCATTGGTCGGTGTAATGTGTGGTGCTAGAGCACAAACCACAAATTATAGGAGGGCCTTCAAGTTGAGCAACCGGAGGTGGGGCTTGGACGGCTTGGATGGAGTAGTATTCCTTTTGATCCCTTTGGATTTGTGTAAGGATGGTGGTCATATCCCCAGGTGCCTTGGTTAGACTTGCTTCGGAGGGGGATGGTTCTACCACACCCTTGAGAGGATTACTTCTCACCCTTGTGTGTTGTGTAGCTTCGGCAACATCCTTTATCAAATTCCAAGCTTCTCCCTCCATCTTGTTTTTTGAAAGGGAACCGCCACTAGAAGCGGTGAGCAATTTTCTATCTTCCGCACAAAGACCTCCGGTAAAGTAGCTAATGAGTAAGTGAGTGGTCATTCCGTGGTGTGGACATGACTCCAACAGCCTCTTGAATCGAGACCAATACTCGTACAAACTCCATTGGTCTCTTTGCATTATACCCAAAATCTCTTTCCAGATGTAGTCGGTCTTCTCTGGTGGGAAGAACTTATCAAGAAACTCTCTTCTCAAGAAATCCCAATTAGTCACAATCTCATCCGGTAGCGAGTAGAACCATGTTTTTGCTTGCGCTTCAAGAGAGAAAGGGAAGGCAAAAACCATGATAGCTACCTCATCAGCTCCATGCCTTCGAGCCGTAGAACAAGCAACTTGAAAATCCTTCAAATGTCGGATGGGGTCTTGACCCAGCAACCCATGATACTTAGGAAGTAGATTTATTAAGCTATTCTTCAACTCAAAGTTTGGATCAAGGTTAGGATACCTTGCTTGCAACGGTTGAAGTATGATATCCGGAGCTCCTTGCTCATGCAAAGTGATCCGGCGTGGCTCTGCCATGTGTGGCTCACCTGTAGGATGCAAAGATGTATTAGTAGTGTCAACAGAAGAATAGGAAGTAGCGGACTCCAAGTCACTCTCGGTGACGTCTAGTGATTCAGTATTTTCCTCAAGAGAGGCCGAAGTACTAGGCGTATAGTCCAACCGCCGTCTAGCTTGCCGAGTGTGTAACAAAGTTCTTTCGATCTCGGGATCAAAATTGGCTAAGCTAGAATTCCGTTGAGACCGAGTCATCAAACTTGAAAGTCATAGCACAAATGCAAAAGAAATCTAAACTATAGCTAAGTATTGAGAGAAGTAAAATATCTACAATATTCACATATTCACATAACCAATATCAAGATGCCTTCTCAAAGGTCATGGTGCCTATGGTATAGGAAATTAGGAATTTACCAGGATCCTGTTTCTTTTGAGGTAAAGTGTGCTGAACCTAGGTATTCAGTTCATTAATGAGCAATGGAGGCTCATCCTCCCAAGTCTCATTACCAAATAGCTTGGCGTTCAACTTCATGATTGCTGGTAAATACTGGGCAACTTGCCCTTCAACAATGTCTTCATCTTCTTCAGAAGATGAATAGTCATCAGAGCTTATGAATGGTAAAAGGAGGTTCAATGGAATCTCTATGGTCTCTAGGTGAGCCTCAGATTCCTTAGGTTCCTCAATTGGAAACTCCTTTTTGTCCAAAGGACGTCCCATGAGGTCTTCCTCATTGGGATTCACGTCCTCCTCCTCCTCTGTGCATTCGGCGACACCAAGTAAGGTTATGGCCTTGCACTCTCTTTTTGGGTTCTCTTCTGTATTGCTTAGGGAGTACTAGGAGGAGTTTCAGTGACTCTTTTACTCAGTTGGCCCATTTGCGCCACCAGATTTCTAATGGAGGACCTTGTTTCATTCATGAAATTTAGAGTGCCCTTAGATAGATCAGAGACTATGTTTGCTAAGCTAGAGGGGCTCTGCTCAGAATTCTCTGTCTGTTGCTGAGAGGATGATGGAAAAGGCTTGCTATTGTTAAACCTATTTCTTCCACCATTGTTAAAGCCTTGTTGAGGCTTTTGTTGATCCTTTCATGAGAAATTTGGATTATTTCTCCATGAGGGATTATAGGTGTTTCCATAGGCTTCACCCATGTAATTCACCTATACCATTGCAGGGTTCTAACAGGCTCCCAAGGGTGTATTGGTAAAGATTTTTTTCCAATAAAACCACATTGCAAGTATAGCTCTACCAACAACAATCCTCGGGGGTCAAATTTAGAGAGGGATTTGGTTGTCACAAGTTCAACCCCAATAGAAATAACCGAAGTATTCAAACCTCGGGTTATCTTGCAAGGAATAGGCAAACATGTGCTTCAACATTGGTTAGAAATCCGGGGTTGTGAGTTATGAGCATGAAAATAAATGGGAATCTTAACAAGCAAGTAATATTAAATTGCAACAAACTAATTCAACTATCTAAGCAAAACATGAGCAATTCCAATGAACAAGCAACATTCTACTTAATTCTATTATAAACCAAGCAAGTAACTGTAACTAAAGAAAATAATTTAGGAAAATTGGTTTTCAAATATGAATAATAAAAGCAACTCTTGGCTAGGCATGGGAATTGGGGTCACAATCCTTGTCTAACAACCGTATCTTGACAATTATGAGGAACCAAGCTCATTAAGTCTACCCTCAACCCATAAGTCCCAACCTACCTACTTATTGGATTAGTAGTGGGTTGGCGTCAATGAGTATCAAATTGACCACCAAGGGTTCCCAAATCATCAAATCCATTAGACCCAATGACTCAAGTTTACCTAATTCCCTTTACCTAGGCCAAGAGTAAAGAAGACTACTCCATAATCAAAGTAAACAATTAATCGAACACTTGGTAAGTATTAACAAAAGACATGTTCAAAATAGCAATTAAATTGAAATCTACAAGTACCCACTAACAATTATCAACATACAGTTATCCAAACAACAAGATTAAACATAGAAATCATCAATGTAGCATCAACAAGTCAAGATTCACAACATTCATGAAATGGGTATAAAATGACAATTGACAAGAATTCATAAAACTATCACTACATATAAGCAAAATTGTAACAAGGAATTCAAATTGAACAATTAAAACTAGTAATTAACAAGATCCAATTCATAAATCAACAAGGGAAGATCAAATTAAAACTAGATCTAGAGAGGAACAAGGGTTTCTCTCTCTAGAATAACCAAAGAACCAAAAACTAGCTAAAATTATGTCTTAGTGTAAAAATGATTGATCCCCCCTTTTCACCTAGCATCCTTGGGTCTTTTCCACGCAGAAATAGCTTGAAATTGGGCCTAATGAGCCTCAAAAATTTCCAGGCACGATTTCCTTTAATGAGGTCACGTGTAGCTTCCCACGCGTGCGCGCCATGCGTGCGTGCGCGCCGATTGCTTTTGCGATCCATGCCTGCGCGCCAAGTGCACGTGCGCGTCATAGGAATCTTCTAATCCACGCGGATGCGTCCATCCTTGCGCGCCGCTTCCAGCCAATCCCATCCACGCGTCCGCGCCGATGCTGCTTTTCCCAAGATTTCAATTCTTCATGTTCCTCCCTCTTTGTACATGCTTTCTCCCTCTCTTCTAAGTCATTCCTACCCTCCAATTCCTGAAATTACTCAACAAATACATCACGGCATCGAATGGCAATAGAAGACGATTAAAATATGGCAATTTTAAGGGAAAATAAGCATATTTTCCATCATGGAGCAATATTGGGAAGTGAACACAAAACCATGCATTTCTTGCGAATAAGTGTGAGAAATATTGATAAAATCCCCCAAAATAAGCACAAAATTGGGGTTTATCAGGTTCTCAGAATCATAAACTTCTTCTTCAGAAGATGCCTCTTTAGTACTGTTGGATGCATTTTGCAATCCATTTAGACTCTGAGAAATCATGTTGACTTGTTGACTCAACATTTTGTTCTGAGCCAATATAGCATTCAGAGAATCAATTTCAAGAACTCTCGTCCTCTGAGGCGTCCCATTATTCACAGGATTCCTCTCAGAGGTGTACATGAACTGGTTATTTGCAACTATTTCAATGAGTTCCTGAGCTTTTGCAGGGGTTTTCAGAAGAAAAGATCCTCCTGCAGAATGGTCTAATGACATTTTTGACAACTCAGATAGACTATCATAGAATATACATATGATGCTCCATTCTGGAAGCATGTCAGTAGGACACCTTTTGATCAATTGCTTATATCTTTCCCAAGCTTCATAGAGGGACTCACCTTCCTTTAATTTAAAGGTTTGGATTTCCACTCTAAGCTTGCTCATCTTTTGAGGTGGAAAGAATTTGGCCAGGAAAGCACTGACCAGCTTTTCCCAAGAGTTCAGGCTTTCCTTAGATTGTGAATCCAACCATGTTCTAGCTCTGTCTCTTACAGAAAAAGGGAAAAGTATAAGCCTGTAGACCTCAGGGTCAACCTCATGAGTCTTAATAGTGTCACAGATTTGCAAGAATTCAACTAAGAACTGATGAGGATCTTCCAATGGAAGTCCATGAAACTTGCAATTCTGTTGCATTAGAGAAACTAATTGAGGCTTAAGCTCAAAGTTGTTTGCTCCAATGGCAGGAATTGAGATGCTTCTTCCACAGAAGTCAGAAGAGGGTGTAATGAAGTCACCAAGCATCTTCCTTGCATTGTTGGCATTGTTGTTATTTTCGGCTTCCATGTCTTTTCCTTTTTCAAAAATTTCTATTAGGTCCTCTCCAGAGAGTTGTGATTTAGCTTCTCTTAGTTTTCTTTTAAGAGTCCTTTCAGGTTCAGAATCAGCTTCAACAAGAATGTCTTTATCCTTGTTCCTACTCATATGAAAGAGAAGAGAACAAAGAAAATATAGAATCCTCTATGTCACAGTATAGAGATTCCTTTATGCGAGTAGAAGAAGAGAAGAGTAGAAGAGTGAGAAGAGAAAAATTCGAATTTAATTTAAAATAAAAAGAAAATATTTTTGTTTTTATTTTAATTATTGGTTAGTATTCGAAAATTAAGAGAAGTAAAATTAAAATTTAAAACAATTAGTTAATTAAAAGGAATTTTGAAAAAGGGATAAGGGATTTTCGAAAATTAGAGAGAGAGAATTAGTTAGGTGGTTTTGAAAAAGATATGATTGAAATAGAAAACTTTTAAAATCAAACAAAAAGTCAAGTGGTTAATTGAAAAAGATTTAAAAATCAATTTTGAAAAGATAAGAAGTTAGAAAAGATTTTGAAATTAAATTCTGAAAAAGATATGATTGAAATGATTGACATTTAATTTGAAAATGATTTGAAACGAAAATTCAAAAGATTTGATTTTTGAAATTAAAGTTGATTACTTGACTAACAAGAAACTAAAAGATATGATTTTAAAATTCAAAGATTGAACCTTTCTTAATAGGCAAGTAACAACTTGAAAATTTTTTGAATTAAAACATTAAATGAAAGTAAGATTTTCGAAAATATGAAGTAAGAATAAAAAAAGATTTTGAAAATCAATTTAAAAAAAAATTCGAAAAATATGTAAAAATAAATGAAAAAGATTTGATTTTTGAAAAAGGTTTGAAAAAGATAGAATTTTTAAATTGAAGATTTGACTTGACTAATAAGAAACAATTAAATTTTAAAACTTTTTGACTAAATCAAATCAAAATTTTCGAAATTTATGAGTGAAATAAGGGAAAGATATTTTTTTTTTAATTTTTAATGAAGAAAGAGAAAAACATAAAAATGATGCAAAACATGAGAATTTAAGATCAAAATAAAAATGCATGCAAGAACATTTTGAAAGTCAGGATGAACACCAAGAACACTTTGAAGATCAAGATGAACACCAAGACTTATTTTTGAAAATTTTCAAGAAAAGAAAAACATGCAAGACACCAAACTTAAAAATTTTTAAACTTTAAACACTAATAATTCAAAAATGCATATGAAAAACAAGAAAAGACACAAAACAAGAAAATTTAAGGATCAAACAAAGAAGATCATTAAGAACAACTTGAAGATCATGAAGAACATCATGCATGAGCTTTTGAAAACTTTAATGAAATTGAAAAAATGCAATTGACACCAAACTTAAAATTTGACACTAGACTCAAACAAGAAACATCAAGTTTTTGGTTTTTATGGTTTTATTAAATTTTTTTTTGTATTTTTCGAAAATAAGAAATAAAAAGCTTAAAATTAAAATAAATTACCTAATCTGAGCAACAAGATGAACCGTCAGTTGTCCAAACTCGAACAATCCCTGGCAACGGCGCCAAAAACTTGGTGCACAAAATTGTGATCTCAATGGCGCCAACAACTTGGTACGCACAATTGTAATATCACTCTTTTTCACAACTTCGCACAACTAACCAGCAAGTGCACTGGGTTGTCCAAGTAATAAACCTTACGTGAGTAAGGGTCGATCCCACGGAGATTGTCGGCTTGAAGCAAGCTATGGTCACCTTGTAAATCTCAGTCAGGCGGATTCAAATGGTTATGGAGTTTTAATAATTTAAAAGATAAATAAACATAAAATAAAGATAGAGATACTTATGTAATTCATTGTTGGAAATTTCAGATAAGTGTATGGAGATGCTTTATCCCTTTTGAATCTCTGCTTTCCTACTGCCTTCATCCAATCCTTCAGACTCCTTTCTATGGCAAGCTGTATGTTGGGCATCACCGTTGTCAATGGCTACTTCCCATCCTCTCAGTGAAAAAGGTCCTCTAGGTTTCCCGCATGGCTAATCAATTGTTGGTTCTCGATCATGTAGGAATAGGATTTACTATCCTTTTGCGTCTGTCACCACGCCCTACAGTCGCGAGTTTGAAGCTCGTCACAGTCATCCCATCCCAGATCCTACTCGGAATACCACAGACAAGGTTTAGACCTTCCGGATCTCAAGAATGCTGCCAATTGATTCTAGCTTATACCAGGAAGACTCTGATCGCAAGGAATTGAAGGCTCTGTTGTCCGGAGAGGCAATCAAACGCATGGACCAGGAATCCAAGAGATACACATTCAAGCTTGTTTTCAAGTAGAACGGAAGTGGTTGTCAATCATGGGTTCATGAGTGAGAATGGTGATGAGTGTCACATAATCATCACATTCATCATGTTCTTGTGTGCGAATGGATATCTTAGAATAAGAATAAGCATGAATTAAATAGAAAACAGTAATACTTTGCATTAATACTCGAGGAACAGCAGAGCTCCACACCTTAATATATGGTGTGTAGAAACTCCACCATTGAAAATACATAAGAACAAGGTCTAGGCATGGCCGTGAGGCCAGCCTCCCCAAATGGCATATGAATTCAAAAAAATAGGGAAAAAGACCCCTAGTACAATAGTAAAAAGTTCTATTTATACTAAACTAGTTACTAGGGTTACAGAATTAAGTAAATGATGCAGAAATCCACTTCCGGGTCCACTTGGTGTGTGCTTGTGCTGAGCATTGAAGTTTTCACGTGTAGAGGTCTTCCTTGGAGTTGAACGCCAGTTTGTAACTTATTTCTGGCATTTGACTCTGCTTTGCAACATGTTTCTGGCATTTAACGCCAGAATAGGGCAGAAAGATGGCGTTAAACGCCAGTTTGCGTCATCTAAACTCGGGAAAAGTATGAACTATTATATATTGATGGAAAGCCCTGGATGTCTAATTTCCAACGCAGTTGAGAGCGCATCATTTGGACTTATGTAGCTCCAAAAATTCTATTTCGAGTGCAGGGAGGTCAGAATTCAACAACATCAGCAGTCCTTTGTCAGCCTCTGAATCAGATTTTTGCTCAGGTCCCTCAATTTTAGCCAGAAAATACCTGAAATCACAGAAAAACACACAAACTCATAGTAAAGTCTAGAAATGTGAATTTTGCTTAAAAACTAACAAAAATATACTAAAAACTAACTAAATCATACTAAAAACTATCTAAAAACAATGCCAAAAAGCGTATAAATTATCCGCTCATCAGCCGACATAGAGCAAGAGAAGGAGTCTTACTCTTGTGATGGGATGAATTTGATTGGGTTGGTCCTCATTCAAAGAAATTAAAGTTTAATAAGGGTAGAGTCTCTAAATTAGGAAGAACAATAAGGCACAGAGTTACTGACTCTTACCTAATGAGAAAACTACAAGGGAATCAAAAAGAAGAAAGGGTAAGGTTTCTTCTTTGGCTTTGGGTTGTAGCTCCTTTGATGGTCTTCTTCTTTCTCCTTGATGGTGATGTACTCTGTTGACGTCTTCCTCCTTCCCTTCCTTGATCGGACGCCACTTTTGCTTCCTTTCTTCTCTTCGTGTGGTTTCCAGATGAATTCAAAGGTGTGGCTCTGCTATATATATGTATAGAAGGTGGTGAAGGGTGAGCTGGTGAGGCAATGCTTCGTGGCTTCCTCCCCTTGCAACACCACTTCACATCATCCAGTGTATGATGCAGTGACCATGGTTCCTCCTGAGTAACGTTCGGTGGTAAGAGGAGAAGAGAAGATGGGTAGAATCAGGGTTCCCTTGTGTTTGGCTTAATTAAGAGGAGCTTGGTTCAGTTGAACCGGAAGAAGGAAAAGAAAACCGTAGCTTTGAAAGGGAGGAAGGAAAAACCGGGTTAATAGTTGGTAACGCATTAAGATAATTTTTCTGCTATTTCATTACTTATGAGTTAGTAAGAAATAGTTAATTTTAAAGGAAGTGAATTAACTATAGCAGTAATTATCTAATTACCAAGATTCTTCACCCGGAAGCACTAAAAAAAAGTTTTAGCGCTACGTGTTCCAAATCTAATTCGTTATATATGCTTTATATATATATATATAAAATTCTATGCGCGTTGGTAAACACTGTAAAGAATCAGAAATCGTAGGTCTCGTGGGGTAGGGTAGTTACATTTGACACTATAAGATAGCATGAGATGAGACTAAATTTTACAAGTGTGATTTTGTAGGAGAAGTAGGGAAATTCTTTGAACTATGCTCACCCAAAAAGGAATTGAAGCTAGTCCAGACAAGTTCCAAGAAATCCTGGATATGAAAAGTCTGACTTGTGTAAAAGAAGTGCAATAATTGAATGGTAGGCTAGTAGCTCTCTCAAGATTCATGGCTTGGTTAGCCTTAAAGTCACTACCACTTTTTGCAACCCTGCGAAAAGGACACAATTTTACATGGACTCAAGAATGCGAACAGGAATTTTAATAATTCAAGAAGTTTCTGTCTTAGCTCTTATTCTCACCCGACCCAAGGTAAGATAGGAACTCGTACTATATTTGGTTGTATCTAATAAAGCTATAACTTATGTACCTGTCTAAGAAGAAGAAACAACATGAAAAGCCTATCTACTTTACAAGCAACATGTTACAAAGAGCTAAGTTGAATTACTAGAGAATTAAAAAATTTTCCTCTGCCATCGTCTTGGCTTTTAGAAGACTAATCAACCCATGAAGCACATCCTATAAAAAACAGACATTGCAGGGAGAATGCTATAGCGGGCTGTTGACATGTTCGAGTTCGCTTTGAGATATAAAGCTCAGATAGCTACCAAATCACAATGTATGGCCGATTTCATTCTCGAATATGCAAGAGAACATACAAGATGTTCAACTACATGGAATCTATATGTGGATAGTTCATCCAATAAGATCAGAAGTGGAGCAAGAGTTATCTCAGAAAGCAAGGATGAAACTTGGCTATTATCTCTCAAATTTAATTTCTAGGTCTCCAACTACCAGGTTGAATACGAAGCCATTTTAGCCGGACTTTGAATGGCTGAAGAAGTTAGAGCCTCAAGAGTTAATCATATTCAGTGATTCTCAGGTGATAACTTCAAAGGTGAATGGTAACTAACATGGCAAGGATCCTAACATGAAAAGATATTTGGAAAAGGCATTAGCAGAGCTGGCTAAATTCCAAGAAGTCAAGGTTAGAAATATAACTCGGAATCTAAATGGTCGAACTGATGCCATTTTCAAATTAGCCAGCATAAAATCAGGAGGTAATAACAAAAGTTTGATACAAGAAACATTGCATTCACTATTTGTGACAAAAAAAGGTCGACAAATTGGGTGTACTAATAGTCTCCAACATGAACTTGGGATGGAAGAATCTTACTGTGAATATCATAAGTTCAATATTCTCTCGCAGGAGAAAAAGGAACCAAGGAAGTTGGTAAAGGAAGCTCAAAACTATACCTTGGTTTAAAACGTCCTTTATAGAAGAGAAGTATCCACACCATTGCTAAAATGTCTACCGACCTCTAAGATAAAAGAGGTCTTAAATGAAGTCTATAGTGATATCTGTGAAAATTATCTAGGAGTAAGATCGTTGGCGAAAAAGGTATTACAAGTTGCGTTCTATTGGCTGACCTTACAAAAAAATGTGACCAACTTTGTAAAGAAATGTCTTCCTTGTTAGCTTCATGCAAACCTCCATGTAACACCTCTGGAAGAGTTTGTCAGCATCATCTCACCCTGGTCATTTGCAAAATAGAGGTTGAATTTACTCAGACCATTTTCTCAGGCACCTGGACAGGTAAAATACCTTATAGTAAGAGTTGACTACTTCACCTAATGGATCACAGTAGAACACTTGCCATCTATCATAGCTTAAAAAAGTTAGAAATTTCTTTACAAGAATATCATAACAAGATTTGGAATGCCATTTTCAATTACTACTGATAAAGGTACCCAATTCACTGACTCCACTTTTTGAAACTTGGTAGCAAGGCTCAAAATCAAGCACCAATTCACGTCGGTGGAACATTCCTAAGCCAACGGGCAAGCTGAAGCAGCAAATAAGGTTATTCTTCCTAGGCTTAAGAAAAGGCTAGAAGAAGCAAACAAAGTATGGGCAGAGGTGCTTCTACAAATGCTATGGACATATCGGACAACTCCCTAATCCACCACTGGAGAATCTCCTTTCCGACTTGCGTATGGTATAGAAGTCATGATTCTTATTGAAGTAAGTGTAGGGTGAGATTCTACTACGATGTTGGCAATATTTTGGCACATAAAGGAACTCAACCTCCTACCAGAGGTCCAAGAACAAGATCAGGTACGAAAAAAGGCATTAAAAAAAGTCATAAAAAAATTTCACTATATACGACCTCTTTCTGATAAGAAATGACATCAGAGTGCAAAGGTCGGGTGAAGGAAAATTGGAAGCCAATTGGAAAGGGCCTTACAAGATTATTGAAGTCTTGAGAAAAGGTTACTACAAGGTGCCTGTGCATACCCCGGCCCGAGTTTTGGGGCCGGATTGGCCGAAGACAAAAGGACCGACCTCATGAAAGGTTGGCCTACTATCAACCTCTTTGTAAAGAGGCCGGAAGACCTCCAAAGAGGCCCAAATTGAAGAGCCACCGCCTACTAGAAAACGGTTGGCAAAGGATATCACCTCGCCCACAAAAGATAAGATAAGATAACGATCCCATCTCAAGGAAGATCGTCAAAACACCACTATAGGTACACTGGAACCCCCAGGTATAACTCATACTCCAATTCTACAAAAAACTTGCCTAAAGCCCATACTAACTTAAGCATCGGAGTCTCTTGTAGGTACCACCACCCGCCCGTGGTCGAGGACCGGCAGCACCTCAGCTCCCTCATGTCGGATGCGGCAGACTCAACCGAACCAGAAGATCTCGTCCAAGATCGACCACTACGTTTTAGGTAACCCTCGGAACATTGGCGCCGTTGCTGGGGACCTGGAAGTCATCCCATCATCATGGCAAGTAACACTCCTAACAACGATGACACCTCCGAGTTGGAAGACGGCACAACAGTAAAAAATGCAGATTTCACACCATCATCATCCAAGGAAGCGCACCACTCCAAAAGGGACAAACAACCTCAAAACACGAAGATCCTAAACGCCATCTGTGAGTAACAAGATCGCCTCAAACAGCTTGAGCGAGAGGCCGAATGACAACGGGAAGCCAAGTGAGACCTGCGAAGAGAAACAAAACAGCGCAAAAAGCTAGAAGAAAAACTTCAGAAGCTCAAAGCCGACCTTAAGACCAGGACTATTCGATCCAACCGTGAAGACAGTCCCCACAGAGAACAAGACCCATTCACAGAGGAAATTATAAAGGCAATGGTCCCAAAGGACTTCAAAGCCCCTGACATGCCCCCGTACGACGGAACATTCGACCCAAGCCATCATCTCAGCAACTTTAGAAGCCAGATGTATCTCACGGACGCCTCGGACGCTACTCACTGCAAGGCCTTCCCAACCACTCTCACCAAAACGGCCATAAAGTGGTTCGACAGCCTATCCCCAAGGTCGATTACAAAATTTGTTGATCTCGCCAAGAAGTTCCTAGCCAGGTTCTCTATTCAAAGAGACAAAGCCAAACATGCTCTAAGCCTGTTGGGAATCAAACAAGGAGACCAGGAAAGCCTCCGAAACTACATGGAAAGATTTAATAAGGCATGCCTCGATATACAAAACCTCCCTACAGAAGCAGTAATTGTGGGACTTATCAACGGCCTGCGAGAGGGACCCTTCAGCCAATCTATATCCAAGAAACACCTTGCGTCCTTAAACGAGGTACAAGAGCAGGCCGAAAAATACATTAACATGGAGGAGAACTCTCGACTAGGGGAAACCTCTAAAACTAGCTCCTCCTACCCATCTCGGGACAAGGACAAAGAGCCAAGAAAAAAGGAGGATCAACCCACAGAAAAACCTAGTAAGTACCATAACTATACCCCCTTCGGGTTTCCCTCGTAGACGTCTACAGGGAGATATGCAACACAGAAAAGATCCCACTACCCTGTCTAATCAAGCACAAAAGGGGAGGAAGTCTTACCGAGTACTGGGAATACCACAAAATCTATGGACATTCTACCAACGAATGCTACGACTTGATGAACGTCATCGAGAAGTTAGCTCGAGAAGGAAGACTAGATCGGTTCTTAGCGAGCAGATCGGATGACCCTTGGAAAAAGAGACGGGACAAAGAGGGAGGGCAGACCGAATGCCCCCCTCACACCCCAGAGAGGCACATTCACATTATCAACGGAGGATTCGCTGGAGGAGGAATCTCAAAGTCATCCCGCAAAAGGCACCTCAAAGAGGTATACCACGTGGGAGAAGGGGATAAGTTACCCGACCTCCCCACCATCTCTTTCACCAAGGAAGATGCCACCGGCGTCATCCCCGGGCATGACGACCCTATGGTTATCACTATCATATTAGCCAATGCCAACCTCCATCGAACGCTGGTCGACCAGGGAAGCTCGGCAGATATCCTATTCAAAACCGCCTTTGACAAGCTCGGGCTCGAGGAAAAAGAATTGAGAGCATATCCCAACAGCCTATTCGGGCTGGGAGATGCTCCGATCCAACCCGTCGGGTACATCCCACTACATACTACCTTCGAGAAGGGAGCCCGGTCCAGGACGCTAAGCATAGACTACATCGTGGTCGATGTGAATTCCACGTACAATGCCCTCATAGGACGAACAACCCTAAACCAGCTCGCTGCAGTAGTCTCCACTCCATACCTGTACATGAAGTTTCCAACCACAAAGGGTATAGCTACCATTAGGGGAGACCAGAAACTCGCACCACGATGCTACAATGAAAGTCTGAACATAAAAGGCGATCCCAGAGGAAAAGAGACCAACACCATTGAGCTCGGAGGAGCCTGGGTTCGTAAAGAACACCATCCTCGCCCAGAGTGCGAGACCGAAGAGGTACAAGCCGAGGACACCCCTGACAAAACAACAAGCATAAGAGCGAACCTAAAGGAGAACCTAAAGGGGATGTTAGTCAAGCTCTTAAAGGAAAACTCTGACCTCTTCGCCTGGAAAGCCACTGACATGCCTGGCAGAGATCCCGGCCTAATGTGCCACAAGCTGGCAGTGTACCCCAAGTCTCGACCAATACAACAAAAATGCAGGAAGCTCGTTACGGAGAGATGGCAAGTCGTGGAGGAACAAGTGCAAGCCTTGCGCGAGGCAAGGTTCATAATGGAGGTTAAGTATCCACTGTGGCTAACCAACGTCGTACTGGTAAAAAAGCCAAATGGAAAATGGCGAATGTGTGTAGACTGCACTGACCTCAATAAAGCCTGCCCAAAAGACCCCTACCCCCTCCCAAACATCGATACCTTGGTCGACGCATCGTCAGGATACAAATGCCTTTCCTTCATGGACGCCTACTCGGTGTATAATTAAATACCAATGCATAAACCCGATCAGGAGAAGACCTCGTTCCTAACCCAGAAAGCAAACTACTGCTATGTAGTAATGTGTTCGGACTAAAGAACGCGGGGGCCACATATCAGAGGTTAATGAACAGGGTATCTGCCGACCACATCGGAAAGCTGATGGAAGTCTACGTGGATGACATGCTAATCAAAACCCAAAAAGAAGAAACACTGCTATCTGACCTGACCGAAGTATTCTACACCATAAGGAGGCACGGGATGAGGTTAAACCCTACAAAATGTACCTTCACGGTAGAGGCTGGCAAATTCTTAGGGTTTATGCTAACCCAGAGAGGCATTGAAATAAACCTGGATAAGTGCCAATCTATACTCAACATGAAAAGCCTGACCTGCATGTTCATACCTTGGGTCGAGCTATGCGATCCGGGTTGGACGAAGACAAGAACGACCGACCTCTTATAAGGTTGGCTCGTCAAAGAGCTCGACCAAATCGCTATAAGGGCCTAAGCAGGCCCAAAAGCAGAAGATCATAGCCCACTTGAAGGTGGCTGGCCAAAAGATAAGTGGACTCACCCACAAAAAAGATAAGATAAGATAACTAACTTATCTCAAGGGAGGTTACTCCATACTACTATAAATACATTGGAGCACCAAGGTATAACTCATATTCCAATTCTACTAAAAAACCTGCCTAAAGCCCGTGCTAACTTAAGCATCAGAGTCTCTTGCAAGTACCACCACCCTCCGGTGATCAAGGATTGGCAGCATCTCCAGATCCAGCAAGTCGGACCCAACAACTCCGATCACACCCGAAGATCTCATCTGAGATCGACCTTCAGTTTTAGGTAACCCTCGGAACATTGGCGCCTGATGAGTCCATATTTGATGGTATATTTTGACTAAATTTAGATGGATTCTAGCACATGAACTCACACTTAAGCACCAAAATAGGATACTTTTGTGTTTTGTCCCCGATTTGATCCTAAAGGTGAAAACATGCAATTTTGTGCTTGAAATGAGCAATTTAATTCCACTTTTATTCCGATTGATGCCATGACATGTTTGCTGAGTGATTTCAAGCCTTGGAGGCAAGAATGGATAGCTAAAAGTGGAAGGAGGCATGTACAAGGAAGAAAACATGAAGAAAATAAGGAGAAGCACACATAGCGAAGTGTGCGTGCGCACGAGCTTGCATGCGTGTGCACAAGAACGGATTTTCATGTGTGCGTACGCACAGGTCAACATTCAGCCAAGTGTGCGGACGCACACATCTGTGCGTCTGCACAGGTCCCTGCACGTGATTTCAATAATGAAACGCGTGCTGTGCGTTTTCTGAGGCTTTTTGGCCCAATTTTTAAAGGCTCATGGCTGAAATGAAGTGCTATATGAAGGAGGATTGAAGACATATGAAGGCATTAGGCATAGAGAGCTCACTTAGATAGTTTTAGAGAGTAATTAGGAGTAGGAGTAGGAGTAGTGTAGCATTGCTCTCTTAGGGTTTCATTTTCCATTTCCATTGTAGCATTTTATAGCAAGCTTTGATCTTTGATTTTGCTTCTTTAATTGTAAGTAGTCTCAATTTCCTCTTTAATTATAGCAATTTTACTTTCATTTCCTTTTGGTTCAAGTTACTTGTTCATAATTACAATTTTGTGTTTCTTGAAGTTTTGATAAATGAATTTTATGTGTCATGCTTCTTTTATGTTTGATTGCTTGTTTATGTTTGGTTTTGTTGATAGTTGGTTATAGTTTTCTATTTTGCTTTGCAAATTTTCCATGTTTTACTTTTATGCACACAAGGTGTTTGTGAAAATGCCAACTTTAGGTTTTGAGTAGATTTTCACACCTTGGCTTGTGGTTTGAGTTACTAGGATACTAGAGTCATATTGTCCGACATTTACTGGTGATTCTTGGGTAGTTAATTGACTCTTGTTTCCATTGACGCTAGCTGATAGAGAGAATCTATGCCGATTTAGAAGACTAGATAAAGTAATTCCGTTGTGAGTATAGTCCAAACCGGAAATGGATCCTCTCAATCAAAATTCAATCTAAGATAATGTCACAATTCAAACCAATTTAACCGAGAGTATTTGAACCCCCGAGTCATTCTCCCTTGGAACTAGTGACAACAAGTGCATACAATTTTGGTTGTGGAAAGCAAAGGGTTTTCAATGAAAAAAAAACAATAAAGAAATAAAGAGATTAAAGAACAAGACAAAATTGCAATTAACAAAGCAATAAAGGAATAAAAGAACTATGTATGTAATATGAACAAGTAAAGCTTTAAAGTGAGAGAAAAGGCAGTTCAAAACATAAATGGAACCTTGACTTGGGATGAGTTATGGAATCCCTTCCTTGCCATAACCACAACTATGATAATTATCATGAGTTAATCTTGCCTAGTTAACCCCAACATCGAGGAGTAAGTCAAGCAAGCATAATTGACCTTAATCCATAAGTTCTAACTAACTTACCAAACTAGTTGATAAAAGGCTAGCTTTAATAGAAACAAGAATCAACTAACTTCCCAAGAATTATCACTAAATGTTGGACATTATGGCTCTAGTAATCCATAGACTCAATTTTCCCAATCCAAGGGGTGGAAATTACCCCATAATCAAGATTGGCATTTCATCAAACAAATAGTGGGCATAAACATAAAACATGGCAAATTTGGTAAATTAATGAAAGCTATGCATCACAAATGCTCAAAATCAATAAAAGCAACTCAAACAAACATATAAAAGCCATCAAACGTCAAATTAAATAACTAGGAATCCAAAATTACAAGACTATATAAATATTGACAAGAGAGAGTAAAATGTATGAAAGTGTAGAACAAGTAATGTAATTGAAAGAGAAATTAAAGAAATACTTACAATGCAATTGCTAGAATCCAAAATCAAACTTGAAGTATAAAATTCTACAAACCTTAATTAAAACCCTAAAAGAGAATTTCCTAATCTACACTACTCCTACTACTACTATGTAAAACTACTCTAAGATGGCCCTCTTCATATGTGTTGCATTCCCCTTCATATAGCCTCTCCAACCAGCCTCCAGCACTTCAGAAATGGGCCAGGAAAGTCCCAAAATCATGAGTCACGTGCGTTTTTAATGGAGCCATACACTGGGACCTGTGCGGACGCACAGGTGTGTGCGTCTGCACACTACGCTGAATTTCCACTTGTGCGTACGTACAGAGGGTTGTGCGCATGCACACTTTGCGATGCTCTGGACTCTTTCTGCTTGGGTTCTTGTGCGTACGCACAGGTGGTTGTGCGCACACACGCATGTTGATGTCCTTCTTGTGTGTACGTACGCATCCTTGTGCGCACGCACGCATGGCTGAGCTCTCCTCCTTTGTTTTCTTCATGCTTCCTCCCAATTGTGTACTCCTCTTCCATTCCCACCAAGCCATTCCTACCTGATTCATCTGAAATCACTCACAAATAACATCAAGGTATCAAATGGAAGGTAAATGGAATGAAATTAGTCAAAATAAGCACAAAAGAGCATGTTTTCATAATTAAGCACAATTTTGGGAGAAAATACAAAAGCATGCTATTTTAGTGAATAAGTGTTTGTTTATGTGATGAAATCCATTCGAATCAAACCAAAATAAATCGTCAAATATGGATTCATCAACTCCCGCACACTTAAACAATAGCATGTCCTCATGCTAAACACATACAAAGGAGAAGGATAAAAGGGAAACAACTTATTGAATGCACTATCTATATGCATGTATCTATGCTATATACTATCTATATATATCTATCTATAATGTCCTATTGATTTGGTGTAAACAAACAAGAGAGTTCGAATCAATCCAAGATAAGACCTTAGGGCTAGGTAAGAAAATATAACAATATAACCAAAATCCAAAGACTTGAATTGAGATTTTCAAACTAACAACCAAACAACTTGCAAGAAGATACAATATAAGGAACAAAAACATAGAATTGAGCGATCGAACCCCTCACCGGATGTGTTTACACTCTATTCTCTCAGTGTTTAGGGTTTAATCACTCAAGTCTCATTTAATCATGCTTTCAAGGAATTGCTTTTCATCTAACAATCAACACGTATTTGATGCATGTATGCAAGTATCATGAGGTCTTTAGAAGGTTGTAATGGGGTCGGGGTAAGGGTAGGACGAGTGTTTGGCTAAGTGGACTAAAGGATTGAATCTTTGATTAGCTCAAGTATCCAACTCAACCTATATCAATCAACCCACAAAAATGCATTCTAGTCACCCATTACTTCTTTTCACACACACATTCATGCCTTAGTTTCTACTCAAAACACATATGCATTTCTTATTCATTTTTTTTCTTTTCTTTGGGGCAACCTTTGTCCCCTCTTATTATTTTTTTTCATATATATATTTTTTCTATTTTGTTTTTCTTTTTCTATGACAAATGCATATGGTTGAAGCAGATTGATACATGAATATGCACCCATTTTCCAAATTTTTCAATAATTTCCCAAAACAAAATTTTTTCTCTACCAATGTTTCTCAAAATTTCTCCCACACTTAAATGACGCACACATCTCAACCTAAGCTAATCAAAGATGCAATTCAAGGTAAATTATGGTCTTTTGCTTAGGGTTTTGATGTGGTTACAATTAGAACAAAGGGGTTTAACGAGCTCAAAGGGGTTAATAATGGTAGATGCAAGGGTAAGGCTATATAGGTGAGTGAGTTTAATTCAAAAATGGCCTCAATCATGCTAAATGCATTCAAGACATCAAATATTGGAAATAAAGAATCAAGCAAAACCAAGATTACAATCATAGATGAGATATAACACTCAATGAACAAAATTAGTGGTTAAAATGTGTAACCACTCATTTAAGCTCAAAAACTCACAAGGTATGTTGTTCTAGCTCTTTTCTATGTTCTATGAAAAAGGATGCTTCAAGCAAGTTGAAAGACAATTTTTCAATTCAATCAATGGCACGCCCTAAGAAGGGTTTCATGAAAATTTCTTTTTGTTTCACCAAACTTATTTCCTATATGTATGTATGTTGTGATGGATGTAATTTTCATAAAATTTTCCTAGTTCTATTCCTAATTTTCAACATTGCAAAAATTAACATGAACAATTAGGACAAAATTGTACTAGGTGCTATACTATTCACATCATCCAATCACAATTAAATTCTATAAACATAGTGGGCATAAACATAAAACATGGCAAATTTGGTAAATTAATGAAAGCTATGAATCACAAATGCTCAAAATCAATAAAAGCAACTCAAACAAACATATAAAAGCCATCATACATCAAATTAAACAACTAGGAATCTAAAATTGCAAGACTATGTAAATATTGACAAGAGAGAATAAAATATATGAAAGTGTAGAACAAGTAATGTAATTGAAAGAGAAATTAAAGAAATACTTACAAGCAATTGCTAGAATCCAAAATCAAACTTGAAGTATAAAATTCTACAAACCCTAATTAAAACCCTAAAAGAGAATTTCCTAATCTACACTACTCCTACTCCTACTATGTAAAACTATTCTAAGATGGCCCTCTTCATATGTGTTGCATTCCCCTTCATATAGCCTCTCCAACAAGCCTCCAACACTTCAGAGATGGGTCAAGAAAGCCCCAAAATCGTGAGTCACGTGCATTTTTTTAATGGAGCCATGCGCTGGAACCTGTGCGGACGCACAAGTGTGTGCGTCTGCACACTTGGCTGAATTTCCACTTGTGCGTACGCCCAGGTAGGTTGTGCGCACGCACACTTTGCGATGCTCTGGACTCCTTCTGCTTGGGTTCTTGTGCGTACGCACAGGTGGTCGTACGCACGCATGCATGTTGATGTCCTTCTTGTGCATACGCATGCATCCTTGTGCACACGCACGCATGGCTGATGCTCACGTTTGAGGTAGCATTTGACATCCAACGTTACCCCCAACATGGTGATGAAAAATTCAATTCTGGAGCTAAGGAAATTTTGGGTGACGCGTACGCGTCAATGACGCATACGCGTGAAAAAAGCAAAATTTGTTATCCGTGCGCAAGCGTGCGTCACGCGCATGCGTGGAATGGCGAAAAATTGACCATCCCCGCGTACGCGTGGGTAACGCGTACGCGTCAGAATTGAACGTTGAAGGTCCAACGTTTCCTCAAATGCTAGCCTCCAACGTCCGCGATGCTCAGCCCATAATTTTGATTTAAAATTTTTGAAATCGACACATACGCGTCAGTGACGCTTACGCGTGGATTAAAAACAAGGCAATGCACGCGTAAGCATGGTGTACGCATATGCGTGACTAAGAAAAATCTCAGATTTCACGTGAAGGCGTGAAGCACGCGTACGCATGGATAGAAAAAAAGACAGTTTACGCGTTAGCATGGAGTACGCGCACGCGTGATAATGCCAACGTTGGAGGATACGTTGGGGGTCCAACGCTGAGGCCAACGTCCTCTGAAGCTGAAGAATGAAAAATTTGCATGCACGCGGACGCGTGAAGCACGCGTATGCGTGGATGAGCAATTTTTGACCCTTTTGTGCAGACGCGTGAAGCACGCATATGCGTGGACAAGCTAAACGTTGGCCCTCCAACGTTGAGTCAAACGCAAGTGACAACAATCTTTATGGTTTCACTGGTTTGTTCAGAATGGCGTTTGAGTCAATGTTGGCCTTTAAACGTTGACTCAAACGTGAAGCATCAGGAGTCAAATTTTACACGGATCTCTTCTCAACACTAAGGGCAACCAATCGGACCCATCTTTAATCCAATTCCATCAAGGCCAAAAGCCCAATTCAAGGCTTGAATATCAATGGAAGAAAGTGTATAAATAGCTTAGAATTTAAGTTAGAGGGGACTTTTACACTATTTTTTCCATTTTTCCTGTTTTCATTTACTGCATTTGAATTTCAGAATGTATTTGCAAATTCCAATTTCCATTTTTAGAGCTATGAACAACTAAACCCCTTTCATTGGGTTAGGGAGCTCTGTGTAATTTAATAGATCAATATTAGTTTTCATTCATCTTCTTCTTTCTTTTCTCTTGATTTTACTAGAAAGCTTTTGGTCTTCATCCAATTGGGTAGTTATCTTTGGAAAGAAGCTATCATAGTTGGATCTCCTCAGAACCTTGGAAGAGGAATGAGGAGATCATGCTAGAAATGCTTTCTCACATTGGATTAGATTGGGGTTTGGATGGATATAGTGACATGTAATCCTACCAACACTTTGATCTATGAATTTGTGTGGTATAATCAGTGACCAAACTTCATCTCTTCCCATGAGCACTTAAATCAAGGAATTGGGCAATTGTTCATGCTTAGAGAGATTGGTGAGCCAAGGAATTGGGATCCAATCACTTAAGATTGCCAAGGAGATCAATGAATCTATTGATTGCGGAAGAGATGAAAATGAACTTGATCCGAGAATTGTACATCTCATGAACTTAATGAATACCCCATTCTCTGATCTACCCATTCTGTTTACTTTATGCTCTTTAATTTCATGCTAATTCCCCCTTTCCATTTACTTTCTTACAATTTAAGCTTCGGCACTTTAATTCCCTGCAATTTAATTTTCCGTCCTTTTAATTTCTTGCAATTTAAGTTTTCCGCCAATTTTACTTTCTGAAATTCCAATTTCACTTTCGATTTCGCTCAACTAGTATAATTCACCAATTATAATTGATCGATCTACCAATCCCTGTGGGATTCGACCTCATTCTTTTGTGAGTTTTTACTTGACGACAATTCGGTGCACTTGCCGGAAGGAAATTTGTTGAAAGACAAATTCTCGCACATCACCTTTCCATGTTGGAACCACAACTATGCCAATTAGAATGGATCAATCTCATTTGATTAACTCTCACATCAGAAAGTAAGTTAAATAAGCATAAGTGTTCTTAACCCACAAATCCTAAATTGCTTGCTAATTAACTTAGCAACAACATAGCATTAGTGGGAACAAGAACAATTAACAATCCAAAATTGACACTAAATGTTGGATATTCCAACTCTAGGAACCCGATTGCTCACTTTTCCCAAGTCAAGAGATAGAAAACTAGCCCAATATCATGCTTGTCATTTTGTCAAACACTTGGTGGGAAAAAAGCTTAAATATGGGAAAAATGAAAAAAAGCTTGAAACCAAAAGCAACAAATGATCTCAATCAACAATAAAGACTCAAGAAAGCATGTAACAATCATCAAACATTAATTTCATCAACAAGAAATAGAAATTGCAAAGGAGAAGTTAAATTGAACTATAACTTGAACTATACAAAAGTGTAAGAACAATGTAACTATAAAGAGTAATAGCAAGAGATACTTACAATGGGAATTAGGAAAATCCAAGATCAAAATTGAAATGGAACTTGAATGTAAAAATCCTAGTATAAACCCTAGTAGAGAAGATGATGAAAAACTTAAAGAAAAACTACACTAAAAACTATCTACCACTACTCCTAAGCTATTCTAATGTTATGCTCTCATATCCTCTTCATTCTCCCTTCCTTATGAGCTAAATGGCTTCAGAAATGGGCCTCAAATCCATCAAAATCGCGAGTCACGTGCTATTTTAATGAAGGCATGTGCGTCCACCTGTGCGGACGCACACGTCTGTGCGTCCACACACCCTACGAAAAATCTCGACCCGTGCGTACACACAGGAGGTCGTGCGCACGCACACTAGGCGATGCTTAGATGGAACGCGTGACGCGCACAGTGCGGCTCACGCGCACGCATGGCTATAAATTGACGGCTGTGCGCACGCATGCATGTCTTTGCGTACGCACACTAGGCTAAGCTCTTCTCCTTTGATTCTTCATGGTTCCTCCACTTTGAATGCTCTTCTTCCATTTTCTCCATGCCATTCCTGTCTTATACCTCTGAAATCACTCACAAATAACATCAAGGCATCAAATGGAAGGTAATTGGAATAAAATTAATCAAATTAGGTACAAAAGAGCATGTTTTCATAATCAAGCACAAATTAGAGAAAAGTTCAAATGCATGCCATTTAGTGGAATAAGTTCAAGTTTATATAATGAAATCCATTCGATTTCAACCAAAAATCATCATCAAATATAGATTCATCAATTCGCCCACACTTAAACACTAGCATGTCCTCATGCTAAACAAACTCAAAGGAGATAGATGAAGGGAAAACGATTTATTCTATGTACTACCTAAAAGTATGAATTATCCTAAGGGTTACTACTACCATGTACTATGCACGGAGTTGGTAAAATAAACTATGAAATTCCAATCCATCACAAGAAGGGTTTGAGGCAATTGCAAAGAGTTTATGCATTAAAACCAATATCCAAAGGATTGAATTGAACTTTTCAAAACTAATCAACAAACAACTTGCAAGAAGATACAACATGAGATGCAAGAACATAGAATTGAGCAATTGAACCCCTCACCGGATGTGTATTCACTCAATTCGCTCAGTGTTTAGGGTTTTAATCACTCAATTCTCCTTTTATCATGCTTTTCAAAGTTTTGCACTTCATCTAACATTCAACTAGTATTTGATGCATGAAAGACAAATATCATGAGGTCTTGCGAGGGTTGTAATGGGGCTAGGTTTAGGTAGGATAAGTATGGTTAAGTGGACTTAAAGAATTAGTTCTTTGATTGGCTTAAGTGTCCACCTAATCCTATATTACTTATATACTCATAACAATGCAACCTAGCTACCCAAATTTTCCTCCTATCTCACCTTACTCATGCACTTTCTTTTCAAAACATGAACATATGCATCCTTTATTTCAACTTTTTATTTTACTTTCTATTATGCACAGCTTTTTTTTTTACTCTTGTATTTGTTAGCACAAGAGATGCATATGACTTAAAACAAAGAACACATGAGCATTTTTCCAATTGCCAACTTTTCACAATGAATCCCATGCTTCTATCACCAATGCTTCCCAACAATTCCCCCACACTTAGAACATACACACTAATCCACCCAAGCTAATCAAAGAGTAATTCAAGGACATCAATGGTTTTTCGCTTAGTTTGTGCACGGTCCTCCGGCTTGCTTAGGATCCGGGAGAATGAGAACTTTGAGACCACCTTCAGTTGGTGGTATCGGGAGTGGGTTGGTCACCTTTATCATACTCCTCCCCAACTAGTTTGAATGAAGCATCAGGAGCTGGGCCGGGGTCTCTTCCTTCTAGCTTTGCCACGATCCACTCAAAACGCTTGTGCTCCAAATGCTCCACGCGGTGGATATCGTGCAAGATGTCTCGGAATAGATCCGGAAGAGACTGTAGAACTGGTAAAAGAATCAATGAGGTTTATAGACTTGATGGGGGTGCTACGGGTGCCTTCCTCTTTGAAGGTGTTTTCTCTAATGGTCCATCCAATACTCCCCTCGGGATGAACTTATTGCCCCTTGGAAACTCGAACATGATATCCATTGGTCGCCTCTCTATCCCAACTGCGTTTGCTAAGCGCATCACCATTGACGGAAATGGAATGTTGATATTCTTCTTTCCACCAATTTCCATATCGATTTGTGCAACCAAGGTACAATGGCTATATGCTTCCCTTGCATAATAGCCCAAAGCAACAAAGCAATTCTAAATCTCACATGGGTAGTGTGGGTGCTCGGGATGATGTAGGCCGCCACAATCTAATGCCATATACGAGCTTCGGCATTCAAATCAGAGTACGCAATACTAGTGGGAACAGAATTTCTCCCTTTGCTATACTCCCAAGATGCACCAGGACGGCCTATTCTCGTAAGAATGGGAGTCAGAGATGTTCTTCCTTTGAAGACATCCACTTTTAACTTGAAATAATCATCCTTCTCAAGCGGAATGTGGGGGATGTTCAGAATAGCTTCTAGAGCTTGATTGGACATATCCAACATCTTTCCCGGAGGAATACTGACTTTGCTTCCCAAGCTTGGTAGTTTGCATAAAATTCCTGCACCATAGTTTCATTGACTTCAATGGGTTCTCGCTCGAGAAATTCCCAATGAAGCGAGGCAATCTCTTGATGAATGGTCGCCTTGTACTGGCTTGGAACCTTCAACGGCCACTCCCAATGGATTGTGCGCTTCTCAATAGCCTCGTATTGAGAGTCGGCTCTTCAGTTAACCAGGGTATTCGGTTTAGCCCCTTGGTGATGCCACCAAATATCAGGGGAGCGAGTGGTAGTTTGCTCAACCGGCAAAGTAACTGGTGCCTTACCCTTCTTTTGCATCCTGAAAATTAAATAAAAGATTTTCGAGATCATAGGGTAACAATAAAACAAAATTACTGAGGAAGCACTAACAAGGTTAAAAAAATCTCTAAAAGTAATGTGATTTACAAAAGCACAGTGTGTATATTCCAATGATGCGCGCGGTTGGAACACACACACCGGCCGGATACGACGGCAATCACACTGTTTAACAGTTAAAGCTCACTGCTTCTCAAATAAGTGCTTAAGTTGCAAGGCTAAAACATGGACATAAAAGCAACTTCAAGCTCGCACCATTTGGTTTATTAACATGCTTTGAATGTAATGGTCATTGAGGTTCTCGGCAAGAAATTTCATTAGCAAAAGAATGTTCAACAACAACAACAACCATTCCCTCAAAGTGAAGCGTCAATTGTTCATCCTCAAGAAGTGGTAACCACATATGCAATGTTCTAAGTTAAGGCCAAAAGATGTTTGATCAAGACATCATCTAAAGTTAAACAATTGTAAAGTGATTACCGAATTAAAAATTTTGAAATAAACGATGACAATTGATCTCAAACAACACAATGCATTTGTAATTAAAATTGCACATCAACAAACAAGGAAATGCATTGGTGACTTCGGTTAATTACCATCAAGAATCATAATTAAAGTTGTACAATACATACACTATGCCTAACAAGCGATAAATTGAACACATATGAATTGCTTTCATCACAATGGGTAGGAATTGCTTTCACCCATTTAGAGACGTAATCCACTGCCAACAGGATATAAACAAACCCATTGGAATTTGGAAAGGGCCCCATGAAATCTATGCCCCAAACATAAAAAATCTCAAAAAAAATTATCGGTTGTTGGGGCATTTCATCTCTCTGTGAGGTATTTCCAGATTTCTGGCATTGATGACAGGATTTGCAAAATTGGTTGGCATCCCTAAACAAAGTAGGCCACCAGAACCCGCAGTCTAAAACCTTCCTTGTTGTTCTTTGTGGGCCGAAATGACCCCCACTCTCAGATGAGTAGCAAAATTGAAGGATAGATTGAAACTCAAATTCCGGCACACACTTTCTAATCACTTGGTCAGCCCCACGCCTCCACAACTGTGGATCATCCCAAAGATAATATTTAGCATCGCTTCTTAATTTATCTTTTTGATGCTTTGAAAATTGTGGGGGAAAAATACGGGCGACTAAGTAATTAGCAATCGGGGTAAACTAAGGGGTACTTGGGGATATTGCTTGCAAGGTATCAAAAGAAAATGAGTCATTGATAGGAGTGGAATCCGAAGCTAAATGTTCAAGCCGACTCAAATAGTCCGCTACCAGATTTTGGGACCTACTTCTATCTCTGATCTCCAAGTCGAATTCTTGCAAGATTAATATCCACCTATTGAGCTTAGGCTTTGACTCTTTCTTCTTCAGCAAATATTTCAAGGCGGCATGGTCCGAATACACCACTACCTTAGAGCCTAGCAAATAGGGTCAAAACTTATCTAGTACAAAAAGAATGGCTAAGAGCTCTTTTTTGGTAGTAGTGTAATTTGACTGGGCCGAATCTAAGGTCTTTGACGCATAAGCTATAGTGTAAGGAGCTTTACCATCGTGCTGTGCTAGCGCAGCACCTACGGCGTGATTCGAGGCATCACACATGATCTCAAAAGGTTGATCCCAATTTGGGCCTCGCATAATAGGAGCTGTGGTCAAAGCTTCCTTCGACTTGTCAAAAGCTTTTTTGCAATCCTTGTCAAAAATGAATTCTACATCCTTTTGAAGTAAGCGGGAGAGGGGTAAAGCGACTTGGCTAAAATTCTTGAGAACCGGCGGTAAAAAACCTGCGTGGCCAAGGAAGGAACGAATCTCCCTCACTGAGGAGGGGTAAGATAAACTCGAAATAACATCGATTTTAGCCGGGTCTATGAAAATTCTGTCTTTAGATACAATAAGACCTAACACTATACCTTGTTTCACCATAAAATGGCATTTTTCAAAGTTCAATACAAGGTTAGTATTGGTACATCGTTCTAGTACCCGAGCTAAGTTCTCTAAACATGCATTAATGGAGCTACGATAAACACTGAAGTCGTCCATGAAGAATTCCATAAAACTCTCCAAAAGGTCCGAGAAAACACTTGTCATGCATCTTTGGAACATTATCGGTGCATTACACAACCCAAACGGCATTCTCTTATACGCAAACATTCCAAAGGGGCAAGTAAAAGTGGTTTTCTCCTGATCCTCAGGAGCTATATGAATCTGGAAGTACCCCGTATATCCATCTAAAAAGCAATAATAGGATTTACCTGCCAAGCGATCCAACATTTAGTCTATGAACGGCAACGGGTAATGGTCCTTCTGTGTTGCTTGATTCAGCCGGCGGTAATCTATGCACACTCACCAAGTGTTTTGAATTCGGGTTGCAACGAGCTCTCCACTTTCCGTTTTCACCATGGTTACTCCGGATTTCTTCGGCACTATTTGGACCGGACTTACCCACTCTCTGTCTGAAATGGGATAGATGATGTCCGCTTCCAAGAGGCGAGTTACTTCCTTCTTGACTACATCAAGGATTGTGGGGTTTAGCCGTCTTTGTGGTTGCCGGACTGGCTTAGCACCTTCTTCCAAGAAAATTCTATGAAGGCACACTTGAGGGCTTATTCCCACAATGTCACTTAAGCTCCATCCGATCACTTTTTTATACTTCCGGATAACCTCAAGGAGTTGCTGCTCCTCTTGATTGGAAAGATTGGTTGCCACTATCACTGGGAACTTGTGCTTCTTGTCAAGGAATGCATATTTAACATGGGGTGGAAGCGGCTTCAAATCTTCCCTTTCTTCTTGAAGTGGTAGCTTACCCTCTCGGTCATGGGGAACTTGTGAAGTAATTTCATCTTCTTCATCCTCAAGTTCTCCCTCTTTTGAGCTCTCTTCCTCTACAAGATCTTCCTTGGGCTCATGGTGGTTGCCTATCTTGAGCTTATCCTCTCTTCTGCCCTCAACAAGGCTCTCACTCATATCAATGGATTCCTCCATAGGTAGAGTGGGTTGAAAGTCCATCTCTTCAAGTGACTTGCCTCCTTGTGGGGTTATAGCATCAATGCTAGACTTTAGAGTTGATGGAGGTAGCAAGTGTGAATCACTAGGCATCCCAAGTTGTGGAGGAGTAAGGTTGCTAGGGGTGGAATGAGGAGGTGTCAAGTGGGACAAAACTTCGGCAATAGTTGCCATGCAACCATCTTGTTTTTTTTTTTTTTGAAATTCTCGTTGTTCTTGGATGAGAGCTTGAAAGTTATGCTCCTCGTGAGAGAGGTTGATGGGGGTGGAATGGTGATTGAAGCTAGGTTGTCCCATATAAGGCGATGGGTAGGTTGGTTGAGAAAAAGTTGGTGGTAGGAAGGGTAAGGGGCTTGAGAGTACAATGGTTGTGGCTCATATAGAGGGTATGGAGGGGGAAAATTGTAATGATGAGGTGTTATGCTTGGAGTGAGAGGTTGGTAAATATTAAGATCATAGGGTCCTTGTTGCCAAGAATTTCTTGCTTGTCATCCTCCTTCGAATTGACCTCCCATACCTTGATATGAACCATTGTTGGAATTGTATCCCCCTGCAATATGATAACAACCAGACTCCAAGCAAAAAGGGTGATAACTCATGATGGAAAGAAAAAATAAAGTGTAACAATACTAATAGAAGCAATAGATAAATGAATATATACTCTAGTTATATCTATTTACCTAGAACTAAACAAACAAAAATGTTAGTTACTATCACTACTTAGGTAAAGGCGCCATCTACAAATTAGTACCAAGTAGCAAACAAGAACCAAATATTCACACTATTTACATTTTTACAACAACCAAAATTTTAGCACTCATTGCACTTGAAGTGACTCCCCGGTAACGGCGCCAAATTTGCCGAAGGCTGGATTCACCGTCAATCTAGGTTTTCACAAATTAGAATCATATCGTTAAAAATATAGCGTAGACTAACGATCAATCCACCACATCAAATGTTTAATCTAAAGATATGTCACAATTCAAAACCAATTCAATTCCGAGAGTTTCAATTCCTGAGTCGTCTCCCAAGGACACTTGAGACTAATGAGTGTGCAATCTTGGTTGCGAGGATCATGGGGTTTTTGATAAACCACTATTTTATGATTTATCTTGTGCTCAATTGAGTGGTTTTTATCTACTCTTTACCCACTTATTCATACTATTTGCATGGTTTTACATTTGCCTTCCTAATTATGTGCTTTGATTGAAAACATGCTTCTTTGATCTTATATTTGCTTATTATTAATCCTCTCTTATTATCATTAGATACCTTGATATGTGTGTTAAGTGTTTTCAGATATTATAAGGCAGGAATGGCTTGGAGTATGGGAAGAAAGCATGCAAAAGTGGAAGGAATGCAAGAAGTTGGAGAAATTGCTAAGCTGTCCAGCCTGACCTCTCTGCACTCAAACGGCTATAACTTTAGCTACAGAGGTCCAAACGACGTGGTTCTAGTTGCGTTGGAAAGCTAACGTCCGGGGCTTCGATTTGATATATAATATACTATAGTTCCCCTGACGCTAGCAGATACGACCACGTGATCCATGTGGCCGCATCGTAGTGACGGAAATCCAGCGTGGCAAAATTTGAAACCAGCGAATTCTGGACTGTTTCTGACCCAGTTTGCGGCCCAGAAAACACAGATTAGAGGCTATAAAGTGGGGGACTACATCCATTCATGAGGGGGCTCTCATAATTTACAATTTTAGGAGTAGATGTAGTTTTTAGAGAGAGAGGTTCTCTCCTCTCTCTTAGGATTAGGATTTAGGATTTCTCTTAGTTTTAGGAGTGACTCTCAATCCCAGGTTCTTTATTTTTATTTATTTTCTCAATTTAATTTATGAACATCTATGCCAGATTTAATTTATTTTGTTAATGCAATTCGAGGTATTTTCAGATTTAAGATTGCTTTGCTTTATTTATAAGTGCTTTCAATTTAACTTACACATTTTCTTCCTTCTGGCTTTGGTTAAATAATTGGTAACTCTTGAGTTATCAAACTCATTGTTGATTGAGAATTGGAATTCTTCAAGAATTAATTCATCCACTTAACTTACCTTCATAATTAGAGGTTAATAAAGTGGGAGAAAAATCCAATTCTCATTACAATTCATAAGGATAACTGGGATAGGACCTCCAGTCTTCACACCTTGCCAAAAGCTTATTTTACAGTTATTTATTTATTTTACTTGTCATTTAAATATATCTGTGCCCATTGCCCAAACTCAACATTCCCCAAAAACACACTTTTTCATAATCAATAATAAGAACACCTCCCTGCAATTCCTTGAGAAGACGACCCGAGGTTTGAATACTCGGTTATCAATTTCAAAGGGGTTTGTTACTTGTGACAACCAAACATTTGTACGAAGGGATTTTTGTCGGTTTAGAGACTATATCTACAACGCGACTATTTTTATGACATTCTTTACTGGCAAAAATCCTAACGTCAAAATGGCGCCGTTGCCGGGGAATTGCAAACATGTGCCTTATTATTGGTTATTGTAAATATTTCTTTTTTTTTTTATTTTTGCTTGTTTATTTGTTTTTATTTTTGCTTTTTCATAAATTAAGAGGTTATTTATTTTTATTTAGTTATTAAAAAAAATTTCTTTCAAAAAAAATTTGTTCTTAGTGTTCATCTTGATCTTCAAGTTGTTCTTCACGTTCATCTTGACCTTCAAGCTGTTCTTAGTTGTTTTCTTCGTTTTGATCTAAAAATTTGAAATTTGGGTGTCATTTTATTATTTTTCTCTTTCTTCATTAAATTCAAAAATATTTTTAATTAATTTTTTTTTCGAAAAGAAAAAATTTTCAGATTTTTATTTTTAAAATTTTTTATCTTATCTTATCTTATTTCAAAAATCAAATTTCAAAATTCAAATTT
>NC_029791.2:67474809-67475209 GCF_000816755.2 Arachis ipaensis | reverse complement strand
AAACACACTTTCTCATAACCAATAATAAGAACACCTCCCTGCAATTCCTTGAGAAGACGACCCGAGGTTTGAATTCTTCGGTTATCAATTTTTAAGGGGTTTGTTACTTGTGACAACCAAAACGTTTGCACAAAAGGGATTTCTGTTGGTTTAGAGACTATATCTACAACGCGACTGTTTTTATGAAATTCTTTACTGGCAAAAATCCCCAACTTCAAAATGGCGCCGTTGCCAGGGAAACTACTAACGTGTGCCTTATTATTGGTTATTGTACATATTTTTCTATTACTTGTTTATTTATTTCTGTTTTTTATTTATTTTTTTTTTTGCTACTATGAACTCTCACCCCTTTGGCTATGAGTCTGGTTACAATAATGTTGCAGGAAGAAGAAATTACAAT
>NC_029791.2:67471284-67474778 GCF_000816755.2 Arachis ipaensis | reverse complement strand
ATTTTAAGGAAACAGTGGATCGATTTCAGGCAACCACTCAACAACTGGGGCAAGCATTAATTCAATGGGCTTCTAGGCGCTTAAATACACAAGGATCAGCCACAGCCCCATGTGGACAGTCTAGTGAAGAGCGTAGCATGAAGGAAATACAAGAAACCCCAGTGGACAAGACAGAGAATGAATTCGTACTAGAAAAAGTAGAAGACGCTGTCATTGTTCAAGAAGAAGAAGAAGTGGTTGAAGACTTAGGAGATGCAGAACCTCCATGGGAAAGTCAAGACATAAAGCCTCCTTCCAAGACGGTTGTAATTGATGCTGAAGAGGGTGTACAACCTCCAAAGCATATCATAGTTGAAGACTTGGAAGAGGTTGATCAAGAGATGGAGATTCAAGAAGAAGAAGCACAACCTCCCATGCCCTTGGAAAGCAATGAAGAGGAGATTGAATTGAAAGAGAGCTGCCAAGAGGGAGAGGTTGAAATTGAAGAAGCTTGCAAAGAGGTGGTAATTATCAGAGAAGAGCACAAGGGAGTGGAGCTTGCAATTTCATTAAAAATACCTCCCCCTAAGTTGCCATCATCCTTCACAACATTCAAGTGGGTAAAATTCATATCCCATAGCTTTCTAATCCCACTTGAATATGGGCTACTGGAGACGGATGGTCAACTTAGAGCTCTTTGTGGCATTAAGAGTAAGAGGAAGATGGCCAGTGGTAAGAATTGTCCTGCAAGGTTCATTATGGTTGGAAGCTTTAAATTTAAACGCAAAGGTTGGTGTAGAGCTCAATTGAATGGGTCTAAGAAGCTGTTTGGTAGCTGCAGTGAGAATTTAAATTACTTATCACCCGGCTGGAAAAATACAGATCCCGACAAAGATGGGTGTAAAAGCAAGATTTGGGATCCTGGAATCTGTTCTGACATCCAGCACCCCGGGAGCCTAAGAATCTTTTTTGAAGCTGCTCAAGGGTTTTACATGCCTAGTTTGGGACCCCGGAGGTTACTAGAATCACAAACACTGGTGGAGATTCCTGGATGAGTTCAAGCATAAGCCACCATAACAGGAAGCTCATCAAATGTCCAACTTAAGGACTTTAACTAAAAGTGCTAGGTGGGAGACAACCCACCATGGTATGATCGTCCTTTTTCATTTATTTAGTTTTATTTGTTTTTGAATTTTATTTTATTTTGTTATATTGAACCTGGAGATTTGCATCATATTCATATTCACACTGCATTCTGCATTTTTCAGATTACAAAAAAAAAAAGCGAGCACGCGACGCGTCTGCGTCGCAAGGAGATGAGAGAATAATAAATTGAACAAAAAGTTACGCAGGAGCAGCGCTAGAGGCGTGCCAATGGCACAAATCACCCCATGCAACCGCGTCGCTGACGCGTCCGCGTCGCAGGGGAATACTGGCCTCCCACGCGATCGCGTGCCCCATGCGGCCGCGTGACTTGAAATCGGCGTAAAAAGGGTGTATGGCCGAAAGTTGAGCTGGAGTTGGGCTGGACTCGTGCTGGTAGCCCAAGCCTCACCACGCGAACGCGTGCCCCATGCGTCCGCGTCATTTTTATAAGAAAGGCCACTCACGCGATCGCGTCGACCACGCGATCGCGTCACCCAGAATTTTGGCAAAAAAGAGTTTCGAACAGAGAGTTGTGCGACCGCGAGGCTGCACTCGCGCCACTAGCACAAATCAAGTCACGCGATCGCGTGCCCCACGCGTCCGTGTCACCTGACCTTATTGCGCACCACGCGACCGCGTCGCCAGCGTCGCACAACCTATCCAGATTAGTGCCAATTTTCTTATCTTTTCTCTTCTAATCCTAATTTCTTCCTTCTCTCTCCTTTCTCACTTTCTTTTTCTACTTCTCATTCTTTTTTACTTTCATTTTATTTTATTTAATTTATTTGCATACTTTCATTCATTGCATATTTTATTTTTTTAAATTTATTATTGGTGTTCAAATATTCTTACTCAATTGTTACATCTTTTCTGGTATTTTCTTGGTGCTTAGTAACTTGTTTAATTCTGATTGGGTAATCTTATTTAAATCAATGCTAATTTTTATAATACTGATATTCCTTTTGCATTGACATGAACTCACATTGTCTTTCATTACCCACTCTCTTCCCCATTGTTGCAAATTTTGCACCACTGGCATGCCATGGCTTCTATTGTTTTCTCACTTACATGTTGAAGCTTCCATGTAAATGAGACCCTTATCATTTGGCATTAACCCACCCATACTTCTTTTATTTTCTTATCTCTATTTCTGGGTTACTCTTCTTCCCTTTTTCTTTCAGGATGGCCACCCGAAAGGGAAGCGAAAGACATTTTACATGGGGAGACAGATAAGTCCATCTGCACAATCCTTAGAGAAAAGCAATAGTTGAAACAACCCATCCACCTGCAAATCTCAGCATGCACCGAGGACGGTGCAATCTTTAAGTGTGGGGAGGTCGATGCCGATCTCCATGGGTTAGTTATTTCCTGACTCAACACCAAAATTTTTATTTTATTTGTTTGATCATTATTGTATTTGCATGTTTGATTGCATGATTATTTGATTTTCTTGCATATTTTACCACTTGGTTGAAGTAATATTTTCTTTTTCAATAAAATTTTTAGAAAATTTCACTAATTTGAATAAAATTTAATGTTACACTTGTTTGAAGAGATATTATACTGGAACATGGTTTAGAGCTCGAACACACAAAACCTGTGAGATTTTGGGCCTATTTGAATTGGTTGCATTTTTCAACCAACATTTTATTTTTAATGTGTGTTTTTCTCTCTCAAATTGTGATCTTTGTCTTTCTTGATTCTATATTTCCATGATTTGATGTATGCATACACTTACATGATTGAGGCCTTTGTTTCACTGAGCTTACATACCCATATGGCCTTACCTTTCATTATCCCTTGCAAACCAATTTGAGCCTATTATACCCCTTTGTTCTTTACTTTAGCACATCATTAACTCTAAGCGGAAAATAATAATGTCCTTAATTTGAATCCTTGGTTAGCTTAGACTAGTGAGAGTGCTCATGAATTAAGTGTGGGAAAAAGTGGGTTTGGAAACATTTGGTTTGAGAATTGAGTATGTTAGAATTTTCTGAAAATGTGAAAGAATGTTGAGAATATGTTCATGCATTCAATACTTTAATCATATGCATTGAGAAAAACAAAAGAAAAAAATAAAATAAAAAAAAAGAGAGAGAAAAATAAAGGAGAAAAAGAAGAGAAAAAGAGCAAATAAGTAAAAGGGGACAAAATGCCCCAAAGTAAGTGGTGAAAGCAATGCATATGAGTTGTACTTGAAATTAGAATGCATAAATATGTGGAAAACATGGTTGATGGATAGTTAGATTTTGTACTGTGATTACATGGATTGTTTAAGTTAGGTGGAAAGTTTAAGTTAATTAAGGATTCAGATTTTAGTCCACTTGACCAAATACAATCCTACCCTAACCCCATTACAACCCTTAAAA
>NC_029791.2:67457435-67471259 GCF_000816755.2 Arachis ipaensis | reverse complement strand
TATATAGTTCCGTAGATTACCATTATTCTCTCCTAATTATTATTCGTTTATATTCTAGTTTCTTCGTACAAAAGTTAGTTTCGTGTATTAATCCTTCCGTTTACATTTTGGTACGTTTATCATACTTATTCACCCATTTCTCATCTATTTTTGGTGAGTTAACTCGTGTTCTATTTGGTATTTTATCACCAAATAGTTGGAGGGGTGTGAATTTGTGATCGTACAGGAGTACGATTCGAGTTCTCTTCGATATTCCTACTTTTCAATATGTTATAGTTCCCCTAACGCTAGGCAACGCGACCGCGTGATCCATGCGGCCGCGTCGCAGTGACGGAAATCTAGCGTGGCAAAATTCAAAACCAGCGAATTCTGGACTGTTTCTGACCCAGTTTGCAGCCCAGAAAACACAGATTAGAGGCTATAAAGTGGGGGACTGCATCCATTCATGAGGGGGCTCTCATAATTTACAATTTTAGGAGTAGATATAGTTTTTAGAGAGAGAGGTTCTCTCCTCTCTCTTAGGATTAGGATTTAGGATTTCTCTTAGTTTTAGGAGTGACTCTCAATCCCAGGTTCTTTATTTTTATTTATTTTCTCAATTTAATTTATTAACATCTATGCCAGATTTAATTTCTTTTGTTAATGCAATTCGAGGTATTTTCAGATTTAAGATTGCTTTGCTTTATTTATAAGTGCTTTCAATTTAACTTACACATTTTCTTCCTTTTGGCTTTGGTTAAATAATTGGTAACTCTTGAGTTATCAAACTCATTGTTGATTGAGAATTGGAATTCTTCAAGGATTAATTCATCCACTTAACTTACCTTCATAGTTAGAGGTTAATAAAGTGGGAGAAAAATCCAATTCTCATTACAATTGATAAGGATAACATGGATAGGACCTCTAGTCTTCACACCTTGCCAAAAGCTTATTTTACAGTTATTTATTTATTTTACTTGTCATTTAAATATATCTGTGCCCATTGCCCAAACTCAACATTCCCCAAAAACACACTTTTTCATAATCAATAATAAGAACACCTCCCTGCAATTCCTTGAGAAGACGACCCGAGGTTTGAATACTCGGTTATCAATTTCAAAGGGGTTTGTTACTTGTGACAACCAAACGTTTGTACGAAGGGATTTTTGTCGGTTTAGAGACTATGTCTACAACGCGACTGTTTTTATGACATTCTTTACTGACAAAAATCCTAATGTCAGTTTTCAATAAAGGAACAAACATATAAAGCAATAAAAGAACATACAAAATTTTAATAAATGAACTAATAAAGGAATTAGTGAAGTAACTATGCAATATAGACAAGTAAAGTGTAAAGGGAACTAATGTAAATGTGTGTAAAGGTATTGAAGCATAAAAGGCATCTTGGCTTGGAGTGAGCTAAGGGTCCTTTCCTTGTTGGAACCACAACTATGCCAATTAGAATGGATCAATCTCACTTGATTAACTCTCACATCGGAAAGTAAGTTAAATGAGCATAAGTGTTCTTAACCCACAAATCCTAAATTGCTTGCTAATTAACTTAGCAACAACATAGCGTTAGTGGGAACAAGAACAATTAACAATCCAAAATTGACACTAAATGTTGGACATTCCAACTCTAGGAACCCGATTGCTCACTTTTTCCAAGCCAAGAGATAGAAAACTAGCCCAAAATCATGCTTGACATTTTGTCAAACACTTGGTGGGCAAAAAACTTAAACATGGGGAAAATGAGAAAAAGCTTGAAACCAAAAGCAACAAATGATCTCAATCAACAATAAAGACTCAAGAAAGCATGTAACAATCATCAAACATCAATTTCATCAACAAGAAATAGAAATTGCAAAGGAGAAGTTAAATTGAACTATAACTTGAATTATAAGAAAGTGTAAGAACAATGTAACTATAAAGAGTAATAGCAAGAGATACTTACAATGGGAATTAGCAAAATCCAAGATCAAAATTAAAATGGCACTTGAATGTAAAAACCCTAGTATAAACCCTAGTAGAGAAGATGATGAAAAACTTAAAGAAAAACTACACTAAAAACTATCTACCACTACTCCTAAGGTATTCTAATGTTATGCTCTCCTATCTTCTTCATTCTCCCTTCCTTATGAGCTAAATGGCTTCAGAAATGGGCCTCAAATCCATCAAAATCGCGAGTCACGTGTTATTTTAATGAAGGCATGTGCATCCACCTGTGCGGACGCACAGACGTGTCTGTTCGCACACTTTGCGAAAAATCTCGACCTGTGCGTACGCACAGGAAGTCGTGCGCACGCACACTAGGCGATGCTTGGATAAAACACGTGACGCGCAGGGTGCGGCTCATGTGCACGCGTGGCTCTAAATTGGTGGCTGTGCACACGCATGCATGTATATGCGCACGCATACTAGGCTGAGCTCTTCTCCTTTGATTCCTCATGCTTCCTGATAAACCACTATTTTATGGTTTATCTTGTGCAAATTTGAGTGGTTTTTATCAAGTCTTTGCACACTTATTCATACAAATTGCATGATTTTACAATTCCTTCCCAATTTTGTTCTATGGTTGAAAACTTGCTTCCAAAGCCTTTAAAATGTGTATTTTAATTCTTCTTTATACCATTCGATGCCGTAATCCGTGTGTTAAGTGTTTTCAGGCTTTATAGGGCAGGACTAGTGTTCCGAGGGTCACCTGAAACTGTAGGTCGATCTCGGATGAGATCTTCTGTACTGGTCGGAGATGATGTGCCCAGCTGGTGGGTGGCGGTCGGAGTTGTCGTGTCCAACTTGTTGGATTGGCTATGCTGCTGATCCTTTGTCACCGGAGGGTGGTGGTACCTGCAAGGGACTTCGATGCTTAAGTTAGCAAGGGTATTAAACAGGTTTTTAGTAGAATCAGAGTATGAGTTATACCTGGGTGCTCCAGTGTATTTATAGTAGTGTGGAGTGACCTTCCTGGAGATAAGATAGTTATCTTATCTTATCTTATCTTTAAGTGAAGCCATCTTATCTTCTGGGGAGCCGCCCTTATCTTTCTAGGCTTTAGTTGCCTTTAGATTGGGCTATGTCCCTTTATTTGGGCCTACTTGGGCTCTTTGTAGCGATTTGGCCGAGCTCTTTAAGAAGAGGTCGGGTATTCCTAATCTGAAGAGGTCAGTCGACTTGTTGTCAATCAGCCTGGGTCATACAGCTCGACCTAGGGTATGAACAGTGCCTCTGCTTGAGCTTGGTCTTTTTTAAGGTCGAGTCCCTTAGACTTCGATCCTTTCTAGAGAAGCCGAGCTCGAGCACCTTCGGTTGGTTTTTGCCGGGTAACATTTTCCATTAGTGGCTTTAAATGCGGAACGTTTCTCTCTTTATAGCGCGCGTTTTGCACTTTCTTGGGAACGTGCGAGGGTTTTAAAAACCCATTAACTCCCCCCTTCATCGTTTCCTTTTCTCATTTTGAATTTTTCACAAAGCCTTTCGCTTCCATTTCCTTTTTGCTTACTGCAACTTCTCTTTTCTCCTTACTCGCTATGTTGCTGTTCTTTCGTACTTTCCTCTTCTTTTCTCGAGAAGGCGATCGTTAGCATGGCTTCGTTTGTTGTTTTAAACTCTTGATTGCTTCACCATTCCTTCTTCACTGCAGGTTGGTTTCCTGTCTTCCTTTACGCCATTTCTTTTTATAGTTTCATTTGGCTTTTTGTGAAAGTTTGAATCTTTACTTGGGAAAAATTGGAAAGTTTGAATCTTCCTTTGCTTGCTGTGTCTGATCATTTCTACTATGTATGCTGTTTTAGGGCTTCTTTAATTTGTAGGTCCCTTCGTTTTTTCTTGGTAGTTGACATATTTAGGGTTTTGAAATGTTGTTACTACTTCTGTTTGTGTCATCGCATTTGAAGTTTTGGGATGATAAAATGTTTGATTCTTTGAAAAGGATTGCGCCTTTGATGATTTCGCCGTGTTGGTAGTTTTCTTTACTGATAGACTTGTAGAAGATAACATTTTTCTGATGGATTGCTTTGATTTTCTTCTCGTGTTGTTGCTTATTTGGAAGGGGATTATTTTTCTTCGCTGAGAGTTTTGTTGGGATGTAGCCTTATAGACTTTTTTCTGAGTTCTTACTCTGTCCCTGCCTCCAAAGGATGCCCCTGGACCTTGGTGTACGTCTTGGGGTTTTCCTTTTACTATTTGTGTTGCTTTTAGTCATATTTGTCTGAGCTGATTTCTTTTTGTCCGAGCTGTTTTGGTTAGTAATCCATTTTCTTTTCTGGCTGTAGGACTAGTTGACCATGTCTTCTCGCAAAAATATTGTCGAGACGACTTCCAAGGTTCCTGTGGGTATGTCTGACTGGCTGGACTCCCTCGTTCTGCTGTGTATTTCTGTAGTTAACTCTGAATTCTGTGCAGAGTTTAGAAAACATCATCGAATCAAGAGAACAACTATGAATTGGTTGCACCTGATTCTGATGAAAGGGTTTGCTTCCCTGTTCTGACCCAGGGGGAGCGCCCCTTCTTTTATGTGTACGACTTCTTTTTTAGCCAAATGAACATTACCCTTCCTTTCACTCCTTTTGAGACTGACCTATTGTGGTCGTGTAACGTAGCTCCATCTCAGCTTCACCTAAACTCATGGGGATTTATCAAAATTTTTCAGTTCCTTTGTTAAGAGTTTGATGTTAAGCCTTCTCAAACCCTCTTTCTGTACCTCTTTGTGTTGACCAAGCCTGGGACTACCAAAAAGAAAGCTTCTTGGATTTCTTTCAGGTCTGCCCAAGGACACAAAGTTTTTTTCATGTATGATGAGTCTTTTAGGGATTTTAAGAATTACTTTTTTAAGGTTCGAGCTGTTGAAGGAGCTTGACCTTTCTTTTTGGATGAGAATAGCGAGCCCAGCTTTCCTTTAGAATGGCAAAGGAATGTAGTGGTGTCTAGATACACTTGAGAGATGTTGGACGATGTTGAGCAAGCTTTTGTAACTATGTTGGAAGAGAACTGGGGGCAGCCTCCCCATCTTGATACTAAGAAATTTTTAGGAAATCCTTTACTTCTCCGAACTGAACTGGGTAGGGGTCGACTTCCTTGATATTTGTCGTATTTGTTTTATTCTTTTCGAGCTCATTTTTTCTTCCAGTTTATAACTTGGTTTCTTGTGTATTTTCAGAGATGATTAAAAACAAAGAATCTATGAAGGCCTTTAAGAAGGTGAGAAAGGCTACAGCAGCACAGCATATCTCGGGTAAAGTTGCTAGGGAAGGATCTTCCCAGGTTCCGCCCAAGAAGCCTGTTTTGAATACTGCTGGGTCGAGGAAGATGATTCCTATGCCTCAGGTCCATTTAGTTGATCCCCCCCAGACTTCTGCTGTTGCCTCTTCTCCCACTGGCGCTTTGATGAGCGGATAATTTATACGCTTTTTGGCATTGTTTTTAGTATGTTTTTAGTAGAATCTAGTTACTTTTAGGGATGTTTTCATTAGTTTTTATGTTAAATTCACATTTCTGGACTTTACTATGAGTTTGTGTGTTTTTCTGTGATTTCAGATATTTTCTGGCTGAAATTGAGGGACTTGAGCAAAAATCAGATTCAGAGGTTGAAGAAGGACTGCTGATGCTATTGGATTCTGACCTTCCTGCACTCAAAGTGGATTTTCTGGAGCTACAGAACTCAAAATGGCGCGCTTCCAATTGCGTTGGAAAGTAGATATCCAGGGCTTTCCAGCAATATATAATAGTTCATACTTTGGCCGAGTTTAGATGACGTAAAAGGGCATTGAACGCCAGTTCTACGCTGCTGTCTGGAGTTAAACGCCAGAAACACGTCACAAACCAGAGTTGAACGCCAGAAACACGTTACAACTTGGCGTTCAACTCCAGAAAGAGCCTCTGCACGTGTAACATTCAAGCTCAGCCCAAGCACACACCAAGTGGGCCCCGGAAGTGGATTTATGCATCAATTACGTACTTCTGTAAACCCTAGTAACTAGTTTAGTATAAATAGGACTTTTTACTATTGTATTAGACATCTTTGATCAGTTTTATGCTATCTTAGACTTTCATGGGGGCTGGCCATTCGGCCATGCCTGGACCATTATCACTTATGTATTTTCATACGGTAGAGTTTCTACACTCCATAGATTAAGGTGTGGAGCTCTGCTGTTCCTCAAAGATTAATGCAAAGTACTACTGTTTTTCTATTCAATTCAACTTATTCCGCTTCTAAGATATTCATTCGCACTTCAACATGAATGTGATGAACATGACAATCATCATCATTCCCTATGAACGCGTTCGGACTATTTTCCAGAGAGGATAAAAAGTAGCCATTGACAACGGTGATGTCGTTACATAAAGCCAGCCATGGAAAGGAGTAAGATTGATTGGATGGAGACAGCAGGAAAGCAGAGGTTCAGAGGAACGAATGAATCTCTATACGCTTATTTGAAATTCTAACCAATGAATTACATAAGTATTTCTATCTTTATTTTCTATTTATTATTTATATTCGAAAACTCCATAACTATCTGATATCCACCTGACTGAGATTTACAAGGTGACCATAGCTTGCTTCAAGCCGACAATCTCCATGGGATCAACCCTTACTCACGTAAGGTTTATTACTTGGACGACCCAGTGCACTTGCTGGTTAGTTGTATCGAAGTTGTGAATGAAAAAAGATTTATTAAGACGTGCGTACAGAGTTTCTGGCACCGTTGCCTGAGATCACAATTTCATGCACCAAGTTTTTGGCGCCGTTGCCGGGGATTGTTTGAGTTTGGACAACTGACGGTTCATCTTGTTGCTCAGATTAGGTAATTTTCTTTTTGTTTTATTTTCAAAAATTTTTCAAAAATCTTTCAAAAATTTTCTCCTTTGTTTTCGAAAAAAAAATGTTTTCAAAAAATATATTTTTCTTCAGAATTTTTATGAATGAATTCTAGTGTTTAATGATGATTTGTTGAATCCTGGCTGGCTGTAAGCCATGTCTAATCTTTTGGACTGGGGTTTCAACTTATCATCACAAGAGCTTGTTGATTCTCACACACTTAGTTGTTCTATACATGGAAAGTATAAATATCTTCTAAAGCTTGACTGGCTATTAAGCCATGTCTAACCCTCAGATTGGAGCTTTAGACTAAGATTGCAAGATTCCTGAAATTCATATTAAAAATTTTGGAATCCTTATTTTTCTTTTTTTCAAATAATTTTCGAAAAATCCAAAAAAATTTAATAAAATCATAAAATTCAAAAATATTTTGTGTTTCTTGTTTGAGTCTTGAGTCAAGTTATAAGTTTGGTGTCAATTGCATATTCATCTTTCATTTTTCGAAAATTCATGCATTCATAGTGTTCTTCATGATCTTCAAGTTGTTCTTGGTAAGTCTTCTTGTTTGATCTTAATGATTTCTTGTTTTGTGTCTTTTCTTGTTTTACATATGCATTTTTCGTTTGTTAAACATGAAAGATTTCTAAGTTTGGTGTCTTGCATGTTTTCTTTGCATATAAAATTTTTCAAAAATATGTTCTTGATGTTCATCATGATCTTCAAAGTGTTCTTGGTGTTCATCTTGACATTCATAGCATTCTTGCATGCATTCATTGTTTTGATCTAAAAATTTCCATGCATTGCATCATTTTCATATTTTTCTCTTTCATCATAAAAAAATTCAAAAAAAATAAAAAAAAATATCTTCTCCTTTTTCTTCTCATAAATTCAAAAATTTGAGTTGACTTTTTCAAAAATTTTTAAAATCTAGTTGTTTTTATGAGTCAAATCAAATTTTCAATTTAAAAATCTTATCTTTTTCAAAATCTTTTTCAAAAATCAAATCTTTTTCAAAACTAATTTCAATCATATCTTTTCAAAAATATCTTCTTATCTTATCTTTTTTCAAAAATTTGATTTTCAAATATCTTTTCTAACTTCTTATCTTCTTATCTTTTCAAAATTGATTTTCAAATTTGTTTCAACTAACTAACTAACTTTTTGTTTGTTTCTTATCTTTTTCAAAACTACCTAACTAACTCTCTCTCTCTAATTTTCAAAAATATCTCCCTCTTTTTCAAAAATTTCTTTTTAAGTAACTAATTATTTTAATTTTTGATTTTAATTTTCAAAAATTACTAACCTTTTTCAAAAACTATTTTCGAAAATCACTAACTCTTTTTCAAAAATAATTTTCGAAAATTCTCCTTCTCTTCATCTCACATCTCTGCTCTCCTCACCCTTGTGTTTCTTTCTTTACATTACATTCTTTTCTTCTTCTTTTCTTCTAATCACATAGGGACCTCTATACTGTGGTAAAAAGGATTCCTATTATTATTATTTTTCTGTTCCCTCTTTTTCATATGAGTAGGAGCAAGGACAAGAACATTCTTGTTGAAGCAGATCCAGAACCTGAAAGGACTCTGAAGAGGAAACTAAGAGAAGCTAAATTACAACAGTCCAGCAAGCACATTTCAGAAATTTTCGAACAGGAAGAGGAGATGGTAGCCGAAAATAATAATAATGCAAGGAGGATGCTTGGTGACTTTACTGCACCTAATTCCAATTTACATGGAAGAAGCATCTCCATTCCTGCCATTGGAGCAAACAATTTTGAGCTGAAACGTCAATTAGTTTCTCTGATGCAGCAGAACTACAAGTTTCATGGACTTCCATCTGAAGATCCTTTTCAGTTCTTAACTGAATTCTTGCAGATATGTGATACTGTTAAGACTAATGGAGTAGATCCTGAAGTCTACAGGCTCATGCTTTTCCCTTTTGCCGTAAGAGACAGAGCTAGAGTATGGTTGGACTCTCAACCTAAGGGATACTCTGAATGCCATATTGGCTCAAAATAAAATATTGACTCAACAAGTCAATATGATTTCTCAGAGTCTGAATGGAATGCAAGCTGCATCCAACAGTACTCAAGAGGCGCCTTCTAAAGAAGAGGCCTATGATCCTGAGAACCCTGCAATAGCAGAGGTAAATTATATGGGTGAACCTTATAGAAACACCTATAATCCATCATGGAGAAATCATCCAAATTTCTCATGGAAGGATCAACAAAAGCCTCAACAAGGCTTTAATAATGGTGGAACAAATAGGTTTAACAACAGCAAGCCTTTTCCATCATCCACTCAGCAACAGATAGAGAACTCTAAACAAAATACATCTAATTTAGCAAATTTAATCTCTGATCTATCTAAGGCCACTGTAAGTTTCATGAATGAAACAAGGTCTTCCATTAGAAATTTGGAAGCACAAGTGGGCCAGCTGAGTAAAAGGATCACTGAAATCCCTCCTAGTACTCTCCCAAGCAATACAGAAGAGAATCCGAAAGGAGAGTGCAAGGCCATTGAATTAATTACCATGGCCGAACCTGTAAGGGAGGGAGAGGACGTGAATCCCAAGGAGGAAGACCTCCTGGGACAACCAGTGATCAATAAGGAGCTTCCCTCTGAGGAACCAAAGGAATCTGAGACTCATCTAGAGACCATAGAGATTCCATTGAACCTCCTTATGCCATTCATGAGCTCTGATGAGTATTCCTCTTCTGAAGAGAATGAGGATGTTACTGAAGAGCAAGTTACCAGGTATCTTGGTGCAATCATGAAGCTGAATGCCAAATTATTTGGTATCGAGACTTGGGAAGATGAACCTCCCTTGTTCACCAATGAACTAAGTGATCTGGATCAACTGACATTACCTCAGAAGAAACAGGATCCTGGAAAGTTCGTAATACCTTGTACCATAGGCAACATGATCTTTGAAAATGCTTTGTGTGACCTTGGTTCAGGGATAAACCTCATGCCCCTCTCTGTAATAGAGAAACTGGGAATCTATGGGGTGCAAGCTGCTAAAATCTCATTAGAGATGGCAGACAATTCAAGAAAACAGGCTTATGGACAAGTAGAGCACGTGTTAGTAAAGGTTGAAGGCCTTTACATCCCTACTGATTTCATAATCCTTGATACTGGGAAGGATGAGGATGAATCCATCATCTTTGGAAGACCCTTCCTAGCCACAGCAAGAGCTGTGATTGATGTTGACAGAGGTGAATTAGTCCTTCAATTGAATGAGGACTCCCTTGAGTTTACAACTCAAGGTTACCCTTCTGTAAACATGGAAAAGAGGCACAGTAAGCTTCTCTCAAAACAGAGTCAACCAGAGCCCCCACAGTCAAACGCTAAGTTTGGTGTTGGGAGGCCACAACCAAACTCTTAGTTTGGTGTTGAACTCCCATATCCAAACTCTAAGTTTGGTGTTGGGGAGTCTCAATATTGCTCTGAACATCTGTGAGGCTCCATGAGAGCCCACTGTCAAGCTATTGACATTAAAGAAGCGCTTGTTGGGAGGCAACCCAATTTTTATTTATCTAATTTTATTTTTCTTGTTCTTTCATGTTTTATTAGGTTCATGATCATGTGGAGTCACAAAATAAATATAAAAATTGAAAACGGAATCAAAAACAACAGAAGAAAAATCACACCCTGGAGGAAGACCTTACTGGCGTTTAAACGCCAGTAAGAAGCATCTAGCTGGCGTTCAACGCCAGAACAGAGCATGGTTCTGGCGCTGAACGCCTAAAATGGGCAGCATCTGGGCGTTTGAACGCCAGAATTGCACCTTGGAGAAGAGCTGGCGCTGAACGCCCAGAACAAGCATGGTTCTGGCGTTCAACGCCAGAAATGGGCAACAAATGGGCGTTCAACGCCCAGAACAAGCACCAATCTGGCGTTGAACGCCCAGAGTTGTGTGCAAGGGCATTTTGCATGCCTAATTTGGTGCAAGGTTGTAAATCCTTGAACACCTCAGGATCTGTGGACCCCACAGGATCCCCACTTACCTCCACTCACTTCTTCTCACCCCTCTTTCACACAATCCAATAAACACTCTTCCCCAAAACTCTTCACCAATCACCTCAATCTCTCTTCCCTATCACCACTCCACCACTTACGTCCATCCACTTTTCCCCATAAACTTACTTCATAAACTCCACCTACCTTCAAAATTCAAAATCACTTTCCCACCCAAAACCCACCCTTATGGCCGAACCTTACCCCCCTCCCTTCCCTATATAAATCCCTCAATTCTTCTTCATTTTCACACAAAACAACCCTGTCTTTCCCTCCTTGGCCGAAACACATCTTTCTCTCCCTCTTCTCAATTTCTTCTTCTTCTTCATTTATTCTTTCTTCTCTTGCTCGAGGACGAGCAAAATTCTAAGTTTGGTGTGGTAAAAGCATAAGCTTTTTGTTTTTCCATTACCATTGATGGCACCTAAGACCGGAGAATCCTCTAGAAAAGAGAAAGGGAAGACAAAAGCTTCCACCTCTGAGTCATAGGAGATGGAAAGATTCATCTCCAAAGCTCATCAAGACCATTTCTATGATGTTGTGGCCAAGAAGAAGGTGATCCCCGAGGTCTCTTTCAAGCTCAAGAAGAATGAGTATCCGGAGATCCGACATGAAATCCAAAGAAGAGGTTGGAAAGTTCTAAAAAACCCCATCCAACAAGTCGGCATCCTAATGGTTCAAGAGTTCTATGCCAATGCATGGATCACTAGGAACCATGATCAAAGTAAGAACCCAAACCCAAAGAATTATATTACAATGGTTCGGGGGAAATACTTAGATTTTAGTCCGGAAAATGTGAGGTTGGTGTTTAACTTGCCTATGATGCAAGGAGATGCACGCCCCTACACTAGAAGGGTCAACTTTAATCAAAGGTTGGACCAAGTCCTCATGGACATATGTGTGGAAGGAGCTCAATGGAAGATTGACTCCAAAGGCAAGCTGGTTTAATTAAGAAGACTAGACCTCAAGCCTGTGGCTAGAGGATGGTTGGAGTTCATCCAACGCTCCATCATCCCCACTAGCAACCGATCTGAAGTTACTGTGGATCGGGCCATCATGATCCATAGCATCATGATTGGAGAAGAAGTAGAAGTTCATGAAGTCATCTCCCTTGAATTATACAAAATAGCCGAAAAGCCCTCTCCTGGGGCAAGGCTAGCTTTTCCTCATCTTATTTGCCATCTATGTTACTCAGCTGGAGCTTTCATAGAAGGAGACATTCCCATTGAGGAAGAGAAGCCCATCACTAAGAAAAGGATGGAGCAAGCAAGAGAGCACATTCATGGATCTCAAGAGACGCATGAAGCTCATCACCATGAGATCCCGGAGATGCCTCAAATGCATTTTCCTCCACAAAACTATTGGGAGCAAATCAACACCTCCCTAGGAGAATTAAGTTCCAACATGGGACAATTAAGGGTGGAACATCAAGAGCACTCCATCATCCTTCATGAAATAAGAGAAGATCCAAAAGCAATGAGAAACAAAGATAAGGAAGAGACATAGAAGAGCTCAAGGACATCATTGGTTCCTCAAGAAGGAAACGCCACTATCACTAAGGTGGACTCATTCCTTGTTCTTACATTCTCTGTTTTTTGTTTTCTCTATGTTAAGTGCTTATCCATGTTTGTGTCTTCATTACATGATCATTAGTATTTAGTAACTTTGTCCTAAAGTTATGAATGTCCTATGAATCCATCACCTCTCTTAAATGAAAAATGTTTTAATTCAAAAGAACAAGTACATGAGTTTCGAATTTATCATTGAACTTAGTTTAATTATATTGATGTGGTGACAATGCTTCTTATTTTCTGAATGAATGCTTGAACAGTGCATATGTCTTTTGAAGTTGTTGTTTAAGAATGTTAAATATGTTGGCTCTTGAAAGAATGATGACAAGGAGACATGTTATTTGATAATCTGAAAAATCATAAAAATGATTCTTGAAGCAAGAAAAAGCAGCAAAGAACAAAGCTTGCAAAAAAAAAGAGAAAAAAAAATAGCGAAAAAAATTTTAGTAGAATCTAGTTACTTTTAGGGATGTTTTCATTAGTTTTTATGTTAAATTCACATTTCTGGACTTTACTATGAGTTTGTGTATTTTTCTGTGATTTCAGGTATTTTTTGGCTGAAATTGAGGGACTTGAGCAAAAATTAGATTCAGAGGTTGAAGAAGGACTGCTGATGTTGTTGGATTCTGACCTCCCTGCACTCAAAGTGGATTTTCTGGAGCTACAGAACTCACAATGGCGCGCTTCCAATTGCGTTTGAAAGTCGATATCCAGGGCTTTCCAGCAATATATAATAGTCCATACTTTGGCCGAGTTTGGATGACATAAAAGGGCGTTGAACGCCAGTTCTACGCTGCTATCTGGAGTTAAACGCCAGAAACACGTCACAAACCAGAGTTGAACGCCAGAAACACGTTACAAGCTGGTGTTCAACTCCAGAAAGAGCCTCTACACGTGTAACATTCAAGCTCAGCCCAAGCACACACCAAGTGGGCCCCGGAAGTGGATTTATGCATCAATTACTTACTTATGTAAACCCTAGTAACTAGTTTAGTATAAATAGGACTTTTTACTATTGTATTAGACATCTTTGATCAGTTTTATGCTATCTTAGACTTTCATGGGGGCTGGCCATTCGGCCATGCCTGGACCATCATCACTTATGTATTTTCATACGGTAGAGTTTCTGCACTCCATAGATTAAGGTGTGGAGCTCTGCTGTTCCTCAAAGATTAATGCAAAGTACTACTGTTTTTCTATTCAATTCAACTTATTCCGCATCTAAGATATTCATTCGCACTTCAACCTGAATGTGATGAACGTGACAATCATCATCATTCCCCCACGAACGCGTGCTTGGCAACCACTTCCGTTCCACCTTAGATTGAATGAGTATCTCTTAGATCTCTTAATCAGAATCTTCGTGGTATAAGCTAGATTGATGGCGGCATTCATGAGAGTCCGGAAAGTCTAAACCTTGTCTGTGGTATTCCGAGTAGGA
>NC_029791.2:67435580-67457337 GCF_000816755.2 Arachis ipaensis | reverse complement strand
CAGAGGTTCAGAGGAACGAATGCATCTCTATACGCTTATCTGAAATTCTAACCAATGAATTACATAAGTATTTCTATCTTTATTTTCTATTTATTATTTATATTCGAAAACTCCATAACTATCTGATATCCGCCTGACTGAGATTTACAAGGTGACCATAGCTTGCTTCAAGCCGACAATCTCCGTGGGATCGACCTTACTCACGTAAGGTTTATTACTTGGATGACCCAGTGCACTTGCTGGTTAGTTGTATCGAAGTTGTGAATGAAAAACGATTTATTAAGATGTGCGCACAGAGTTTCTGGCGCCATTGCCTGAGATCACAATTTCGTGCACCACGCTCCTCCTCCAAAAAGACAGAGGACAGCTGGGCCCTTTAACTTGGATGCCCCTGATTTCGATGCTGTCGAGTTTGTTGATCAGCAAATTGGTCCCTATGGTGCCATTCCTACTAACGATATTTCTCTTCTTCATCATTTGGATTTTATTACTCGGAGCAGTATCAAGATGGCACATATGGGTGCAGCTTTATATTGGACTGCCCAGGATCTTCCTATTCATGCAACTAAGGCCTTTATAGAGGAGGCCAAGTTGGAGTTCGACCGGATGAAGGGTTTAAAGGAGGAGCTCGAGGTTAAAGTGGCCAAATTGGAGAAAGAGTTGGAGGGTGAGAAGACTCAAGCTATTGCCTTGGCGGCTTCTGCCAAGTTGTCTGAAGATATGGCGTTGAAGCATAAGGAGAGCTATGTCACGACTTATAGGGAGATGATGGATCTTAGGGAGGATTTGGAGTCTGCCCAAGCTGACTTCGCCGAGCTTCAGGGTCATCTTGTAGGCAGTGTAAATACTGCTTATGAGAATTTGAAGGATCAAGTTCGAGTTCTTGCGCCCGAGCTTGACCTTACTCTTTTTAGCTTGGATAACGTTGTAAAAGATGGTAAGATTGTCCCTGATGACCCTGATGATGATGATGTCGACCCTCCTCCCGTACCTTCCGCCAAAGTCTTCGTTGCCCCACCTTCTTCAACTCTGGCAGCTGAGGTCGGTCAACCTGAGTCTGATCCTGAACTGGGATGATGGGACGGTAGATGCGGTACCTCTTCAGACTCGTCCTCCTTCACGTCGGGATGCAGTTACTGGAAAGTCCTTGGATTCTTTCTAATTATTTCTGATGCATTTGTGTATAGCCCGACCAGTGGCCTTTGAACTCTTTTTCGTAATCTGTAGTCTTGACTTCTGGATACTTTGGTTGCTTTTCTGGTAGCAACTTTATTTTTGGAAAAAATAAAGTAGTTTCTCAGGCTCTTGGGGTCAACTTCAAGTGGCCTCTTGAGTCTTGTTATTATAACAACCTTGTGTCTTTTTGTAATATGCTTGTCTTCTGGAATCTTGGGAGTGTTGGAGCCTTGTTGTCCAATCTTTTTTGATTGCCTTTTATGTTTTATTTTCTATTTTAGTTGAGGCTAGCTTCGTGCAACTAGTCTTCTTTGCATTCTCTGATATGGTGCCTGTAATTTGTTTTTCTTGAGGTCATAGCTTTCTGGGTCCGACTTGGGTCCCTTATAGCGCCTGCCTTCTGTTGTCTGACTTCTTAAACTTGGTCATGTTTTGAAGCTATTTCTAGTAATCCCTTCTGCTTGGACCTTGGCAGGTCTCTTCCTATGGATTATAACTTTTGGTAGCCTTGCCGAGTCGACCTTGGTAGCATGCTTCTGACATGGTGGACATTTCTTTACGAATTTCATTGCTTCTTTTTGTAAAGTTGGCCAATAGAATCCGGCCCGGAGTACCTTTTTTATGAGGGCTTGTGCTCCGAGATGGTTACCACAGATGCTACTGTGTACATATTCTAAAACTTTCTTTGTGTTGGAAGTTAGCACACATTTTAACAGTGGTGTTGAAATCTCTCTCTTGTATAAAGTGTTGTTTATGATGGTGTAGTATTGTGCCTCCTATTTTAACCTCTTTGCCTCCTTCTTATCTGTAGGGAGTGTTTCTGTTTTGAGGTAATTAATTATGGGAGTCATCCATCCTTGATCCGAACTTGTTATGGCTAGGACTTCTTCTTCTTCTGAGATTGATGGGTTCTGCAGTATTTTCTGGATGAGGCTTCTGTTGTTGCCCCCTGGTTTGGTGCTGGCTAGTTTTGAGAGTGCATCAGATCGAACATTCTGTTCCCGGAGTATGTGGTGGACCTCATATTCCCCGAGTTGTCTGAGCTGTTCCCTGGTTTTGTCCAAGTACTTTTTTATGGTGGGATCCTTGGCTTGGTAACTCCCTGCTATTTGTGAGGTGACTACTTGTGAGTCACTGAAGATGATAAGCTTTTGAGCTCCAACCTCCTTAGCCAGCTTCAAGCTAGCTAGTAGTGCCTCATACTCGGCTTGGTTGTTTGAGGTAGGGAACCCGAATTTGAGGGAAGTTTGATTTGGGTTCCCTGGTCGCTTTCTATTATCACGCCTGCGCCACTTTTGATTTTGTTTGAGGAACCGTCCACATAGAGATTCCATTCTGTAGGGGTTTCCGGGGTGTCCGTAAGTTCCACAATGAAAACGGCCAGATACTGTGATTTAATGGCTGTCCGAGCTTCATATTGAAGGTCGAATTCGGACAACTCGACTGCCCATTGCAAGATTCTTCTTGCTAAGTCTGTTTTCTGCAAAATGCTTTTAATGGGTTGGTTGGTCTGAACCCTGATGATGTGGGCTTGGAAATATGGGCGAAGTCGTCGGGATGTTAGTATGAGAGCATAGGTGAATTTTTCTATTTTTTGGTAGTTTAGTTCGGACCCTAGTAGTGCCTTGCTGATGAAGTATATAGGTTGTTGTCCAATGTCTTCTTCTCAGACCAGTGCTGAGGCTACTACCCGATTTTCTACTGTGAAGTATAATACAAGTGGTTCTCCCTTTCGTGGCTGAGTTCGAATAGGTGGTTGTCCCAAGAATCTTTTGAAATCTTGAAAGGCCTGCTCGCATTCTGTTGTCCATTCAAACCTCTTTCCTTTCCTTAGAGTGGCGTAGAAGGGGAGAGATCTTATTGTCGATCCAGCTAAAAATCTAGACAAGGCTGCTAATCTTCCATTGAGTTGTTGTACCTCTTTGACACAGGTCAGACTCTTCATGTTGACTATAGCCCGGCATTTATCCAGATTTGCCTCGATTCCTCTTTGTGTGAGCATAAAACCCAAGAATTTGCCAACTTCTACTGCGAAGGTGCATTTTGCAGGGTTAAGTCGCAAGCCATGCTTTCTTATAGTGTCGAATACTTGGGTGAGGTCGGATAGTAATGACTCCTCACTTTGTGTCTTTACTAACATGTCGTCCACGTAGACTTTCATGACTTTCCTAATGTGGCCTACAAAGACTTTATTCATTAATCTTTGATAAGTGGCTCCTGCGTTTTTGAGTTCGAATGGCATGACGATGTAGCAGTAGTTTGCTTTTGGGGTCAAGAACGAGGTCTTTTCTTGATCAGGTGGGTACATTAGGATTTGATTGTATCCTGAATAGGCGTCCATAAATGAGAGGTATTTGTATCCGGAGGAGGCATCCACCAGAGCGTCGATACTTGGGAGTGGATAAGGATCTTTTGGGCAGGCTTTATTGAGATCAGTGTAGTCGGTACACATCCGCCACTTCCCATTTGATTTTTTCACCAAGACGATGTTAGCTAGCCATAGTGGGTATTTAACTTCTCTTATGAATCCTGCCTCCAGTAGAGCTTGTACCTGCTCTTCCACAGCTTGGGATCGTTCTGGTCCGAGCTTTCTACGTCTCTACTGCACTAGCTGAGATCCTGGGTAAACTGCCAACTTGTGGAAACTTGGGGTCTATGCCCGGCATGTCTGTGGCCTTCCATGCAAAGAGGTCGATATTATCTCTTAAGAACTGTATGAGTGACTCCTTTATGTCTCCTTTTTGTCCGGGACATCTCCAATCTGGACTTTTTCTATTTCACCTTCGGGTTGTGGACGAAGTTCTTCCCGTTCTTGAACTTCCCCGAGTTCGATGGTGTGGAATTCGTCTCCTCTGCCTCTAAGGTTTAGACTTTCGTTGTAACAGCGGCGTGCCATCTTCTGGTCTACTTTTATCGTAGCTATTCCTTCTGTGGTTGGGAACTTCATGCACAGATGTAGAGTTGAGACTACTGCGCCGAGCTAATTCAATGTTGTTCGACCTATTAGGTCATTGTAGGCTGAACTCACGTTGACCACGATGTAGTCTATGTTGAGTGTCCTTGACCGGCTTCCTTTTCCAAAGGTTGTGTAGAGCGAGATGTATCCAAGTGGTTGGATTGGAGTGTCTCCCAACCCGAGTAGGCTGTTCGGATATGCTCTGAGTTCTCTTTCTTCTAGGCCGAGTTTGTCGAAGGCAGTTTTGAACAAGATGTCGGTCGAGCTTCCCTGGTCTACTAGTGTGCGGTGGAGATTAAAGTTGACTAATATGATAGTGATGACTATGGGGTCGTCATGTCCCGAGATGATGCCAGTTGCGTCCTCTTTTGTAAAAGTGATAGTGGGAATGTCGGGTGCTTCTTCTTCTCCCTCAATATGATATATTTCTTTAACATGTCTTTTGCGAGATGATATGGAGATTCCTCCTCCCGCAAATCCTCTGTGTATCATGTGGACATGTCTCTCTGGTGTACGAGGTGGTCATTAAGTTCGTCCGACGTCTTCATCCCTTCTTCTTTTTCTTGGTTCATCTGCTCTGCTGGCTAAATACCGATCGAGTTTTCCCTCTCTCACTAGTTTTTCTATAACATTTTTCAAGTCGAAGCATTCGTTGGTGGAATGTCCATAGATTCGATGGTATTCATAGTATTCAGTCCAATTTCCTCCTCCTTTCTTGCTTTTGAGTGGGCGAGCTGGGGGTATTTTTTGAGTGTGGCATACCTCTCTTTCGGCTTCCCGTTGATACTCGACCTCCTTTTCGAGTTGTTTTAGGTGATCCTGAAGTGCCTCCACGGCTCCTCTGTTTGGTGAGTTCTTGTCTTTGTTAGGTTGAGAAGTATCGTCTAGTGTGATCTCTGCATTCTTATGTGGCATTCTGTTCTCCAAATCAGAGTTGTGGTCATTGTCTAGGTTGTCTGCCATGAGGTTGGGATGACTTCCAGGTTCCCCGGCAACGGTGCCAATGTTCTGAGGGTTACCTGAAACTGTAGGTCGATCTCCAATGAGATCTTCCGTACTGGTCAGAGATGATGTGCCCGGCTGGTGGGTGGCAGCCGAAGTTGTCGTGCCCAACTTGTTTGACTGGCTATGTGATGAGCGGATATTTTATACGCTTTTTGGGGTTAATTTCATGTAGTTTTTAGTATGTTTTAGTTAGTTTTTAGTATGTTTTTATTAGTTTCTAGGAAAAATTCATATTTCTGGACTTTACTATGAGTTTGTGTATTTTTCTATAATTTTAGGTATTTTCTGGCTGAAATTGAGGGAGCTGAGCAAAAATCTGATTCAGGCTGAAAAAGGACTGCTGATATTGTTGGATTCTGACCTCCCTGCACTCGGAATGGATTTTTTGGAGCTATAGAATTCCAATTGGCGCGCTCTTAATTGCGTTGGAAAGTAGAAATCCAGGGATTTCCAACAATATATAATAGTCCATACTTTTCTCAAGGATAAATGACGTAAACTGGCGTTCAACGCCAGTTCCATGTTGCATTCTGGCGTTAAACGCCTGAAACAGGTTACAAGTTGGAGTTAAACGCTAGAAACAGGTTATAACCTTGCGTTTAACTCTAGAAACAGCCTAGGCATGTGTAAAGCTCAAGTCTCAGACCCAGCACACACCAAATGGACCCCAGAAGTGGATTTCTGCACTATCTATCTTAGTTTACTCATTTTCTGTAAACCTAGGTTACTAGTTTAGTATTTAAACAACTTTTAGAGATTTATTTTGCATCTCATGACATTTTAGATCTGAACTTTGTACTCTTTGACGGCATGAGTCTCTAAACTCCATTGTTGGGGGTGAGGAGCTCTGCTGTGTCTCAATGAATTAATGCAATTATTTCTGTTTTATATTCAAACACGCTTGTTTCTATCTAAGATGTTCATTCGCACTTCAATATGATGGATGTGATGACCCGTGACATTCATCAACATTCTTAACCTATGAACGCGTGACTGACAACCACCTCCGTTCTACCTTCGATTGAATGAGTATCTCTTGGATTCCTTAATCAGAATCTTCGTGGTATAAGCTAGAATCCATTGGCAGCATTCTTGAGAATCCGGAAAGTCTAAACCTTGTCTGTGGTATTCCGAGTAGGATTCAGAGATTGAATGACTATGACGAGCTTCAAACTCACAAGGGTTGGGCGTAGTGACAGACGCAAAAGGATCAATGTATCCTATTCCAACATGAGTGAGAACCGACAGATGATTAGTCGTGCGGTGACAGCGCACCTGGACCATTTTCACTGAGAGGACGGATGGTAGCCATTGACGACGGTGATCCACCAACACACAGCTTGCCATAGGAGGAACCTTGCGTGCATGAAGAAGAAGACAGGAGGAAAGAAGAGATTCAGAAGACAAAGCATCTCCAAAACTCCAATATATTCTCCATTACTGCATAACAAGTATTATTTAATCCATGCTCTCTTGTTCATTTGCAAGTCAACTGATAATTATAATTGATATCCTGACTAAGAGTTACAAGATAACCATAGCTTGCTTCAAGCCAACAATCTCTGTGGGATCGACCCTTATTCACGTAAGGTATTACTTGGACGACCCAGTGCACTTGTTGGTTAGTGGTACGAATTGTGAAAAGTGTGAATTACAATTTCGTGCACCAAGTTTTTGGTGCCATTGCCGGGGATTGATCGAGTTTGGACAACTGACGGTTTATTTTGTTGCTTAGATTAGGAAAAATTTTTCTTTTTGGTTTAGAGTCTTCTATTATTGTTTTTGGTTGAAATTTTTTTTAGATCCTTATTTTCTTTTTTTTTTAATTTTTTTTCGAAAATTTTATAAACTAATAATTGAGTTTTTCTATTTGAGTTTAGTTTCATATTTTAAGTTTGGTATCAATTGCATGTTTTTATTTTCTTTTAAATTTTTGAATTTGTGTTCATTATTCTTTCTTAATCTTCAAGTTGTTCTTGTTTATTTTCCTTGTTTGATCTTTAGTTTTTCTTGTTTTGTGATTTTTCTTATTTTTTTTTCTTGTGCATTTTCGAATTATTAGTATCCAAAAAAAATTTAATAATAATAATAATAGTTTTTCTCTGTTTAATCCTTGCATTTCTTGAATGTGTCTATGTTCTTGTGAATAGTTGCTCCTTTAAGTCTTTCTTTCTAAAATATTTTCAAAAATAATTTTTCTTTGATTAAATCTTGTGTCAAGTTTTAAGTTTGGTGTTCTTTTTTTTATGTTCTTGAGTCCTTTGAGTCTTTGAATTTTTGTTCTTCGTGTTCTTGAGTCTTGCTTGTCTTTTGATCTTAAAATTTTTATGTTTGGTGTTCCTTGGTGTTTTCCCTCCTCCAAATTTTCGAAAACAAGGAGCATTAGATCTAAAAAAAATTTTAAGTTTTGTGTCTTTTTATTGTTTTTCTCTTTCCTCATTAAATTCAAAAATATCTTTTATCTTTAATTTAAATTGAATTTTTAAAAATTACTTTTAAAAATTCAGATTTTTATCTTAAAAATCAAATCTTTTTAAAATTCAAAATCTTTTTCAAAAAAATCATATCCAAAGTTTTTCAAATCTTCTCAATTAAGCAATTATTTTCACTTTCAAATTTATTTTTCTCTAAGTTTTCGAAATTTACATTCTAATTTCTAATTATTCTATTTTAGTTTATCTTATTATTTTTATTTATCTTAATAATTTGGTTTGTTCTACTTCAATAAAATAAAAACAAAAATATATTTTCCTTGCAATTCATATCAATTCCATTTTATCTATCATGGATCTAAGTGGAAATGAACAGTCCAGAAGGACTCTAGGATCATATGCTAATCCCACTACTGCTGCATATGGGAGTAGTATCTGTATACCTCCCATCAAAGCAGGCAGTTTTGAGCTGAATCCTCAGCTCATTGTCATGGTGCAGCAAAACTGCCAGTATTCCGGTCTTCCACAAGAAGAACCTACTGAGTTTCTGGCATAATTCTTGCAAATTGCTGACACAGTACGTGACAAGAAGGTAGATCAGGATGTATACAGACTGTTGCTGTTTCCGTTTGTTGTAAAAGATCAAGCTAAAAGGTGGTTAAATAACCAACCCACAGCAAGCATAAGGACATGGAAACAATTATCAGACAAATTTCTGAATCAATATTTCCCTCCAAAAAGGATGACACAAGTAAAGCTGGACATCCAAGGCTTTAAACAAGAGGATGATGAATCCCTTTATAATGCCTGGGAGAGGTACAGAGGGATGCTAAGGAAATGCCCCTCTGAAAGGTTTTCAGAGTGGGTGCAATTAGACATCTTCTACTATGGGCTTACAGAAGGAGCTCAGATGTCCCTAGACCACTCAGCTTGTGGATCTATACACATGAGGAAAACTATTGAAGAGGCTCAAGAGCTTATTGATATAATTGCTAGAAACCAGCATCTGTACATCAGTAATAGGTCCTCCATAAAAGAAGAAGCCAAAGCAGTGTCTACTGAACTTGGTCCTCCAGAGCAAGTTGCTGAACTCAATCAACAATTGTGCTTTCTAACAAAATAGCTAGCAAAATTCAAGGAGATGCTACAAGACACTAAAAATGCTAATAAAAATATGGAGGCACAATTGAATCAGACAAAACAGTAGTTATCAAAGTAGATAACAGAAGAGTGCCAGGCAGTTCAATTAAGAAGTGGGAAGACATTAAATACCTCACTTCAGAGCAGCAGAAAGCCAAGAAAAGAACAACTGATAGAGGATGAGCAAAATATTATCCAAAATCCCTCTGAGGACAGTAAGGGCCCAGAGAGGAACAACTCTGGCGTTCAAACGCTAGAAAAGGATACAAGGTTGGCATTAAACGCCCAACCCACACACAGTTCTGGCGTTCAAACGCCAGGAACAGGCAAGGAGCTGGCGTCAAATGCCCAATGAAAGCTAAGTTCTGGCGTTCAAACGCCAAAAACAGGTAGGAAGTTGGCGTCCAACACTAATCAAGCTTCCAACCCTGGCATTCAAACGCCAGTGAGGGATCAGACACACACAAGTGCTGATAACAACCCCTCTAAAAATGCTTCTCCAACCACTTCTATAGGAAATAAACCTGCAGCAACCAAGGTTGAGGAATACAAAGCCAAGATGCCTTATCCTCAAAAACTCCGCCAAAAGGAGCAGGATAAGCGATTTGCTCGCTTTGTAGACAACCTCAAGATTCTCGAAATAAAGATTCCGTTTGCAGAGGCACTTGAGCAAATACCCTCTTATGCCAAGTTCATGAAAGAGATCTTGAGTCATAAGAAGGATTTGAGAGAAACTGAAAGAGTTCTCCTCACTGAGGAATGCAGTGCAGTCATTCTGAAAAGCTTCTCAGAAAAGCTTAAGGATCCTGGGAGCTTTATGATACCATACATATTAGAGGGTGATTGCACCAAGACAGCTTTATGTGATCTCAGGGCAAGCATCAACCTAATACCTGCATCCACTATCAGAAAGCTTGGTTTAACTGAAGAAGTCAAACCAACCAGGATATGTCTCCAACTTGCTGATGGCTCCATTAAATACCCATCAGGCATAATTGAAGACATGATTGTCAGGGTTGGGCCATTCACCTTTCCCACTGACTTTGTAGTGTTGGAAATGGAGGAGCACAAGAGTGCTACTCTCAATCTAGGAAGACCTTTCCTAGCAACTGGACGAACTCTCATTGATTTCCAAAAGGGGGAAGTAACCCTGAGGGTCAATGAGGATGAGTTCAAGTTAAATGCTGTCAAAGCCATGCAGCATCCAAACACACCAAAAGACTGCATGAAAGTTGATCTTATTGACTCTTTGGTAGAGGAGATCAACATGGCTGAGAGTCTCGAATCAGAGCTAGAAGACATCTTTAAAGATGCTCAGCCTGATTTGGAGGATTCAGAGGAGATAAAAGAGCCTCTGGAAATTCTTCAGGAAGAGGAAAAACCTCCAAAACCCGAGCTCAAACCATTACCACCATCCCTGAAATATGCATTTTTGGGAGAAGGTGACACTTTTCTGATGATCATAAGCTCTGCTTTAAATCCACAGGAAGAGGAAGCACTACTTCAAGTGCTAAGGACACACAAGACAGCTCTTGGGTGGTCCATAAGTGACCTTAAGGGCATGAGCCCAGCTAGATGCGTGCACAAGATCCTATTGGAGGATGATGCTAAGCCAGTGGTTCAACCACAGAGGCGGCTAAATCCAGCCATGAAGGAAGTGGTGCAGAAAGAGGTCACCAAGTTACTAGAGGCTGGGATTATTTATCCTATTTTTGATAGCCCCTGGGTGAGCCCTGTCCAAGTTGTCCCCAAAAAGGGAGGCATGATAGTGGTTCATAATGAAAAAAACAAATTGGTTCCTACAAGAACAGTTACAGGGTGGCGCATGTGTATTGACTATAGAAAGCTCAATACAACCACCAGAAAGGATCATTTTCCTTTACCATTCATAGACCAGATGCTAGAAAGACTAGCAGGTCATGATTATTACTGCTTTTAGGATGGCTATTCAGGCTACAACCAAATTGCAGTAGATCATCAGGATCAAGAGAAAACAGCATTCACATGTCCATCTGGAGTATTTGCCTACAGAAGGATGCCATTTGGGCTGTGTAATGCACCTGCAACCTTTCAGAGATGCATGCTCTCTATTTTCTCTGATATGGTGAAAAATTTCTGGAAGTCTTCATGGATGACTTCTCAGCATATGGAGACTCATTTAGCTCCTGTCTTGATCACCTGACACTGGTTCTGAAAAGATGCCAAGAGACTAACCTGGTTTTAAACTGAGAAAAATGTCACTTTATGGTGACTAAAGGGATTGTCCTTAGGCACAAGATTTCGAACAAGGGAATAGAGGTGGATCAAGCTAAGGTAGAGGTAATTGAAAAATTACCACCACCTGCCAATGTTAAGGCAATTAGAAGCTTTTTGGGGTATGCAGGATTCTATAGGAGGTTTATAAAGGATTTTTCAAAAATTTCAAAACCTCTGAGTAACCTGCTAGCTGCTGACACGCTATTTGTGTTTGACACAGAATGCCTGCAGGTGTTTGAAACCCTAAAAGCTAAGCTGGTCACAGTACCAGTTATTTCTGCACCAGACTGGACATTACCATTCGAATTAATGTGTGATGCCAGTGACCATGCCATTGGTGCAGTATTGGGGCAGAGGCATGACAAGCTTCTGCATGTCATTTATTATGCTAGCCAAAAAAATAATTACTGATGCAAAGTACTACTTGTGGGATGAACCCTATCTCTTTAAGAGATATGCAGACAGAATAATCCGAAGGTGTGTGCCTAGAAAAGAAGCACAGAAGATCTTATGGCATTGCCATGGGTCACAATATGGAGGCCATTTCGGAGGTGAGCGAACAGCCACCAAGGTCCTTCAATGTGGCTTCTACTGGCCTACCCTCTATAGAAATTCCCAAGAGTTTGTACGTAACTGTGACAATTATCAGAGAGCTGGTAATCTGCCTCATGGTTATGCCATGCCTCAACAAGGAATCTTGGAGATTGAGTTGTTTGATGTATGGGGTATTGACTTCATGGCATCATACTCAAACACTTATATTCTGGTTGCAGTCAACTATGTATCCAAATGGGTAGAGGCCATTGCCACACCCACTAATGATACTAAGACAGTGCTGAAGTTCCTCCAGAAACATATCTTCAGCAGGTTTGGTGTCCCTAGAGCACTAATTAGTGATGGGAGCACTCACTTCTGCAACAAACAGCTTTACTCTGCTATGGTACGGTATGGAATTAGCCACAAGGTGGCAACTCCATATCATCCACAGATAAATGGGCAAGCTGAAGTCTCTAATAGAGAACTAAAAAGAATCCTGGAACGGACTGTAAGTACCCGTAGAAAGGATTGGGCGAGAAGCTTGGATGGTGCTCTGTGGGCTTACAGAACAGCATTCAAGACTCCTATAGGGACCTCTCCATACCAGCTTGTGTATGGTAAGGCCTATCATCTACCCGTGGAACTAGAACATAAGGCCTACTGGGCAACCAGATTCCTAAACTTTATTGCCAATTTAGCCGAAGAAAAAAGATTGCTCCAACTGAATGAGTTAGAGGAATTCAGACTCACTGCTTTCGAAAATGCCAAGATCTACAAAGAGAAAGCAAAGAGGTGGCATGACAGAAAGCTATCATCTAGAGTCTTTGAAGCAGGATAGAAGGTTCTGCTGTTTAACTCTAGGCTCAGGCTATTCCCCGGGAAACTGAAATCCTGGTGGAGGGGACCATATGTGATTACAAGTGTGTCACCATATGGCTATGTGGAGCTTCAAGACATTGATTCTAATAAGAAGTTCATTGTTAATGGACAGAGAATCAAGCATTATCTTGAAGGCAATGTTGAGCAAGAGTGCTCAAGGCTGAGGCTAGATTAAAAGCTCAGCAAGGTCCGGCTAAAGACAATAAAGAAGCGCTTGCTGGGAGGCAACCCAGCCATTAGCAAAACTTTTTCTTATTTATTTTTTTTATTTTTATTATTATACAGGTTTAATATAAATAATCTTCAAGGTAAAGAATCAATTGCATAAGTTCACAGGGTTGCAGAAGGATTCAGAATACAAAACAGCAAAAAGCAGCTCACTGGTGCGAAAAAGCCAGTAAGAGTTGTTTTGGGCGTTAAACGCCCAAAAAGAGCATCTATTGGGCGTTTAACGCCAGTAGAGATAGCCATCTGGGCATTAAATGCCAGAAAGAAACAGCTTCTGGGCGTTTAACGCCAGACTTACAACATCCTGGGCGTTCAGAAAAACGCCGAGTGACAAAGGAGTTTCTGGCATTTAACGCCAGCTAGAAGCAATAGCTGGGCGTTAAACGCCCAGACCAAGCACCAACTGGGCGTTAAACTCCCAAAACATGCAGCAGTTGGGCGTTTAACGCCAGGATTGTGGGGAGTAGGTAATTTCATTTTCACTTCAAATTTTTTTCATTTTTCATGTTTCAATTCATGATTTCTTGCATAAACATATTACAAATCCTAATTTTTCAAATCCTTTTTCAAAGATATCAAATGTATCTTAATTCTAAATATAACCCTTTTTTTTAAATCCTCTTCAACTTCTTTTCAAATCTTTTTCAAAACAAATCTATCTCTTTTCCTTCTCAAATTTTTTTTTCTTTCAACTCATCAATATCTTTTTCAAATCTTCACAATATATTTTTCCAAACAAAGCTATCTTTTTCAAATATCTTTCATATTATTCATATCTTTAAAATTTTAAAGTGCATCATTTTCCTATCATACTTATTGTTCTGAGGGTTACCTGAAATTGGAGGTCGATCTCGGACGAGATCTTCTGTACTGGTCGGAGATAACGTGTCCGGCTGGCTGATGGTGGCCGGAGCTGTTGTATCCGACTTGATGGATTTACAGCACTGTTGATCCTTGGTCACCGAAGGGTGGGGGGGTACCCTGCAAGAGACTCCGATGCTTAAGTTAGCACGGGTATTAAGCAGGTTTTATGTAGAATTAGAGTATGAGTTATACCTGGGTGCTCCAGTGTATTTATAGTAGTGTGGGCTGACCTTTCTGATAAGATAAGTTAGTTATCTTATCTTATCTTATCCTGTTTTGGATGAAGTCAGCTTATTTTCAAGGGAACCGCCATTATCTCTATAAGCTTGCATTTGCCTTTCGATTTGGGTCGTGTTCCTCTATTTGGGCCCTTTATTGGGCTTTCCTGTCGATTTGGCCGAGCTCTTTAGAAGAGGTCGGATAGTCTGACCCGAAGAGGTCGGTCGCTTTGTCGCCAATCATCCCGGGTCGGGTAGCTCAACCCAGGGTATGAACAGTGCCCCTGCTTGAGCTCGGTCTTCTTTTTTGAGGTCGAGTCCTTTGATTTTGATCTTTAGTGAAACCGAGTTCAAGCATTTTGTCGATTTCTTCCTTTTGTAGAAGCTTTTTGAATGTAGAACGTTTTCCTCTAAAAGCGCATGCTTTTATATCAGTGCTTTGTTTTTTGGGAATGTGAGAGGGTTTAATACCTTCATTAATTGGTATTAATTGTCCCGTTTTCTCTTGGCTTTTATTTTGAATCTCTCAATCAAAAAACGGTTTCTCTTCTTCGCTCTTCTTCGTAACTTCTTTCTTTACTCTCTCATTTTCTGTTTCTTTCGTAGTTCCTTCCCACAACACCTGTTCTGCTACTGCTTTCTGAGGAAGAGGAGTGATTTCCAGATTTCTCCTTTTATCTTCGCAGTTTTCCGCTTCGAGGGGTGGCTTTGGTGCTTCTTCTCTTCAGCTTCCTTTTTATTTTCCAGGTTCGATTTTCTTCCTCTGTTTCTTTATATGTCTATTTTTTGAATTTTCCTCAGAGAAAGTTTGAATCTTTTCTGCTTTTACTGTACCTGATGTGTTCTGGAATTTCTTCGTTTTTGGTGTGAATCTTTTTTCTTTTCTTGTTGCCTGAATCTAAAAATTGGGGCTTTTGCATGTTTGTTGTTGTTTCTACTTGTGCCTTCGATGGTGGTTTTGCTTGATTTTGAAAAAGTTTGCGTCTTTGGTGATTTTCTGCTAGGCATTTTTGATTTTGACAATGCTTTGGCTGATAGACTGTAGAAAGGTAGTGACTTTGTGTTTTTTACTTCCTTTGTTTTCGTTTGAAACCTTATTTTCTCCTTTGATGAGTGCCGGGACATAAGCTGTAGAATTTTCTTGAAACCTTGCTTTGTCACTGCCTCCAAAGGATGCCCCAGGGCTTTGGTTTGAGTCTTGGGGTTTTCCTTTCCTGTTTGTTCATCTGTCGAGTTGTTTTGCCCCTCATCCGAGATGTTTTGTTAGTAATCAACTCTTCTTTTCTTATTGTAGGATTTAGTTGGCCTCATGTCTTCTCGCAATAACGTTGTAGAGATGTCTTCCCAGGTTCCCGAGGGCATGGCCGATTCGGTGGACTCGATGGTTCTTATGTGTGTTTCTTTGGTTGATTCCGAGTTTTACGTGCAGCTTAGGCAGTTTCATAGGATCTGTAGTAATCCTGGTGATGAGAAGAATTATGAACTTGTCCCTCCCTCTTCTGAGGAGAGAGTTTGTTTCTCTACTCGGGTTGTTAATGATCGCCCTTTTTTCTATGCTTATGACTTCTTCTTTGGTCAACTGGGTATCACTCTTCCTTTTACTGAGTTTGAGACCGACCTGTTATGGTCCTGTAATGTTGCTCCCTCTCAACTTCACCGTAATTCCTGGGGTTTCATTAAAATTTTTGAATTTTTGTGTAATGGTTTTGGTATCCCTGCCTCACAATCTCTCTTTTTCTACCTATTTGTCTTGACAAAGCTTGGAGTAGTAAAAAAGAAGGCAGCGTGGGTCTCCTTCCGATCTTCCCAGGGAAAGAAGGTCTTTTCCATGTTTGATGAATCGTTTCGTGATTTTAAGAACTATTTTTTCAAGGTCCGAGCTGTTGAAGGAGCTCGGCCCTTTTTCCTGGATGAGAATGATGAGCCCGCCTTTCCCTTGGAATGGCAAAAAGATCTGAGAGTGTCCAGATATACGTGGGAAATGTTGGATGAGGCTGAGCGAGCTTTTGTGACTGTTTTGGAAGAACACTGGGGTCAATCCCCCTATCTTGATACAAAAAAATTTTTAACCAATCCCTCTCTTCTTCAAACTGAGCTGGGTATTTTGCGTTTTCTTTGTTATCTATTTATAATTCTTGTGAATGCCTTTCCGATTTGTAGCTTAATTTCTTACTGTTGTTTCTTATTTGCAGAGGCGATGAAGAATAATGAATCCATGAAGGCTTTTAAGAGAGCACAGAAGGCAACTGCTACCAAAAACATCTCGGCTAAGGCAGCCGGGGAGGGATCTTCCCAAGTGCGTGTGAAGCCGTCCATGCCGAGTTCTCCTGGGATGAGGAAGGTGATCCCTACTCCCCGAGTTCGTCTGCCTGACCCTCTTCCAACTTCTACTGCTCCTTCTGTCGCTCCTCCCAATAAGAAACAAAAAACAGTTGAGCCCTTCGATCTCGATGCTCCCGACTTTAATGCTATTGAATTTGTAGATCAGCAAATCGGCCCCTATGGCGCCCTTTCTATGGACGATGTGTCCATCCTTCATCATTTGGAATTTATGACCCGAAACAGCATAAAGATGGCGTATATGGGGGCTGCTCTGCACCGAACTGCTCAGAACCTACCTCTCCATGCCACCAAAGCATTTATGGAGGAGGCAAAGCAAGAGTTCGACCGGATGAAGGGGCTGAAGGAGGAGCTCAAGGTGAAGGTGGCCAAGCTGGAAAAAGATCTAGAGAATGAGAAGGCGAGTTCCCTTTCTCTGGCAACTTATGTGCGGTTGGCCGAGGACACGGCAATGATGCATAAGGATAGTTACGTTACGTCCTATCGGGAGGTGATGCGCCTGAGGGGGGAGCTGGAGAGTGCCCGGGAAGATTATTCTGAACTTCAAGGTCATCTTGTTGGCAGCGTGACTGCTGCTTATGAGAACCTGAAGGAGCAAGTTCGGGTTATTGCTCCCGAGGCCGACCTGACCCTCTTCAGCCTGGATAATGTTGTCAAGGATGGCAAGATTGTCCCTGATGACGAGGATGATGATAATGTCGAACTTCCCCCTGTGTCCTCTGATAAGGTGTCGACTTCTGCTGTTCCTACCGAGGTCGACCCTCCCGTCTCTGATCCTGACTGCCAGATCTTAAATTTAGATGACGGTACTGTGGATGCTGTTCCTCTCCAGACTCACCCTCCGTCTCCTGCTAAAAAGTCTTCTGACCCTTAGCTTCATTCATTCTGGATATTTATATAGTTGGCCCGGATTGTGGGCTTTTTAAACTCTTTATGTTTTGTTAACTGCTGACACTTTCTTGTTGCTTGCCTAGCAACTTTTATTTTTGAAAAACAAAAGGTAGCTCGCTTGGCTTTTTAAGGTAGGTTTTGGTGGCCTCCAAGGCTTTTATAACTTTTTGTAGACTATATCATGCTTTTTGTGCTTGATTTGGTATCTCTTCTGTTTTTTGAGAATGTTGGAACCTTACAGCTCGACCTTTTTGGATTTGCTTTGTACTTTTGTAGCTTGAATCCTTTGTGGTTGTGGTTATGTGGGTCTAACTTGTTTTTCGATTTTTTTGCTCTTACTTGTATTTCTGTCGATCTATAACCGATTTCTTCAAGTTAGTCTTCCATGTTGTTTTGGTAGTCCTGTTCCGGTTTTCTCAGGGGTTACCTTTGTAACTTGCTTTGTTGTAGGGCGACTTCTTTACGTCATTCTTTTCTAAGTTATTTTTATAATCCTCTTTTTTGGATCTTTGTCAGATCTCTTTCAGGGATTGCTTTTATAACTTTTTAGTAGTAGGAGTCCGACTTCGTTATATCGGTCTCCTTTAAGTTATTTTTGCAAATAACATTTTAGTAGTAGGAGTCCGACTTCGTTATATCGGTCTCCTTTAAGTTATTTTTGCAAATAACTTTTTAGTAGTAGGAGTCCGACTTCGTTATATCGGTCTCCTTTAAGCTATTTTTGCAAATAACTTTTTAGTAGTAGGAGTCTGACTTCGTTATATCGGTCTCCTTTAAGTTATTTTTGCAAATAACTTTTTAGTAGTAGGAGTCCGACTTCGTTATAACGGTCTCCTTTAAGCTATTTTTTTCAAATAACTTTTTAGTAGTAGGATTCCGACTTCGTTATATTGGTCTCCTTTAAGTTATTTTTGCAAATAACTTTTTAGTAGTGGGAGTCCGACTTCGTTATGTCGGTCTCCTTTAAGTTATTTTTGTAGTCCTCTTTTTTGGACCTGTGTCAGGTCTCTTTCAGGGACTACTTGTATAACTTTTTAGTTTTGGGCTGACTTTGTTATGTCGAGCCCTTCTAAGTGAAAGTAATCCTCTTTAATAGGGTTGGCCAGACCTCTTTCCAGGGTTTACTTATAACTTGGGTTGACTTGGTCCGACTTCTTAATGTCGGCCAGTCTTTAAGTTATTATTTTAGCAATCCGTAAGATCTTGTCAGGTTCTTTTTTAGATCACTTTCGATAACTTCTTACATTATTCTGTGTTCATCTTTGCCGATTTATAGAAAGTGGTTGTCATCTCTAGATCGTCCTTTGGGTGAATCACGTTTTCACCTTTATCAGACGGTTATCTTTATCGTGATCGTGCAGTGAAATTATTTTTTTCACTTTCTGCCGATCTGTTGCTTTATAATCGGACGATGAATACTTTAGATTAATGCGTCTTGGAATCTTGTAGAATATCTAAAATATATATTTATTCACAGGAAAGTGCAAATATGTGCATGTGGGAATTTTTCATCCCTTTATGTCGAATAGTGTTTGAGTCTCAACTTGGTGCCTCATTAAAAAACCTTTTCAGGAAAAAGAGTGCATCTAATGGTGAGATCTTTTACTTTTCTAGCTGTAGTACCTTCTTAGGTTGCAGGCGTGCCATGATCTGGGAAGCTCTCGTCCATCGAGTTCGGACAGTCTATAGTAGCCCTTTTCGAGTACTTTTACAACTCGGTAGGGTCCTTTCCAGTTTGCTGCCTACTTTCCTTCTCCTGGTCGAGTTGTTCCAATATCATTTCGGATTAGGATGAGGTCGTTCTCCATGAAACTTCATGGAACTACCTTACTTTTGATTATATCTGGAAGCCATTCGACGTTTTAGTGCTTCTTCCCTGATCCGAGCTCTTTCCTGAATTCCAGGTAGTAGGTTGAGTTCTTCCTTCTGAAGTTAAGAGTTGGCCTTTTCATTGTAGTGGACTACTCTGGGTGACCCTTCCTCGATCTCTACTGGGATCATTGCCTCCACTCCGTATGCTAGTCGAAAGGGTGATTCATTTGTCGTGGAGTGTGGCGTTGTTTGATATGCCCATAGGACTTGCGGAAGTTCTTCGGCCTAAGCTCCCTTTGCATCTTGTAGTCTCCGTTTTAACCCTGCCAATATGACCTTGTTGGCAGCTTCGGCCTGTCCATTGGCTTGAGGGTGTTCGATGGAGGTGAACTGGTGCTTTATATTCAAGTCGGCTACTAGTCTCATGAAGCCTGCGTCTGTGAATTGAGTGCCATTGTCTGTGGTTATGGAGTATGGAACCCTGAACCTCGTGACAATGTTCCTGTATAGGAATTTCCGACTTCTTTGAGCGGTAGCGCTGGCTAGGGGCTCTGCCTCAATCCATTTTGTAAAATAGTCTACTCTGACTATGAAGAATTTTACTTGTCCTGATCCCTGGGGAAAGGGTCCGAGAAGATCAAGTCCCCATTTTACAAATGGCCAGGGCGAGGTTACACTGATGAGCTCTTCTGGTGGGGCGATGTGGAAGTTGGCATGTTTTTGACATGGTGGACATGTCTTTACAAATTCTATAGCTTCCTTCTGTAGGGTTGGCCAATAAAATCCCGCTCGAAGTACTTTTTTGGCAAGAGCTCGTGCTCCGAGATGATTGCCGCACATTCCGCTGTGTACTTCTTCTAACACTTCCTTTGTGTTGTTGGTCGGCATGCATTTAAGTAGTGGTATTGAGATCCCTCTTTTGTACAGGATTTTATTTATAATAGTGTAGTACTATGCCTCCCTTTTTAATTTTTTCGCCTCTTTTTCCTCCGTGGGGAGCGTCTCTGCTTTGAGGTAGTTAATTATGGGGGTCATCCATCCTTGGTCCTGACTTGTGATGGCTAGGATTTTTTCTGCTTCCGATATTGACGGGTTCTGTAGCATTTCCTGGATGAGGCTTCTATTGTTGCCCCCTGGTTTGGTGCTGGCTAGTTTTGAGAGTGCGTCAGCTCGGGCATTTTGCTCGCGGGGTATGTGGTAGATTTTATATTCCCCGAGTTGTCCGAGCTGTTCCTTGGTTTTATCCAAATACGTTTTTATGGTGGGATCTTTGGCTTGATAGCTCCCTGTTATCTGCGAGGTGACTACTTGTGAATCACTGTAAATGTTGAGTTTTTTAGCTCCAACCTTTGTAGCCAGCTTCAAACCGGCTAATAACGCTTTGTATTCCGCCTGGTTGTTTGAGGCCGGGAACCCGAACTTGAGGGAGAGGTCAACTTGGGTTCCTTGGTTGCTTTCTATTATCACACCTGCGCCGCTTCCAGTCTTATTTGAAGAACCGTCCACGTAGAGATTCCATTCTATGGGGGTCTCCAAGGCATCTGTGAATTATGCGATAAAATTGGCTAGGTACTGTGATTTAATGGCCGTCCGAGCTTCATATTGGAGGTCGAATTCTGATAACTCGACTGCCCATTGTAAAATTCTGCCTGCTAAATCTGTTTTCTGCAATATTCCTTTTATGGGCTGGTTGGTCCGAACCTTAATGGTGTGAGCCTGGAAGTACGGGCGAAGTCGTCGAGATGTTAGAATGAGAGTATAGGCAAACTTTTCTATTTTCTGGTAGTTCAGCTCGGATTCCTGTAGTGCTTTTGGTGCACGAAATTGTGATCTCAGGCAACGGCGCCAAAAACTCTGTACGCACGTCTTAATAAATCATTTTTTATTCACAACATCGATACAACTAACCAGCAAGTGCACTGGGTCGTCCAAGTAATAAAACCTTACGTGAGTAAGGGTCGATCCCACGGAGATTGTCGGCTTGAAGCAAGCTATGGTCACCTTGTAAATCTCAGTCAGGCGGATATCAAATGGTTATAGTATTTTCGAAAATTATTAATAAATAAATAGAAAATAAAGATAGAAACACTTATGTAATTCATTGGTGAGAATTTCAGATAAGCGTATAGAGATGCTTTCGTTCCTCTTAATCTCTGCTTTCCGGCTGTCTTCATCCAATCAGTCCTACTCCTTTCCATGGCTGGCTTTATGTAAGGACATCACCATTGTCAATGGCTACTTTTTATCCTCTTTGGGAAAATGGTCCGATGCACTGTCACTGCATGGCTAATCATCTAGAGGCATCACCGTGGTCAATGGCTTCATCCTATCCTCTTGTGAAAATGGTCCAAATGCTCTGTCACAGCACGGCTAATCATCTGAGGTTCTCGATCATACTGGAATAGGATTCACCCTCCTTTTCCGTCTGTCACTATGCCCAACACTCGCGAGTTTGAAGCTCGTCACAGTCATTCAATCCCAGAATCCTACACGGAATACCATAGACAAGGTTTAGACTTTCTGGATTCTCATGAATGCCGCCATCAATCTAGCTTATACCACGAAGATTCTGATTAAGAGATCCAATAGGTTGTAACGTGTTTCTGGTGTTCAACTCTGGTTCGTGACGTGTTTCTGGCGTTTAACTCCAGACAACAGCGTAGAACTGGCGTTCAACGCCCTTTTGCGTCGTCTAAACTCGGCTAAAGTATGGACTATTATATATTTTTGGAAAGCCCTGGATGTCTACTTTCCAACGCAATTGGAAGCGTGCCATTTTGAGTTTTGTAGCTCCAGAAAATCCACTTTGAGTGCAGGGAGGTCAGAATCCAACAGCATCAGCAGTCCTTCTTCTACCTCTAAATCTGATTTTAGCTCAAGTCCCTCAATTTCAGTCAGAAAATACCTGAAATCATAGAAAAACACACAAACTCATACTAAATTCCAGAAATGTGAATTTAACATAAAAACTAATGAAAACATCCCTAAAATTAACTAGATCCTACTAAAAACATACTAAAAAC
>NC_029791.2:67429012-67435555 GCF_000816755.2 Arachis ipaensis | reverse complement strand
TTCTCCTAGTTCAGTATGTTGATTCTTGAACACAGCTACTTTATGAGTCTTGGCCGTGGCCCTAAGCACTTTGTTTTCTAGTATTACCACCAGATACATAAATGCCACAGATACATAACTGGGTGAACCTTTTCAGATTGTGACTCAGCTTTGCTAAAGTCCCCAATTAGAGGTGTCCAGGGTTCTTAAGCACACTCTTTTTTTGCTTTGGACCTTGACTTTAACCGCTCAGTCTCAAGTTTTCACTTGACACCTTCACGCCACAAGCACATGGTTAGGGACAGCTTGGTTTAGCCGCTTAGGCCAGGATTTTATTCCTTTAGGCCCTCCTATCCACTGATACTCAAAGCCTTGGGATCCTTTTTATTACCCTTGCCTTTTGGTTTTAAGGGCTATTGGCTTTTTGCTCTTGCCTTTTGGTTTTAAGGGCTTTTGGCTTTTTCTGCTTGCTTTTTCTTTCTATTTATAATAAATTTTTTTTTCGCTTTTTTCCTGCAAGCTTTGTTCTTTGCTGCTTTTTCTTGCTTCAAGAATCATTTTTATGATTTTTCAGATTATCAAATAACATGTCTCCTTGTCATCATTCTTTCAAGAGCCAACATATTTAACATTTTTAAACAACAACTTCAAAAGACATATGCACTATTCAAGCATTCATTCAGAAAACAAAAAGTATTGTCACCACATCAATATAATTAAACTAAGTTCAAGGATAAATTCGAAACTCATGTACTTCTTGTTCTTTTGAATTAAAACATTTTTTCATTTAAGAGAGGTGATGGATTCATAGGACATTCATAACTTTAAGACATAGTTACTAATTACTAATGATCATGTAATGAGACACAAACATGGATAAGCACTTAACATAAAGAAAACGAAAAACAGAGAATTTAAGAACAAGGAATGAATCCACCTTAGTGATGGTGGCGTTTCCTTCTTGAGGAACCAATGATGTCCTTGAGCTCTTCTATATCTCTTCCTTGTCTTTGTTGCTCCTCCCTCATTGCTTTTTGATCTTCTCTAATTTCATGAAGGATGATAGAGTGCTCTTGATGTTCCACCCTTAATTGTCCCATGTTAGAACTTAATTCTCCTAGGGAGGTGTTGATTTACTCCCAATAGTTTTGTGGAGGAAAATGCATTTGAGGCATCTCCGGGATCTCATGGTGATGAGCTTCATGCGTCTCTTGAGCTCCATGAATGGGCTCTCTTGTTTGCTCCACCCTTTTCTTAGTGATGGGCTTCTCTTCCTCAATGGGAATGTCTCCTTCTATGTCAATCCCAGCCGAATTGCATAGATGGCAAATGAGGTGAGGAAAAGCTAACCTTGCCATAGTGGAGGACTTGTCAGCCACCTTGTAGAGTTCTTGAGGTATAATCTCATGAACCTCCACCTCTTCTCCAATCATGATGCTATAGATCATGATGGCCCGGTCTATAGTAACTTCAGACCGGTTGCTAGTGGAAATGATTGAGCGTTGAATGAACTCCAACCATCCTCTAGCTACAGGCTTAAGGTCCAGTCTTCTCAGTTGAACCGGTTTACCTTTTGAGTCAATCTTCCATTGAGCTCCTTTCACACATATGTCCATGAGGACTTGGTCCAACCTTTGATCAAAGTTGACTCTCCTTGTGTAGGGGCGTGCATTCTCTTCCATCATTGGCAAGTTGAACGCCAACCTTATATTTTCTGGACTAAAATCTAAGTAATTCCCCCAAACCATGGTGAGATAATTCTTTGGGTTCGGGTTCTTACTTTGATCATGGTTCCTTGTGATCCGTGCATTAGCATAGAACTCTTGAACTATTAGAATTCCGACTTGTTGGATGGGGTTTGTTAGAACTTCCCAACCTCTTCTATGGATCTCATGTCGGATCTCCGGATACTCATTTCTCTTGAGTTTGAAAGGGACCTCGGGGATCAACTTCTTCTTGGCCACAACATCATAGAAGTGGTCTTGATGAGCTTTGGAGATGAATCTTTCCATCTCCCATGACTCGGAGGTGGAAGCTTTTGTCTTCCCTTTCCCTTTTCTAGAGGATTCTCCGGTCTTGGGTGCCATCAATGGTAATGGAAAAATAAAAAGCTTATGCTTTTGCCACACCAAACTTAGAACTTTGCTCGCCCTCGAGCAAGAGAAGAAAGAATAGATGAAGAAGAAGAAGAAAATATGGAGGAGAGGAGGGAAAGGTGTATTCGGCCAAGAAGAGAAGAGAGGGTTGTGTGGTGTGAAAATGAGGAAGAATGGAGGGCTATATATAGGGAAGGGAGGGGGGTAAGGTTCAGCCATAAGGGTGGATTTTGGGTGGGAAATTTATTTTGAATTTTGAAGGTAGGTGGAGTTTATGAGGTAGGTTTATGGGGAAGAGTGGATGATGTGAGTGGTGAAGTGGTGATAGGGAAGAGAGATTGAGGTGATTGGTGAAGAGTTTTGGGGAAGAGTGTTTATTGGGAAGCAAGGATGAACATTGAGAAGAGGGAAGAGAATGAGTGGTGGTAGGTGGGGATCCTGTGGGGTCCACAGATGCTGAGTTGATCCTGTGGGGTCCACAGATCCTGAGGTGTCAAGGAATTGCATCCCTGCACCAATTAGGCATGTAAAATGCCTTTGCATGCAATTTTGGCGTTTAAACGCCGAATTGATGCTTGTTCTGGGCGTTCAATGCCCAGATGCTTGTTTCTGGCGTTCAGCGCCAGCTCTTCTTCACTGTGCATTTCTGGCATCTGAACGCCAGGATGCTGCTTGTTTCTGGCATTCAACGCTAGAAACATGCTCTGTTCTGGCGTTGAATGCTAGACAGATGCTCCTTACTGGCGTTTAAACACCAGTGAGATCCTCCTCCAGGGTGTGATTTTTCTTCTGCTGTTTTTGATTCTGTTCTTAATTTTTTTGATTTATTTTGTGACTTCACATGATCATGAACCTAATAAAACATGAAATAATAATAAAAATAAAATAAGATAAATAAAAATTGGGTTGCCACCCAACAAGCGCTTCTTTAATGTCAATAGCTTGACAGTGGGCTCTCATAGAGCCTCACAGATGTTCAGAGCATTGTTGAGACTCCCCAACACCAAACTTAGAGTTTGACTGTGGGGGCTCTGGTTGACTCTGTTTTGAGAGAAGCTTACTGTGCCTCTTTTCCATGTTTACAGAAGGATGTCCTTGAGTTTTAAACTCAAGGGAGTCCTCATTCAATTGAAGAACTAGTTCACCTCTGTTAACATCAATCACAGCTCTTGCTGTGGCTAGGAAGGGTCTTCCAAGGATGATGGATTCATCCTCATCCTTCCCAGTATCTAGGACTATGAAATCAGCAGGGATGTAAAGGCCTTCAACCTTTACTAACACGTCCTCTACTTGTCCATAAGCCTGTTTTCTTGAATTGTCTACCATCTCTAATGAGATTTTAGCAGCTTGTACCTCAAAGATTCCCAGTTTCTCCATTACAGAGAGTGGCATGAGGTTTATTCCTGACCCAAGGTCACATAGAGCCTTCTCAAAGGTTATGGTGCCTATGGTACAAGGTATTAGGAACTTTCCAGGATATTGTTTCTTCTGAGGCAATCTTAGTTGATCCAATGCATTTAGTTCATTGGTGAACAGGGGAGGTTTATCTCCCCAAGTCTCATTACCAAATAAATTGGCATTCAGCTTCATGATTGCACCAAGGAACTTGGCAACTTGCTCTTCAGTAACATCCTCATTCTCTTCAGAAGAAGAGTACTCATCAGAGCTCATGAAGGGCGTAAGGAGGTTCAATGGAATCTCTATAATCTCTAGATGAGTCTCAGATTCCTTTGGTTCCTCAGAAGGAAACTCCTTATTGATTACTAGACGTCCCAGGAGGTCTTCCTCCTTGGGATTCACGTCCTCCCCTTCCTCTTTGGATTCGGCCATGATGGTTATGTCAATGGCCTTGCACTCTCCTTTTGGATTTTCTTCTGTATTGCTTGGGAGAGCACTAGGAGGGGTTTCAGTGATCTTCTTACTCAGCTGGCCCACTTGTGCTTCCAAATTTCTAATGGAGGACCTTGTTTCATTCATGAAACTCATAGTGGCCTTAGATNTTCTTTCTGCCTAAAGGTTTGAACATCCACTCTAAGCTTGCTCAGCTTTTGAGGAGGGAAGAACTTGGCTAAGAAAGCCGTGACCAGCTTATCCCAAGAGTTCAGGCTATCTTTGGGTTGAGAGTCCAACCACACTCTGGCTCTGTCTCTTACAGCAAAAGGGAAAAGCATGAGCCTGTAGACTTCAGGATCTACTCCATTAGTCTTAACAGTATCATAGATCTGCAAAAATTTAGTTAAGAACTGAAAAGGATCTTCAGATGGAAGTCCATGGAACTTGCAGTTCTGCTGCATCAGAGAAACTAATTGAGGTTTCAGCTCAAAATTGTTTGCTCCAATGGTAGGGATAGAGATGCTTCTTCCATGTAAATTAGAATTAGGTGCAGTAAAGTCACCAAGCATTCTCCTTGTATTATTATTATTTTTGGCTGCCATCTCCTCTTCTTGTTCGAAAATCTCTGTATGGTGCTTGCTGGATTGTTGTAATTTAGCTTCTCTTAGTTTCCTCTTCAGAGTCCTTTCAGGTTCTTGTCCTTGCTCCTGCTCATATGAAAAAGAGGGAACAGAAAAATAATAATAGGGATCCTTTTTACCACAATATAGAGGTCGCTGTGTGAGTAGAAGAAAAGAAGAAGAAAAGAATGTAATGTAAGGAAAGAAACACAAGGGTGAGGAGAGTAGAGATGTGAGATGAAGAGAAGTGTTGGTAGATGAATAAATAAATAGAATGAGATGAGAGAGAAAGAGAATTTTCGAAAATTATTTTTGAAAAATGGTTAGTGATTTTCGAAAATTAGAAGAAGAATTAAATTAAAATTGAATTTTGTAACAATTAGTTAATTAAAAAGAATTTTTGAAAAAGAGGGAGATATTTTCGAAAAATAGAGAGAGAGAGTTAGTTAGGTAGTTTTGAAAAAGATAAGAAACAAACAAAAAGTTGGTTAGTTAGTTGAAACAAATTTGAAAATCAATTTTGAAAAGATAAGAAGTTAAGAAGTTAGAAAGGATATTTTAAAATTAAATTTTTGAAAAAGATATGATTTTGAAAAAGATAAGATAAAAAGATATTTTTGAAAAGATATGATTGAAATTAGTTTTGAAAAAGATTTGAATTTTAAAAATCACAATTAATGACTTGACTCACAAGAAATCACAAGATATGATTCTAGAACTTAAAGTTTGAATCTTTCTTAACAAGTAAGTAACAAGCTTGAAATTTTTGAATCAAAACATTAATTGTTGAAGATATTTTCGAAAAGTATAAGAAAAATTAAGAAAAGATTTTTTTTTGAAAAATATTTTTAAATTTTTTGAAAAAAAATGAAAAAGATTTGATTTTTGAAAAAGATTTTGAAGAAGATAAGATTTTTAATTTGAAAATTTGATTTGACTCATAAAAACAACTAGATTTTAAAAATTTTTGAAAAAGTCAAATCTAATTTTCGAAATTTTGAGAGAGAAAAAGGGGAAGATATTTTTTTGATTTTTGAAATTTTAATGATGAGAGAGAAAAACATGAAAAATGATGCAATGCATGAAAGTTATGGATCAAAGCAAGGAATGCATGCAAGAATGCTATGAATGTCAAGATGAACACCAAGAACACTTTGAAGATCATGATGAACATCAAGAACATATTTTTGAAAAATTTTCAATGCAAAGAAAACATGCAAGACACCAAACTTAGAAATCTTTCATGTTCAGACACTATGAATGCAAAAATGCACATGAAAAATAAGAAAAGACACAACAAGAAAAAAATCAAGATCAAACAAGAAGACTTACCAAGAACAGCTTGAAGATCATGAAAAACACCATGAATGCATGATTTTTTCGAAAAAAAATACAAGATGAACATGCAATTGACACCAAACTTAAAATTTGACTCAAGACTCAAACAAGAAACACAAAATATTTTTTATTTTTATGATTTTATAATTTTTTTGTATTTTTTTTGTATAGTATTTTCGAAAAACATATAGGAAGAAGAAAACAAGAAATCCAAAATCTTTAAGAAGAATTCCAGGAATCTTTCAATATTAGCCCAAAGCTCCAATCAAAGGGTTGGACATGGCTTAATAGCCAGTCAGCTTTAGGATGTAAATCAAGTGGATCTGGAACAGCAGCAGGTGGATTAGCAACAACTAGCTTGCTCTTGATAATGTTGGGTTGGAAGCTCTAGTCCAAATGAATTTAGACATGGCTTTACAGCAGTCAGGCTTCAACATGCTCTATGAAACTCTAGAATTCATTCTTAAAAATTCTGAAGAACATAATAAAATTTTTGAAAAGAATTTTTATTATTTTTTTTTCGAAAATAAAGGAAAAAATTTTTTTTGAAAGATTTTTGAAAACTTTTTGAAAACAAAATAAGAAGAAAATTACCTAATCTGAGCAACAGGATGAACCGTCAGTTGTCCAAACTCGAACAATCCCCGGCAACGGCGCCAAAAACTTGGTGCACGAAA
>NC_029791.2:67303785-67429005 GCF_000816755.2 Arachis ipaensis | reverse complement strand
ACTGTCTTCATCCAATCAGTCCTACTCCTTTCCATGGCTGGCTTTATGTAAGGACATCACCATTGTCAATGGCTACTTTTCATCCTCTCTGTGAAAATGGTCCGATGCGCTGTCACTGCATGGCTAATCATTTGGAGGCATCACCGTGGTCAATGGCTTCATCCTATCCTTTTGTGAAAATGGTCCAAATGCTCTGTCACAGCACGGCTAATCATCTGAGGTTCTCGATCATACTGGAATAGGATTCACCCTCCTTTTGCGTCTGTCACTACGCCCAGCACTCGCGAGTTTGAAGCTCGTCACAGTCATTCAATCCCAGAATCCTACTCGGAATACCACAGACAAGGTTTAGACTTTCCGGATTCTCATGAATGCCGCCATCAATCTAGCTTATACCACGAGGATTCTGATTAAGAGATCCAAGAGATAATCATCCAATCTAAGGTGGAACGGAAGTGGTTGTCAGGCACGTGTTCGTGGGGGAATGATGATGATTGTCACGTTCATCACATTCATATTGAAGTACGAATGAATATCTTAGAAGCGGAATAAGTTGAATTCAACGCCCTTTTACGTCGTCTAAACTCGGACAAAGTATGGACTATTATATATTGCTGGAAAGCCCTGGATGTCTACTTTTCAACGCAATTGGAAGCGCACCAGTTTGAGTTCTGTAGCTCCAGAAAATCCACTTTGACTGGAGGGAGGTCAGAATCCAACAGCATCAGCAGTCCTTCTTCTACCTCTGAATCTGATATTTGCTCAAGTCCCTCAATTTCAGTCAGAAAATACCTTAAATCACAGAAAAACACACAAACTCATAGTAAAGTCCAGAAATGTGAATTTAACATAAAAACTAATGAAAACATCCCTAAAATTAACTAGATCCTACTAAAAACATACTAAAAACAATGCCAAAAAGCGTATAAATTATCCGCTCATCAGCTTTGCTAATGAAGTAGACGGGTTGTTGCCCACTTTCGTCTTCTCTGACTAGTGCTGAGGCTATTGCCCGGCTTCCTACTGCGAGATATAGTACGAGTGGTTCTCCTTCTCGTGGTCGAAATAAGATATGCGGTCGTCCTAATAACTCCTTGAAGTCTTGGAAGGCTTGTTCACATTCTGTCATCCATTCGAACTATTTTCCTTTCCTTAAAGTAGCATAGAAGGGGAGAGATCTTATCGCTGCCCCTGCTAAGAATCTGGATAGGGCGGCCAATCTCCCATTGAGTTGCTGCACTTCTTTGACACAGGTCGGGCTCTTCATGTTGAGTATGGCTTGGCATTTATCCGGGTTTGCTTCAATTCCTCTTTGTGTGAGCATGAAACCTAGGAATTTGCCTACTTCTACCGCAAAGGTGCATTTTTCCGGATTAAGTCGCATGTCGTGCTTCCTTATGGTGTCGAACACTTGAGCCAGGTTGGACAATAATGTATCTTCGCTTTGTGTCTTCATCAACATGTCGTCCACATAGACTTCCATGATCTTTCCAATGTGGTCCGAGAAGACTTTATTCATCAGCCTTTGATAAGTAGCTCCTGCATTTTTGAGACTAAAGGGCATTACGATGTAGCAGTAATTTGCTTTTGGCGTTAAAAACGAGGTCTTTTCTTGATCTGGTGGATACATGGGGATTTGGTTGTATCCGGAGTATGCGTCCATAAACGAGAGGTATCTATATCCGGAGGAAGCATCTACCAGAGCGTCGATACTTGGGAGTGGGTAAGGATCTTTTGGGCAGGCTTTGTTGAGATCGGTGTAATTGGTACACATTCGCCACTTCCCATTTGATTTTTTCACCAAGACGACGTTGGCTAGCCATAATGGATACTTGACTTCTCTTATGAATCCTGCCTCCAGTAGTGCCTGTACTTGCTCTTCCACCGCTTGGGATCGCTCTGGCCCAAGTTTTCTTCGTTTCTGCTGCACCGGCCGAGATCCCGGATAGACCGCCAACTTGTGGCACATTAGCTTGGGGTCTATACCTGGCATATCTACGGCTTTCCATGCGAAGAGATTGATATTATCGCGTAAGAATTATATCAGTAATTCTTTTGAGTCTCCTCTTAGGATCGTTCCGATATTAGTTGTTTTGTCCGAGGTGTCTCCGATCTGAACCTTTTCTATCTCGCCTTCCGGCTGCGGACGGAGTTCTTCTCGTCGCTGAACTCTGCCAAGCTCAATTGTATGAAACTCTTCTCCTCTGCCTCTGAGGTTTAGACTTTCGTTATAACAGCGGCGTGCCATCTTTTGATCTAGTTTTACCGTGGCTATCCCCTCTGTAGTTGGGAATTTCATGCATAGATGTGGAGTTGAGACTATTGCGCCGAGTTGATTGAGTGTTGTCTGACCTATTAGGGCATTGTAGGCTGAACTTACGTCGACCACGATGTAGTCTATCTTGAGGGTCCTGGATTGGTTCCCTTTTCCAAAGGTTGTATGTAGCGATACGTATCCCAGTGGTTGTACCGGGGTATCTCCTAGTCCGAACAGACTATTCGGGTATGCTCTAAGCTCCTTTTCGTCTAAGCCGAGTTTGTCGAAGGCTGTTTTGAATAAGATGTCGGCAGAACTCCCTTGGTCTACTAATGTGCGGTGTAGATTGGCGTTTGCCAGTATGATAGTGATGACCATGGGGTCGTCGTGTCCTGAGATGATGCCGGATGCGTCCTCTTTAGTGAATGTTATCGCAGGGATATCGGGTGCTTCCTCCTTTCCTTCGACATGATATACTTCTTTGAGATATCTTTTTCGGGATGATTTGGAGATCCCACCTCCTGCGAATCCCCCGTGTATCATGTGGACGTGTCTTTCTGGTGTCCGAGGTGATCGCTCAGCTCGTCCGTCATCTTTGTCCCTTCGTCTCTTTCTTTGGTCATCATCTCGGGTGGCCAGAAAGCGATCTAATATTCTTTCTCTCACCAATTTTTCTATGATATTCTTTAAGTCGAACCACTCGTTGGTGGAGTGCCCTCGAACTCGGTGGTATTCACAATATTCCTTCTAGTTTCCTCCTCCTCTTTTGCCTTTGAGTGGCCGTGCTGGGGGAATTTTTTCCGTATGGCAGACTTCTTTGTATACATCGACCAGGGATACTCTGAGAGGAGTGTAATTATGGTATTTTTTGATTTTCTCCGCTTGTCGATCTTCTTTCCTTTTGGATTCCTTGTCTTTGTCTCGGTAGGAGGCCCCAGATTTTGAGGTTTCTCCTATCCGAGCATTCTCTTCCATGTTGATGTATTTTTCTGCTCGCTCCTGTACTTCGTCTAAGGAGGTGGGGTACTTCTTTGATATAGATTGGCTAAAAGGTCCCTCTCGTAGGCCATTGATGAGTCCCATGATGGCGGACTCTGTTGGTAAACTTTGTATGTCCATGCATGTTTTGTTGAATCTTTCCATGTAGTTGCGGAGACTCTCCGATCTCCTTGCTTGATCCCTACTAAACTGGGTGCGTGCTTGGCCTTATCCTTCTGGATGGAGAATCTGGCCAGGAACTTTTTGGCCAGGTCGTCAAAGTTTGAGATGGACTTTGGACGTAAGTTGTCAAACCATCTGACCGCTATCTTCGTGAGGGTTGTTGGAAAAGCTTTACAGCGAACGGCATCTGAGGCGCCGGTAAGGTACATTCTGCTTCTGAAATTGCTGAGATGATGGTTGGGATCTGTGGTGCCGTCATACAAAATCATATCCGGGAGTTTGAAGTCTTTTGGAATTTTGGTTTTCATGATTTCCCTGGTGAATGGATCTTGTTCCTTGCGTGAATTTTCCTCAGGAGTAGTCCGAGGAGTTTTCGATTTGAGATCGGCTTCTAATTGCTGTAGTTTTTCTTCCAGTTCTCGACGTTGCCATACCTCTCTTTGTAGATCCTTTCCGATTTCTCGTTGTTGTTAGGTTTCTTTCTCAAGTTGTTTCAAGCGATCTTGAAGCGCCTCTATTGCTCCCGGATTTGATGAATTTTTGTCTCCGTTGGATTCCGGGGTGTCTTTCAGTGTGGTGTCCGCATTTTTGTGTGGCGTTCTGTTTTCTAGATCTGAATCGTGGTCGTTGTCATGGCCGTCCGCCATGGTGGTGGAATGACTTCCAGGTTCCCCGGTGATAAACCCATATTTCATGAGTTCTTTTGTGCTTAATTAGAGTGGTTTATTCAACTCTTCACCTGCTTATTCACATTAATTGCATGGTTTTACTTTCTTTTCCTTATTATGTCATGTGGTGAAAAACATGTTTCCTAAGCTTTAAAAATTAATTATTTTAATTACCTTTATTTCCATTCGATGCCGTGATTAGTGTGTTGAGTAGTTTCAGATTTTCTAAAGGCAGAATGACTTAAAGGATGAAAAAGGAAACATACTAGAATGGAAGGAGGAAGCAAGACGGAGCTTTAAAGAAACTGGTATCCACGCAATTGCATGGATGACGCGATCGCGCGCCAAGCACGAATCAGCAGTGACACGGCCGCATGACTGACGCGACCGCACGCCTTAAGCAGAACGCATATGACGCGGTCGCATGACTGACACGATCGCGTGGCAAGGAAAAGCTCCGAATGACGCGACCGCGTGACCCACGCGGACGCGTGACAGAGGCCACGCACTAGAAATTACAGAATACGCCCCCAGCGAATTCTGAAGCCCTTTTTGGCCCAGATCCAAGTACAGATAGCATAGACCAGAGGTTATAAAGTGTGGGAATGCTTCCATTCAAAGGGAGCTCGCATATTTTTACCTTTCAATGATTTAGATTTAGTTGAGAGGGAGATCTTCTCTCTCTCTCTTTTAGGATTTAGGATTTCTTCTTGTTTTAAGAGTAACTCTGGATCCAGGTTTAATGTTCTTTTAGTATTGCTTCTATTTATTTATTCCAACATTTGAATTGATTATTGTAATTTGATTTATGAATTCTCTCATGTTACAGACCGTTATTTGAATTAATGATATTTGAGGTATTTTCAGTTTATGATTATTCTCTTTGATTTAAGTTGCCATTGCTTCCCATCTAAGGACATTTTTATTATTTCAGCAATTTATTTTTTCCCCTTTTGGTTTTGGTTAAGAATTCAGTAACTCAACAGTTATTAAACTCAACATAATTGATAATCGTTGTCTTGGTAATTGAACTGAACTTAAATGATCCCAACCTTTTCTTAGGAAATAATTAGGATTCAAAGGTCAATTTAATTAGTCCCTTGACTTTCCTTTGCTCTGGTAAAGGTTGACCAAGTGAAATTAAGATACAACTTTCATTATTGTTGAGAAGGATAACTAAGTTGGACTTCTAATTTCCCTTATCTTGCCAAAAGTTGTTTTACAGTTATTATTTATTTTTACTTGCCATCTAATTCACTCGTCATTTAAATTACTTGTTTCTCACCTTCTAAACCCCGATTACAATCCTTATAACCAATAATAAGAACACACTCCCTCGCAGTTCCTTGAGAAGACGACCCGAGGTTTGAATACTCGGTTAACAATTTTTAAAGGGGTTTGTTACTTGTGACACCCAACACGTTTGTACGAAGGAATTTTTACCGGTTTAGAAACTATATCTACAACGCAACCGTTTCTATGAATTTCTTTACTGGTAGAAAACCCGACGTCAAAATGGCGCCGAGCATGAGGAAGTCCCTCATCAAGAAATTCCTGAGATGTCTCAAGGTATGCATTTTCCTCTACAAAACTATTGGGAGAGTAATTAAATTTCAAACAACCATTCAACAACTGGAGCAAGCGCTAATTCAATGGGCCACTAAGCGCTCAAGTATACAAGGATCAACCACAGCCCCATGTGGACAGCCCGATGAAGAGCGTAACATGAAGGAAATACTAGAGACTCCAATGGACAAGACAGAGAATGAATTCGTACTAGAACAAGTGGAAGAAGCTGTCATTGTTCAAGAAGAAGAGTTGGTTGAAGATCTAGGCGATGCTGAACTTCCTTGGGAATCCAGAATTGAGGAGAACTCCGTCCAAGATGCCACAGTTGATGCTAAGGAGGATATCGTACAATCTCCAAGGCAAGTTGTTTACGAAGAATCAGACGAAATAATCCAAGAAGCAAATTTCCTTGATGATGATAGTCACAAGTCTAGTTCTCCTAGTGATGAACTTGCGTTCGCAACTGAATTCTCTGAGATCGAAGAATCTTCCCCAAGTGAATATGAAGATGATGCGGATGTAGATTTCTCTCAACCCCCAATCTATGACTCGAGTGATGAGGAAGACATAGAAGACTTTGACCAGGATATAGATACAATTGAAGATCTTTTCAAGGAAGTGGAAGAATTCATAGAAGAACACAAGGAAACGGAACTTGCAGAACCACCAAAAACACCTATCCCAAGGCCATTACCATCCAATACAAGCTTCAAGTGGGTACAATCCTTAACTTATAATTTTACTTATTCACTTGAATATGGTTTGCTTGAAACAGATGGCCAGCTTAGAGCTCTCTGCGGCTTTAAGAGTAAGAGGGAAATGGCTCGTATTCAGAGCTGGTGCACCAGGTTCAATAAGGTTCCACGCTTCACCTCGAAGTACACGGATTGGTATCATGCTCAATTGCATGGATCAGAGAGAGCGTTTGGTCACCACGGTGAGATTCTACTTTCTAAGTCGCCCGGATGGAGACATGTAGACTAAGACGGAGGCGGATTTAAATGCAAGGCTTGGAATCCTGAGATTTATTCTGACATTTGTTACCCCAGGAGCCTAAAAATTTATTTGAAGCTGCTCAGAAGCTTTACATGCCTAGTTTGGGACCCCGGAGGCTATTGGCATTCCAAGCACTGGTGGAGATTTTTGGATGAATTTAAACACAAGCCACCATAACAGGATACTCTTCCAATGTCCAACTTAAGGACTTTAACTAAAAGTGCTAGGTGGGAGACAACCCACCATGGTATGGTCGCTTCTTTTTCAACTTATTTCTTGTTAATTGCTTTCATTTTTCCTTTTTATTTATTAAACCTGGAATCATGCATAAGCATTCATGATAGTCATTGCATTATGCATTTTTCATGCATATATATATAAAAAAAAAAGGTTGCACGACGCGACCGCATACCCCATGCGATCGCGTCATATCGCGAAAAACACCACCCATGCGACCGCGTGACCCACGCGGCTGCGTGATATATATATCGGCGTAAGGATCCAATGAACAGAAAGTTGGGCTGGAATCGTGCGGCCCTTATGCGTTTCGCACAAATTAGCCCACGCGATCGCATGCCCCATGCGATCGCGTCACTTACCCAATACCAATCCCACACGACCGCGTGAGCGACGCGATCGCGTCGCATGGATTGCACATCACCCCAAAAGGAGACAGAGAGTTGCGCTAAAACGGCGTTGGAGTCGTGCGTTTAGCACAACTTCCAGCGACGCGATCGCGCGACCCATGCGATCGCGTCACCCTTCTTTCCCCCCTCTTATGCGATCACGCACCCCACGCGATCGCGTCACTCCCATTCTCGTCCCAACCACGCGACCGCGTGCCCCACGTGGCCGCGTGGATTCGAAATTCTGTTTTATCTTATGTGCAAATCTGTTGCTGCTATAATCATGATTCATATGCTGCTTTCTTATACGTTGCTGCTATTTACATTGAGTTTTTATGTTTATTTTATATTTATGTACATGCAGCTTGATTTTTTTTAATTCATATGAACTGATTAAATTGCTGTTTATTTTCCGGGACAATCCAATTTTAGCCGGAATGCTGCCCAATTTTTTTTTTTAAATTTGTTTTCATTCATGTTTTGGTTTGGCATTTCTGAAATCTGTTTTACTCTGCTTTACCCATACCACTACATGAATGCTATGGCAGACCTTCTCATCTTTTTTGATTTCCTGGTTCATAAACTGCTTGTTCAATTATGAGTACTTCTATTCTTACCTATGAATCCTTGTTATATGGTTTTCCTCTATGCCACTTACTTTAACCCGCACTTTACTAACTCACTGATTTTAATTTCCTAATTTCTTTTTCAAATCCTAACCATACTAACCCTTTTGATCTCTTTTCTGATTATTTTCACTTTCCTCTAACTTTCTAACCATGGCATATTGCTGATTTTTTTCCATTTAACATAAATTCAATCTCATTTCATATACTCATTTTCCTTATTCTATTCCTCCCTTACCGCTTTGAGTTTCCTTTGTTTAAATTGCCTATTTGCTTTCCTATTTTATCCATTTCCTGGTTTTCTATTTTTCAGGATGTCTGCCTCACAGAGGAAAGGCAAAGGCAAGTCTACTGGCAAGCGCAAGAGAGGAGATTCCTCCCAGTCCATCATTGCTCTAATGCACGATTCATCATGGCGGGAGAAGAACTTCACACAGCAGGAGAAAGCTAACCAGCTGCTTCCTGCAGAGGATCCTATAAAATTTGCAAACCGGTACTGTGAACTGAAGTACCCGGCTTTTGCAAACTCCAGAAACCTATACCTGGAACGTACCTTGAAGATTCCAGAAGTCCTCCAGCAATACACTACTGAGCAAATCAAGCAAAGGGGCTGGTTCTTTCTGGAGAGATCACTGACAGAGGTCAATGCATCTTGGGTCCGTGAATTCTATTGCAACTACTACCTTACTAGCCTTGATGCAGTGAACCTGAGGGGATAGCAAATTCTGGTCACTGAAGAGGCCATAGAGACCATTCTCCAGCTCCCAGCCAAGTCTGATCAGCCAGATGGTTTTGCACAGGCTGAGGAGGACATGGGCCAGATGCAGTTTGACTGGAATGCTGTGAAGGCACGGATAGCTCTCGACCCTTCTGTTCCTTGGGAGATGGGTCAGAACACCACTATGCCTAGAGGGATCAAGAGAGTGTACTTAAATGATGAGGCTCGGCTATGGCATCAGATCTTGAGTAATTTTGTGATGCCGAGTACTCACGAGACGGAGATCCCGGCTACCATGATCACCCTCCTTTGGTGTGTGCTGGAGGGTAAGGACATTTATCTGCCTCGTTTTATCCGGCATTATATGGCCAGGGCCCACGTCCGAGGCACCCTCCCCTTTCCTTACCTGGTTACACGGCTAGGCCGTCAGGCTGATGTGTCTTGGGAGGATGCCGATGAGCAACCACCAGCAGCAGACTGCAGGAAGATCATCCCACACAGCAGGAACTTCCTTGCCTTGGGCTACAGACCACCACCTGTCACTGCTACTGACGAGACAGCCCCTCCGTCTGCTGGACCCTCTTCATCCACAGCTGCCCCAGCTGCCCCTGCCGCCACCACTGCACCTCCACCCACCTCTGAGCCGGTCTATCGCCTCGTGCACCGTCTATTCCGCCAGCTTGATCAGATGGAGCGCCGTAACAGGCGCCGGTATGAGAGATTAGAGCGCCGCAGCAGGCGACGCTATTCCCATCTGAAGCTGATGATCAAACAGGGCGCCGACATCCCCTCCGAGCCCGACACCCCTTCAGAGCCATCAGAGGATGAGCACGAGGAGGAGCCTCATTCCCAGGCGGAGACTCATCAGCAGGCAGCCACAGAGCAGGTTGCCCCGCATCAGGAGGTTATGCCCCAGATAGAGGCTGCAGATCCGGAGATCCCGCTCCAGTCCATCCCACCTCCACAGCAGCCAGACCCCCAGCCCACCACCGCCACGGAGACCCCCGCTACCATCCCTACCATTGATGACACTCCTTCTCACCAGGCTTGATTGAGCATCGAGGACGATGCTTCATTTTAAGTGTGGGGAGGTCGCCATCTCTGGCATTTATTTTGGTGAACCACTACATACTTTTTCTTTTATTTTGGATATTTTTCTGTATTTTTTCTCTTTTTCTTTTATTGTTATTTTCTGAGTACTTATACATTGCTACTTGTGCATTTTACTCTATGTGCTGCATTTTGCATCTTTAGTTCATACTTTAGCCATTTAGTTTATTTTAGTTATTTAATTTAGTTTGCAATTCTGATTTATTAGTGGATTGATTAGTATAGTTTACCCTTTTTAGCATAAGATAGTATAGTTTAATTAGAAAAATATAAAAAGGAAGTAAACTAGAAACCTTAACAGAATCAAAATAACCCACACCTTGTATATATAGCATTACATGTTAGTTGACAACATTTCATCAAGGAAGAACATTAAAACTTTAAAAGCTACCCTAAATAATTTTTTTTCAAGACAATAATGGGAATTTTTAACTAAACCTGCATACAATATATGAATGATATATGATGCTTGAGTTAGAGAACACACAGCCTGTGAGTCTTGAGTTTAAATTGTATGGTTGCATTCAAACCATAATTTCATTTCTGTGTGTTACATTTTTTTTTATTCTGATGTTCTTTCCTTTGCTTTAATCTATATGTCCAATTATAGAATATAGAATAGATACATACCAAGAGAATGATTGAGGCCATCATTTGATTTTATCTCACTCACCCCAAATCAACCTACCTTTTACATCCCCCTTGTTAACCCCCTTGAGCCTTTTAAAACCCCTTTATTCTATTTAGCCAAATTACTAGCCTTAAGCAGAAAAACAAAAGAAAATCCCAAGTGAATCCTTGGTTAGCTTAAGATAGAAAATTATAAATAGAGTTAAAGGTGGGAAACCTTTTGGGAACATAGATGATAGAAACAAAAGGTAGAGAAGAAAAAGGGAATAAAATAAAATTTGGGAAGCATGCTCATGAGAAAATCAAGGTGATTCAATTACCATGTGCATTAAAAAAAAATTAAAAAACAAATTTTATTTTTCAGCATCTAAATAAAGGGGATACAAAAAGAAATTCCCCAATACAAAATAAAAATAATGCACATGGAATAAAAATAAAAAGTGAAACATGAGCATGTAACAATAAGTGGGAAATTATGGGAATTTAGGTAAAGAAATTTTATTTTACTAGATATGTATGTTAGGTAAGATCTTAGTCTAATTAGGGATTCGCTTATTAGCTCACTTAACCTTATACAAAAATCCTTACCTTTACCTTGGCCCCATTACAACCTTAATTAAGACCTCATGACTTTTCGGTATGACTATATTCTATAATTGTTGATTGGTTAGAAGAAAAACAAAGCTGTAGAAATTAAGAATAAAAAGAAAAATAGAGTGAATAAACCCAATAAACACTGAGTGACTAGAGAGTAAACACAAAATACAGTGAGGGTTCAATAACTCATCAACATATATCTGTGCTTAAAATTTACTAATTGTTTTGCAAGTTTGTACAATGTTTTCTTTCCCATCTCATTTGCTAAAGTGCTTTATTATTTAAGGGTTAGCTATATATATGTATATAACTCCTTGAGAATGTAAATTAACTTAGCTACATGTAAGCTTTATATATGAGTGGATGAATTAGAATTGCATGACTCATTAGGTAGATGCATTTAGCATAGGTTGCATTTCATAACATTCCATCACTTTAACCTTAATTATTTACCTTGGATTTAGCATGAGGGCATGCTAGGGTTTAAGTGTGGGGAGGTTGATAAACCCATATTTCATGAGTTCTTTTGTGCTTAATTAGAGTGGTTTATTCAACTCTTCACCTGCTTATTCACATTAATTGCATGGTTTTACTTTCCCTTTCTTATTATGTCATGTGGTGAAAAACATGTTTCCTAAGCTTTAAAAATAAATTATTTTAATTACCTTTATTTCCATTCGATGCCGTGATTAGTGTGTTGAGTAGTTTCAGATTTTCTAAAGGCAGAATGACTTAAAGGATGAAAAAGGAAACATACTAGAATGGAAGGAGGAAGCAAGACGGAGCTTTAAAGAAACTGGTATCCACGCGATCGCATGGATGACGCGATCGCGTGCCAAGCACGAATCAGCAGCGATGCGGCCGCATGACTGACGCGACCGCGCGCCTTAAGTAGAACGCATATGATGCGGTCGCATGACTGACGCGACCGCGTGGCAAGGAAAAGCTCCGAATGACGCGACCGCGTGACCCACGCGGACGCGTGACAGAGGCCACGCACCAGAAATTACAGAATACGCCCCCAGCAAATTCTGAAGTCCTTTTTGGCCCAGATCCAAGTACAGACAGCATAGACCAGAGGTTATAAAGTGTGGGAATGCTTCCATTCAAAGGGAGCTCGCATATTTTTACCTTTCAATGATTTAGATTTAGTTGAGAGGGATATCTTCTCTCTCTCTCTTTTAGGATTTAGGATTTCTTCTTGTTTTAAGAGTAACTCTGGATCCAGGTTTAATGTTCTTTTAGTATTACTTCTATTTATTTATTCCAACATTTGAATTGATTATTATAATTTGATTTATGAATTCTCTCATGTTACAGACCGTTATTTGAATTAATGATATTTGAGGTATTTTCAGTTTATGATTATTCTCTTTGATTTAAGTTGCCATTGCTTCCCATCTAAGGACATTTTTATTATTTCAGCAATTTACTTTTTCCCCTTTTGGTTTTGGTTAAGAATTCAGTAACTCAACAGTTATTAAACTCAACATAATTGATAATCGTTGTCTTGCTAATTGAACTGAACTTAAATGATCCCAACCTTTTCTTAGGAAATAATTAGGATTCAAAGGTCAATTTAATTAGTCCCTTGACTTTCCTTTGCTCTGGTAAAGGTTGACCGAGTGGAATTAAGATACAACTTTCATTATTGTAGAGAAGGATAACTAAGTTGGACTTCTAATTTCCCTTATCTTGCCAAAAGTTGTTTTACAGTTATTATTTATTTTTACGTGCCATCTAATTCACTCGTCATTTAAATTACTTGCTTCTCACCTTCTAAACCCCGATTACAATCCTTATAACCAATAATAAGAACACACTCCCTCGCAGTTCCTTGAGAAGACGACCCGAGGTTTGAATACTCGGTTAACAATTTTTAAAGGGGTTTGTTACTTGTGACACCCAACACATTTGTACGAAGGAATTTTTGCCGGTTTAGAAACTATATCTACAACGCAACCGTTTCTATGAATTTCTTTACTGGTAGAAAACCAGGCGTCACCCGGCAACGGCGCCAATGTTCCGAAGGTTACCTAAAACTGGAGGTCGATCTCGGACGAGATCTTCTGTACTGGTCGGAGATAACGTGTCCGGCTGGCTGATGGTGGCCGGAGCTGTTGTATCCGACTTGTTGGATTTACAGCACTACTGATCCTTGGTCACCGAAGGGTGGGGGGTACCTGCAAGAGACTCCGATGCTTAAGTTAGCACGGGTATTTAGCAGGTTTTATGTAGAATCAGAGTATGAGTTATACCTGGGTGCTCCAGTGTATTTATAGTAGTGTGGGCTGACCTTTCTGATAAGATAAGTTAGTTATCTTATCTTATCTTATCCTGTTTTGGATGAAGTCAGCTTATTTTCAAGGGAACCGCCTTTATCTCTATAGGCTTGGATTTGCCTTTGGATTTGGGTCGTGTTCCTCTATTTGGGCCCTTTATCTTTCCTGTCGATTTGGCCGAGCTCTTTAGAAGAGGTCAGGTAGTCTGACCTGAAGAGGTCAGTCGCTTTGTCGCCAATCATCCCTGGTCGGGTAGCTCGACCCAGGGTATGATCACTTATCTTTTACAAATCGTTCATACCCTGGGTCGAGCTATCCGACCTGGGATGATTGGCGATAAAGCGACCGACCTCTTCAGGTCAGACTACCCGACCTCTTCTCAAAGAGGTCGGCTAAATCGATAGGAAATCCCAATAAAGGGCCCAAATAGAGGAACACGACCCAAATCCAAAGGCAATCCAAGCCTATAGAGATAAAGGCAGTTCCCTTGAAGATAAGCTGACTTCACTCAAATAAGATAAGATAAGATAAGATAACTAACTTATCTTATCAAAAAGATCATCCCGCACTACTATAAATACACTGGAGCACCCAGGTATAACTCATACTCTGATTCTACTAAAAACCTGCTTAATACCCGTGCTAACTTAAGCATCGGAGTATCTTGCAGGTACCTCCACCCTCCGGTGACCAAGGATCAGCAGTACAGCCAGTCAACAGGTCGGACACGACAGCTCCGGCCGCCACTCACCAGCCGGACACGTCGGCACCAACCAGTACAGAAGATCTCGACTGAGATCGACCTCCAGTTTCAGGTAACCGTCGGAACATTGGCGCCGTTGCAGGGGAACCTGGAAGTCATCCCTTCACCATGGCGGACGAACAGGATAACGACCACAACTCAGATTTAGAGGACAGAACGCCACACAAAAATACGGGTGCTACACCAAAGGACACTCCAGAATCTAACGGAGACAAAAACTCATCACATCCAGGAGTAATAGAAGCACTTCAAGATCGCCTAAAGCAACTCGAAAAAGAAAGCCAGTACCAGCAAGAAGTCGGTAAGGATCTACAAAGAGAGGTAAGGCGACGTTGAGAATTAGAGGATAAACTTCTACAACTTGAAGCCGATCTCAAAGCAAAGACTACCCGAACCACCCCTGAAGACAACTCTCGCCAAGATCAAGATCCATTCACTAGGAAAATCATGAAGACTAAAATCCCTAAAGACTTCAAACTTCCGGTTATGACTTTGTATGATGGCACTTCAGATCCCAACCATCATCTCAGTAACTTCAGAAGCAGAATGTACCTCACCGAAGCCTCGGACGCCGTTCGCTGCAAAGCTTTTCCAACGACTCTCACGAAGACAGCAATTAGATGGTTCGACAACTACCTCCAAAGTCCATCTCCACTTTGACGACCTGGCCAAAAAATTCCTGGCCAGATTCTCCATCCAAAAAGACAAGGCTAAGCACGCCCCTAGTCTACTAGGTATCAAGCAAGAAGATCGGAAAAATCTTCGCAACTACATGGAAAGATTCAACAAAATGTGCCTCGACATACAAAGCTTACCAACAGAGGCTGCCGTCATAGGCCTCATCAACGGCCTACGAGAAGGACCTTTCAGCCAATCTATATCAAAGAAATATCCTACATCCTTAGATGAGGTACAAGAGCGGGCAGAGAAGTACATCAACATGGAAGAAAATTCCCGACTTGGAGAAGCCTCGAAATCTGGTTTCACCTACCGAGATAAAGATAAAGAATCCAAGAAGAATGAAGATCGAATAGGCAAAAAAAATAAAAAAGTATCATGATTACACCCCTCTTCGGGTGTCCCTTGTGGATATTTACAAAGAAGTCTGTAACACAGAAAAGATGACCCCGGCTCGACCACTCAAAGGCAAAAAAGGAGGAGGAAATTGGAACGAATACTGTGAATATCATCGGGTCCAAAGACATTCCACCAACGAGTGCTTCGACTTAAAAAACATCATAGAGAAGTTAGTAAGGGAAGGAAAACTAAATCGGTATCTAGCCACCCGAGATGATGAACAAAGAAAAAGACGAAGAGATGAAGATGTCAGACGAGCTGAGCGATCACCTCGTACGCCAGAAAGACATGTCCATATGATACACGAAGGATTTGCAGGAGGTGGAATCTCCATATTATCCCGTAAAAGATACCTCAAAAAGGTATATCATGTCGAAGGGAAGGAGGAAGCACTCGACATCCCTGCAATAACGTTCACCAAAGAAGACGCATCCAGTATCATCTTAGGACACGACGATCCCATGGTCATCACCATCATACTGGCAAACGCCAATCTCCGTCGCACATTAATTGACCAAGGGAGTTCTGCCGACATCTTATTTAAAACTGCCTTCGACAAACTCGGCTTAGAAGAAAAGGAGCTTAGAGCATACCTGAACAGCCTGTTCGGACTGGGAGATACCCCAGTACAACCACTGGGATATGTGTCGCTACATACAACCTTCGGAAAAGGGAACCAATCCAGAACACTCAAGATAGACTACATTGTGGTCGACGTGAGTTCAACCTACAATGCCCTAATAGGTCGGACAACACTAAATCAACTTGGTGCAATAGTCTCGACTCCACATCTATGTATGAAATTCCCAACTACAGAAGGGATAGCCACGATAAAAGCAGATCAAAAGATGGCACGTCGCTGTTATAACGAAAGTCTAAACATCAGAGGTAGAGGAGAAGAGTTCTATACAATTGAGCTTGGTGGAGTTCAGAGACGTGAAGAACTCCGTCCACAACCTGAACGAGAAATAGAAAAAGTTCAGATCGGGGATACCTCGGACAAAACAACTAATATTGGCACGATCCTGAAGGGAGACGCAAAAGAATTACTAGTACATTTCTTACGAGATAATGTCGATCTCTTCGCATGGAAAGCTACAGATATTCTAGGCATAGACCCCAAACTAATGAGTCTCAAGTTGGCAGTCTATCCAGGATCTCGACCAGTACAGCAGAGACGAAGAAAACTTGGGCCAGAACGATCCCAAGCTGTGGAAGAACAGGTACAAGCACTACTGGAGGCAGGATTCATAAGAGAAGTCAAGTACCCACTATGGCCAGCTAACGTCGTCTTGGTGAAAAAATCAAATGGGAAGTGGCGAATGTGCACCGACTACACCGACCTCAACAAAGCCTGCCCAAAAGATCCTTACCCGCTCCCAAGTATCGACGCCCTGGTAGATGCTTCCTCCGGATATAGATACCTCTCGTTTATGGATGCATATTCCAGATACAACCAAATTCCCATGTATCCACCAGATCAAGAAAAGACCTCGTTTTTAACGCCAAAAGCAAATTACTGTTACATTGTGATACATTTCAGCCTCAAGAATGCGGGAGCTACCTATCAAAGGCTAATGAACAAAGTCTTTTCAGATCATATCGAAAAAATCATGGAAGTCTACGTGGACGACATGTTAATAAAGACACAAAGTGAAAAAACATTATTGTCCGACCTGGCCCAAGTGTTCGACACTATAAGGAAGCATGACATGCGACTCAATCCCACAAAGTGCACCTTTGCAGTAGAAGCTGGAAAATTCTTAGGTTTCATGCTCACACAAAGAGGAATTGAAGCAAATCCAGACAAATGCCAGGCTATACTCAACATGAAGAGCCCGACTTGTGTCAGAAAGGTACAACAACTCAACGGGAGATTGGCAGTCTTATCCAGATTCTTAGCAGGATCAGCAATAAGATCTTTCCCCTTCTATGCCACTTTAAGGAAAGGAAAGAAGTTCAAATGGACAACAGAATGCGAGCAAGCCTTCCTGGATTTCAAAAACTTCCTGTGACGACCGCCTATCCTAAGTCGACCACGAGAGGAAGAACCACTCGTATTATACCTTGCAGTAGGAAGTCAGGCAGTAGCCTCAGCACTGGTTCGAGAGGACGACAAATGGCAACTGCCTGTATATTTCATCAGTAAAGCGCTGTAGGGATCCGAGCTGAACTACCAAAAAATAGAAAAGTTCGCCTACACTCTCATACTAACATCTCGACGACTTCGCCCATACTTCCAGGCCCACACCATTAAGGTTCGGACCGACCAGCCCATAAAGGGGATACTGCAGAAAACAGATCTAGCAGGTAGAATTTTACAATGGGCAGTCGAGTTATCCAAATTCGACCTCCAATACGAAGCTCGGACAGCCATCAAATCACAGTACTTGGCCGACTTCATTGCAGAATTCACAGATACCCTGGAAACCCCCACAGAATGGAATCTCTACGTGGACGGGTCTTCAAATAAGACTGGAAACAGTGTAGGTGTTATAATAGAAAGCAACAAAGGAACCCAAGTTGAGCTTTCCCTCAAATTTGGGTTCCCGGCCTCAAACAACCAGGCAGAATATGAAGCGTTACTAGCTGGTTTGAAGCTGGCTAAGGAGGTTGGAGCTCAAAAACTCAACATCTTCAGTGACTCACAAGTAGTCACCTCACAGATAACAGGGAGTTACCAAGCCAAAGATCCTACCATGAAAAAGTATTTGGATATAACCAAAGAACAGCTCGGACAACTCGGGGAATATAAGATCTGCCACATACCCTGCGAACAAAATGCCCGAGATGATGGACTCTCAAAGCTAGCCAGCACCAAACCAGGGGGCAACAATAGAAGCCTCATCCAGGAAATGCTACAGAACCCTTCAATCTCGGAAGCAGAAAAAGTCCTAGCTATAACAAGTCAGGATCAAGGATGGATGACCCCCATAATTAATTACCTCAAAAAAGAAACACTCCCCACAAATGAGAAGGAAGCAAAGAGGTTAAAACGGGAGGCTCAGTACTACACCATCATAAATAACACCCTATACAAAAGAGGGATTTCAATACTGTTCCGAGGGTTACCTGAAACTGTAGGTCGATCTCGGACGAGATCTTCTGTACTGGTCGGAGATGACGTGTCCGGCTGGCTGGTGGCGGCCGAAGCTGTTGTGTCCGACTTGTTGGACTGGCTACACTTCTGATCCTCTGCCACCGGAGGGTGGGGGGTACCTGCAAGAGACTCCGATGCTTAAGTTAGCATGGGTATTAAACAGGTTTTATGTAGAATCAGAGTATGAGTTATACCTGGGTGCTCCAGTGTATTTATAGTGTTGAGATGTGACCTTCGTTGGGTAAGATAAGTAAGTTATCTTATCTTACCTTTATCTTTAGAGTTGAGGTCAACGTATCTTTATTGGAACCGCCCTTATCTCTATAGGCTTAGGCCGCCTTAGGATTTGGGTCGTGTTCCTCTATTTGGGCCTTTTACTGGGCTCTCTTGTTGATTTGGCCGAGCTCTTTGAGACGAGGTCGGATAGTCTGTCCTGAAGAGGTTGGTCGCTTTATCTCGAATCATCCCAGGTCGAATAGCTCGACCTAGGGTATGAACAGTGCCCCTGCTTGAGCTCGATCTTCTCTTTGAGGTTGAGTCCTTGACTTCGGTCCTTCTTAAAGTCAAACTCAAGCATTTGTCGATTCCTTTCTTTGTAGAGTCTTTTTTGAATGTAGAACGTTTCCCTCTAGAAGCGCGCGCTTTTGTATTAGCGCTTTTTTGGGAATGCAAGCGGTTTTAATATCCGCATTTAATTGGTATTATTTTGCCCTTCATTCTCTCTTGGCTTTTTGAATTTCGCGATCAAAAACGGTTTCTTTTCTTCATTTCTTCTTCGTAACTTCTCCCTTTACTCTCTCGTTTTCCATTTCTCTTATCTGCTCTCTGTCGTTCGCTTGCGCTTCTGCTTTCTTGTGTTTGCGGCGTCGTTCGGCATTTTTCTAGGCAGCCTCTATCCCTGCGCTTCCACTTTTCCTTGAAGCTTCTTTCGTCTCCAGGTTAGTCCCATTTCATATTTTCCTCGTCGTTTTTGACTTTGCGATGGAGTTTTTGATCTTCTTTTTGGAGAAAGTTTGGATCTTTCTATTTTTATCATGCTTGACTTTGTTGCATGCTTTGGGATTTCTTCATTTTCTGCATGATTGCCTTTGCTTAATGCTTTTTAGGGTTTTCGCATGCTATCGCCTTTCCTGTTTTGTGCTTTCGATGGTGGTTTTCGCCTAATTCTGAGAAAGGTTGTGCCTTTGGTGATTTTCTATTTGGCATTGTTGATGTTTGACAGTGCTTTCGCTGGTAGACTGTAGAAAGATAGTTACTTTGATGACTTTTTCGTTTTTTAACTTGATGGACGAAATGCTTGCTGCTTTAGGTCTTCTTTCCTTGTTTTGAGAGATATTGGGGTATAGGTTTTTCCTAGGAATCTTGCTTTGTTATTGCCTCCAAAGGATGCCCCAGGAATTTTGGTTTGAGTCTTGGGGTTTTTCTTTTTGTTTATCCGCCCGTCGAGATGTTTTGACCCGTGCCCGAGATGTTTTTGAGTAATCCGCTCTTCTTTTCTTTTGTAGGATCTTAGTTGACCTCATGTCTTCCCGAAATAACATCGTAGCGACGCCTTCCCTGGTCCCTACGGGTATGGCCGATTGGGTGGACTCCATGGTTCTCATGTGTGTCTCACTGGTTGACTCTGAGTTTTGTTCTCAGCTTAGGCAGTTTCACAGCGTCTGTAGTAACTCTGGTGAAGAGAAGAATTATGAGCTTGTTCCTCCTTCCTCTGATGAGAGAGTCTGTTTCTCGACTCGAGTTGTTGACAGTCGCCCTTTCTTTTATGCTTATGATTTTTTCTTTGGTCAACTCGGGGTTACTCTTCCCTTTACTCCATTTGAAATCGACTTGTTATGGTCTTGTAATGTTTCCCCTTCTCAACTTCACCCCAACTCCTGGGGTTTTATTAAAATCTTCCAATTGTTGTGTGATAGTTTTGGTATTCCAGCTTCCCAATCTCTCTTGAAAGAGCAAGTCCGAATTATTGCTCCCGAGGCCGATCTTACCCTTTTTAGCTTGGATAATGTTGTCAGAGATGGCAAGATTGTCCCTGATGATGAGGGTGATGATGATGAAGTTGTTCCTCCCTTTGTGTCTTCCACCAAAGCGCCGACTTCTTCTGCTCCTCCTGTTGTACCTGACCTGGATTGCCAGATCCTGAATCGGGAGGATGGGACTGTTGATGCGGTGCCGCTTCAAACTCGCCCTCCTTCTCCTGGTCCTGATGTCACCAAGAAAGCTCATGATGCTGCCGAGAAAACTTCTGATGTTTGTTGATTGTAGTTGGCCCGGCTTGTGGGCATTTTTTGGAACTTTATTAAGATGTTGACTTTTTAGCTGCTTTCCTAGCAACTTTTTATTTAAAAAACGGACCAGTAGCTTGCTACCCTTTGGGTAGTCAGTGTTAGTGGCCCTTCAAGGCCTTTATAACTTTATATAATTTGGTTTTCTTCCTTTGCGTGTGTTCTTTACTGCCTTGTGACCGACTTCTTTGCGTTGGTCCCCTGATAGACTCTTTTTTGTAATCCTCTTTCTCGGACCTTCGTGAGGTCTCTTTCAGGGATTGCTTGGATTTTTGTAGTGGATCGACCTCGTTGGGTCGACTTCTTCTAAGCTGTTTCGTAATCCTCTTTCTTGGACTTTTGTTAGGTCTCTTTCAGGGATTACTTCTATAACTTGTCTTTTGTAGGAGGTCGACTTCGTTAGGTCGATCTCTTCTAAGTTATTTTTTATAACTTTTTCATCTTGGGCTGACTTTGCTAGGTCGAGCCCTTCTAAGTTAAAGTAATCCTCTTTAATAGGGTTGGCCAGACCTCTTTCCAGGGTTTACTTATAACTTGGGTTGACTTGGTCCGACTTCCGAACGCCGGCTAGTCTTTAAGTTATTTTATTAGCTATCCGTAAGACCTCGTCAGGTTCTTTTTTAGATTGCTTTCTATAACTTCTTACATTATTCTGTGTTCATCTTTGCCGATTTGTAAAAAGTGGTTGGCATCTCTAGCTCGTCCTTTGGGTGAATCGCGTTTTCACCTTTATCGGACGACTCATCTTTATCGTGGTCGTGCAGTGAAATTGTTTTTCACTTTCTGCCGACCTGTAGCTTTATAAATCGGACGATGAATACTTCAGATTAATGCGTCTTGAAATCTTTGTAGAACGCCTAGATAAATTTTATTCAAAGAAAAATGCAAATATATACATATGGGAATTTTCTCATCCTCTTACGTTGGGTATGTCTCAACCTGGTGCCTCATTAAAAAACCTTTTCAGGAAAAAGAGCGCATCCACTGATGAGATCCTTTACCTTTTCTAACTGTAGTACCTTCTTAGGTTGCAGGCGTGCCATGACCTTGGAAGCTCCCGTCCGTCGAGTTCGGACACTCTGTAGTAGCCCTTCCCGAGTACTTCTATGACTCGGTATGGTCCTTTTCAATTGGCTGCCAGCTTTCCCTCTCCGGGTTGAGTTGTTTCGATGTCGTTTCGGATTAAGATGAGGTCGTTTTTAGCGAAACTTCTTGGTACTACCCTTTGGTTATATCTAGAAGCCATTCGTCATTTTAGCGCTTCTTCTCTGATCCGAGCTCTTTCCTGAACCTCGGGTAGTAGGTCGAGTTCTTCCCTCTGGAGTTGGGAGTTTGCTCCCTCATTATAATGGACTACCCTATGCGATCCTTCCTCAATTTCTATTGGAATCATTGCCTCCGTTCTGTATGTTAGCCGGAATGGGGATTCCTTTGTGGTGGAATGTGGCGTTGTTCGATATGCCCATAGGACTTGTGGGAGTTCCTCTGCCCAGGCTCCCTTCGCATCCTGCAATCTCCGTTTTAACCCTGCCAATATGACTTTGTTGGCGGCTTCGGCCTGTCTGTTAGCTTGGGGGTGTTCGACAGAGGTGTACTGGTGCTTTATATTCAAATCGGCTACTAATTTTCTAAAGCCCGTATCTGTGAATTGGGTGCCATTGTCTGTGGTTATTGAGTACGGGACCCCAAATATTGTGACAATGTTTCTGTATAACAATTTTCGGCTTCTTTGGGCAGTGGCATTGGCTAATGGTTCTGCTTCGATCCACTTTGTAAAGTAATCTATCCCTACTATGAGGAATTTAACTTGCCCTGATCCCTGGGGAAAGGGGCCGAGAAGGTCGAGTCCCCATTTCGCAAAACGCCAAGGGACAGTCACGCTGATGAGTTCTTCTGGCGCGACGATGTGGAAATTGGCATGTTTCTGACATGGTGGACATGTCTTTACGAATTCTGTAGATTCTTTCTGTAAAGTTGGCCAGTAAAACCCTGCCCGGAGTATCTTTTTGGCAAGAGCCCGTGCTCCGAGATGATTGCCGCAAATGCCGCTGTGTACCTCTTCTAACACTTCCCTGGTGTGGGAGGTCGGCACGTACTTTAGTAATGGTACCGAGATCCCTCTTTTGTACAGGATGTTGTTTATGACGGTGTAGTACTGTGCCTCCCTTTTTAGCTTCTTCGCTTCCTTTTCTTCTGCGGGGAGCGTTCCTGTTTTGAGGTAGTTAATTATGGGGATCATCCATCCTTGGTCCTGGCCTGTTATGGTTAGGACTTTTTTCGTTTCCGAGATTGATGGGTTCTGTAGCATTTCCTGGATGAGGCTTCTATTTTTGCCCCCTGGTTTGGTGCTGGCCAGTTTTGAGAGTGCGTCAGCTCGAACATTTTGCTCACGGGGTATGTGGCAGATCTTGTATTCCCCGATTCGTTCAAGCTGTTGCTTGGTCTTATCCAGATATCTTTTCATGGTGGAATCTTTGGCTTGGTAGCTCCCTGCTATCTGTGATGTGACCACTTGCGAATCACTGTAAATGTTAAGTTTTCGAGCTCCCACCTCTTCAGCCAGTTTTAGACCAGCTAGCAATGCTTCGCATTCTGCCTGGTTATTTGAAGCCGGGAATCCGAACTTGAGGGAGAGCTCAATTTGGGTTCCCTGGTTGCTTTCTATTATAATTCCTGCGCCACTTCCCGTTTTATTTGAAGAACCATCCACATACAGATTCCACTCTATGGGGGCTTCTAGGGCATCTGTGAATTCGGCAATAAAATCGGCCAAGTATTGTGATTTGATGGCGGTCCGAGCTTCATATTGGAGGTCAAATTCTGACAGCTTGACTGCCCATTGTAGAATTCTGCCTGCTAAATCTGTTTTCTGCAGTATCCCCTTTAAGGGCTGATTAGTTCGAACTTTAATGGTGTGGGTCTGGAAGTAGGGGCGGAGTCTCCGAGATGTTAAAACGAGAGTGTAAGCAAATTTTTCTATTTTCTGATAGTTCAGCTCGGATTCCTGTAGTGCTTTGCTAATGAAGTAGACGGGTTGTTGCCCGTTTTTGCTTTCTCAGACCAGTGCTGACGCTACTGCCTTATCTTGAGGTCGGGATAGGATAGGTTGCTGTCCTAAGAACTTTTTAAAGTCTTGGAACGTTTGTTCGCATTCCGTCGTCCACTCGAACTGTTTTCCCTTTCTTAAGGTAGCGTAGAAGGGGAGAGATCTTATTGCGGCTCCTGCTAAGAATCGGGATAGGGCAGCCAACCTCCCGTTGAGTTGTACTTCTTTTACGCAGGTTGGGCTTTTCATGTTGAGTATGGCCTGGCATTTATCTGGATTTGCTTCAATTCCTCTCTGTGTGAGCATGAAGCCTAAGAATTTGCCCGTTTCTACCGTAAAGGTGCATTTTGCTGGATTGAGTCGCATATTATGCTTCCTGATGGTGTCGAACACCTGGGCTAGGTCGGTCAATAGTGTCTGTTCGCTTTTTGTTTTAATTAGCATGTCGTCCACATAAACTTCCATGATTTTCCCGATGTGATCAGAGAAGACTTTATTCATCAATCTTTGATAAGTGGCTCCTGCGTTCTTAAGGCCGAAAGGCATTACGATGTAGCAGTAGTTCGCCTTTGGCATTAAAAATGAGGTCTTTTCCTGGTCCGGTGGGTACATGGGGATTTGGTTGTATCCTGAATACGCGTCCATAAACGAGAGATATTTATATCCATAGGAAGCATCTACCAGGGCGTCAATACTCGGGAGTGGGTATGGGTCTTTTGGGCAAGCTTTGTTAAGATCTGTGTAATCGGTGCACATTCGACACTTCCCATTTGATTTTTTCACCAAAACGACGTTGGCTAGCCATAGTGGGTATTTGACTTCTCTTATAAATCCAGCTTCCAGCAGTGCCTGCACTTGCTCTTCCACAGCTTGGGATCGCTCTGGCCCGAGTTTTCTTTGTTTCTGCTGGACCGATCGAGATCCTGGATAAACTGCCAACTTGTGACACATTAGTTTAGGGTCTATGCCTGGCATGTCTGCGGCTTTCCATGCAAAAAGGTCGGCATTATCTCGCAAAAATTGTATTAGCAGTTCTTTTAAATCTCCTTTGAGGATTGTGCCGATATTAGTTGTTTTTTCCGAGGTGTCCCCGATCTGAATTTTTTCTATCTCGCCCTCTGGTTGGGGGCGAAACTCTTTTTGTCGTTGAACTCCGCCCAGCTCTATTGTGTGGAACTCTTCTCCTTTGCCCCTGAGGTTGAGGCTCTTGTTGTAACAGCGACGCGCCATCCTCTGGTCTGCTTTTATCGTGGCTATCCCTTTTGGAGTTGGAAATTTCATGCATAGGTGTGGGGTCGAGACTATTGCACCGAGCTGGTTGAGCGTGGTCCAGCCTATGAGAGCGTTGTAGGCTGAGCTTACGTCGACTACAATGTAGTCTATTTTGAGGGTCCTGGATTGGTCTCCCTTTCCAAAGGTTGTATGCAGTGGTATGTATCCTAGTGGTCGAACCGGAGTGTCTCCTAGCCCGAACAAACTGTTTGGATATGCTTTAAGTTCTTTTTCTTCTAAGCCGAGTTTATCAAAGGCTGTTTTGAATAAGATGTCGGCAGAATTCCCTTGATCTATTAGCGTCCGATGTAGGTTGGCGTTTGCCAATATGATAGTGATAACCATTGGATCGTCGTGTCCTGTAATGATGCCGGTTGCGTCCTCTTTAGTGAATGTTATTGCCGGGATGTTGAGTGCTCCCTCCTCTCCTTCGACATGGTATACCTCTTTGAGGTATCTTTTGTGAGAGTTGTTGGGAAGGCTTTACAGCGAACAGCATCTGGGGCGTCAGTGAGGTACAATCTGCTTCTGAAGTTACTAAGATGGTGGTTGGGATCCGTGGTGCCGTCGTACAGGGTCATATCCGGGAGTTTGAAGTCTTTTGGAATTTTGGTTTTCATGATTTCCCTAGTGAAGGGGTCTTGCTCTTTGTGTGAATTTTCTTCGAGATTAGCGCGAGGGGCTTTTGATTTGAGATCGGCTTCGCAAATCTTTGTCTTTGCTGGTCTCCAGAGTGTCTTGTAGCGTGACATCCGCGTTTTTGTGTGGTGTTCGATCCTCCAGACCTGAATCGTGGTCGTTGTCATGGTTGTCTGCCATGGTGATGGGATGACTTCCAGGTTCCCCGGCAACGGCGCCAATGTTTCGAGGGTTACCTGAAACTGTAGGTTGATCTCGGACGAGATCTTCTGTACTGGTCGGAGATGACGTGTCCGGCTGGCTGGTGGCGGCCGGAGCTGTTGTGTCCGACTTGTTGGATTGGCTGCACTTCTGATCCTTTGCCACCAGAGGGTGGGGGGTACCTACAAGAGACTCTGATGCTTAAGTTAGCATGGGTATTAAACAGGTTTTATGTAGAATCAGAGTATGAGTTATACCTGGGTGCTCCAGTGTATTTATAGTGTTGAGATGTGACCTTCGTTGGGTAAGATAAGTTAGTTATCTTATTTTATCTTTATCTTTAGAGTTGAGGTCAGCGTATCTTTATTGGAACCGCCCTTATCTCTATAGGCTTAGGCCGCCTTAGGATTTGGGTCGTGTTCCTCTATTTGGGCCTTTTACTGGGCTCTCTTGTTGATTTGGCCGAAGAGGTTGGTCGCTTTATCTCGAATCATCCCAGGTCGGATAGCTCGACCTAGGGTATGAACAAATACCATTGTTAAAATGTGTGCCGACCTCTAACACAAGGGAAGTTTTAGAGGAAGTACACAACGGTATTTGTGGCAATCATCTCGGGGCACAATCTCTCACCAAAAAGGTACTTCGGGCGGGATTTTACTGGCCAACTCTACAAAAGGAAGCTACAGAATTTGTAAAGACATGTCCCCCATGCCAGAAACATGCCAACTTTCACATTGCCCTGCCAGAAGAACTCATCAGCGTAACTTTACCTTGGCCATTTGCAAAATGGGGACTCGATCTTTTCGGACCCTTTCCCCAGGGATCAGGACAAGTCAAATTCCTCATAGTCGGAGTAGACTATTTCACAAAGTGAATTGAGGCAGAGCCCCTAGCCAACGCTACTGCTCAAAGAAGCCGGAAATTCCTGTATAGGAACATTGTCACAAGGTTCGGGGTTTCATACTCCATCACCACAGACAATGGCACTCAATTCACAGATGCAGGCTTCAGGAAATTAGTAGCCGACTTGAACATAAAGCATCAGTTCACCTCCGTCGAACATCCTCAAGCCAATGGGCAAGTTGAAGCTGCAAACAAAGTCATATTGGCTGGGTTGAAACGAAGACTGCAAGATGCGAAGGGAGCTTGGGCTGAAGAACTTCCACAGGTCCTATGGGTATATCGAACCACGCAACATTCCACCACAAACGAATCACCGTTCCGATTAGCGTACGGAGTGGAGGCAATAATCCCAGTAGAGATCGAGGAAAGGTCGCCTAGAGTAGTCCACTACAATGAAGAAGCCAACTCGCAACTTCAAAGAGAAGAACTCGACCTACTTCCGAAAATCCAAGAAAGAGCTCGGATCAGCGAAGAAGCGCTAAAGCGCTGAATGGCTTCAAGATATAATCAAAAGGTAGTGCAAAGAGGTTTTGCAGAGAATGATCTCATCCTAATCTGAAATGATATTGGAACAACTCGACCCGGAAAAGGAAAGTTGGCAGCAAACTGGAAAGGACCCTACTGAGTCATAGAAGTACTTGGGAAGGGCTACTACAGACTGTCCGAACTCGATGGACGAGAGCTTCCCAGATCGTGGCACGCCTGCAACCTAAGAAGGTACTATATCTAGAGAAGGTAAAAGATCTCATCATAGGATGCACTCTTTTTCCTGAAAAGGTTTTTTAATGAGGCACCAAGTTGAGATCCAAATATTATCCGACTTAAAAGGATGAAAAACTCCAAACATGTATATACTTGCATTTTCTCTTGAATAAAAAATATTTTAGATATTCTACAAACTCTCAAGATGCATTAATCTGAAACATTCATTGTCCGATTATAAAGCAATAGATCGACAGAAAGTGAAAAACAGATTCACTGCACGATCATGATAAAAGACCAATAAAGATGAAAATGCAATTCATCTAAAGGTCAACCAAAGAAAGACAGAAACCACCTTCTACAAATCGGCAAAGATGAACACAGAATAATGCAAGAAGTTATCAAAAGTGATCCGAAAAAAGAACCTGACGAGGTCTTATGGATTGCTAAATAATAACTTAAAGACTGGCCGACATAGAGAAGTCGGACCAAGTCAACCTAAGTTATCAGCAAATCCCTGGAAAGAGGTCTGGCCAACCCTATAAAAGAGGAATTGCTATAACTTAGAAGAGATCGACCTAACAAAGTCGGTCTCCTACAAAAACAAGTTATAAAAGTAATCCCTGAAAGAGACCTGACAAAGGTCCAAGAAAGAGGATTACAAAAATAACTTAGAAGAGGACGACATGAAGAAGTCGACCTCCTACAAACAAGTTATAAAAGTAATCCCTGAAAGAGACCTGACAAAGGTCCAAGAAAGAGGATTACAAAAATAACCTAGAAGAGGACGACATGAAGAAGTCGACCTCCTAAAAACAAGTTATAAAAGTAATCCCTGAAAGAGACCTAACAAAGGTCCAAGAAAGAGGATTACCAAAATAACTTAAAAGAGGACGACATGAAGAAGTCGACCTTCTACAAACAAGTTATAAAAGTAATCCCTGAAAGAGACCTGAGAAAGGTCCAAGAAAGAGGATTACAAAAATAACCTAGAAGAGGACGACATGAAGAAGTCGACCTCCTACAAACAAGTTATAAAAGTAATCCCTGAAAGAGAACTGACAAAGGTCCAAGAAAGAGGATTACAAAAATAACTTAAAAGAGGATGACATGAAGAAGTCGACCTCCTACAAACAAGTTATAAAAGTAATCCGTGAAAGAGACCTGACAAAGGTCTAAGAAAGAGGATTACAAAAGTAACTTGGAAAAGGACTACACAAAGAAGACAGTCTCCTACAACCAACAAGTTATAGAGTAGTCCCTGAAAGAGACCTGACAAAGGTCCAAAAAAGAGGACTACAAAAATAACTGGAAAAAGGACCAACGAAAAGAAATCGGTTATGGATTGCTAGTAAGAGCCAGAAAACCGAAATACAAGTGGGATCCAAGCTACGAGCAATAAGCACAAAAGAAATTAAAAGAGGCCGAGCAGCAAGGTTTCAGCATCCTCAAAACCCAGAAAAGTGCCAAGACAAGTGCAAACAAGAATGATATAAAATACAATATTATAAACAAGCTTCAGGGTCGAGCCCAAAAGCTTGAAAGCTACTTGTTGTTTTTTCAAAAATCAAAAGTTGCTGAACAAGCAACCGGAAGGAGTATCAACAGTCAGCAAAATATTCAAATTACAGAAATAAAGAGTTTAAAAAGCCCACAAGTCGGGCTATCTACACAAACATCCAAGAAAGATTAGTTAAGATTGGGAGCTTTCTCAGTGGAATCAGTCTGGGGTGAAGGAGGGCGAGTTTGGAGAGGCACTGCATCCACCGTACCATCGTCCCTGTTCAGAATTTGACAATCAGGATCTAATTCTGGACGAGCAATCCCAACGGGAGGAACTATAGAGGTCGACACTTTAACAGCAAGCGAAGAGGGAGGTTCGACATCATCGTCATCTTGGTCATCGGGAACAATTTTTCCATCCCTCACAATATTGTCCAAGCTAAAAAGAGTCAGGTCGGCCTCGGGAGCAATAATTCGGACCTGGTCCTTTAGATTCTCATATGCAGCATTCACACTGCCAACGAGATGCCCCTGGAGCTCGGAGTAATCAACTCGGGCAGACTCCAGCTCCTCCCTCAGACGCACCACCTCCCGATAAGATGTAACATAACTGTCCTTATGCCTCAATGCCGTGTCCTCAGCCAACCGCACAGAAGCCGCCAGAGCAAGAGAACTCACCTTTTCATTCTCCAGATCCTTCTCCAGTTTGGCCACTTTCATCTCAAGCTCCTCTTTCAAGCCCTTCATCCGATCGAATTCCTGTTTGGCCTCCTCTATGAAGGCTTTGGTTGCATGGAGAGGAAGATTCTGAGCCGTTCAGTACAAGGCAGCTCCCATATGTGCCATTTTTACACTACTCCGAGTTATAAAGTCCAAATGACGAAGGAGAGATACATCATCCATAGGAAGGACACAGTAAGGACCGATCTGCTTATCTACGAACTCGACCGCGTCATAGTCAGGGGCATCAAGGTTGAAAGGCTCAAATGTTTTTTGTTTCTTGTTGGGAGGAGCACCAGAGGTAGCAGCGGAAGACTGTGGAGGCTCGGCCAGGCGAACCCGAGGAGTGAGAACCACCTTCCTCGGCCCAGGAGAGCTCGCTACGGGTGGCTTCACCTGAACTTGCGAAGACCCCTCTCCCGCGCGCCTTGGCCGAGATATTTTGAGCAGCAGCAGCCTTCTTTGCTTTTTTGTAGGCCTGTATAGAATCGTTGTTCTTCGACATCTCTGAAAAAACAGAATCAACCACAGTAATAGGTTATAAAAGAAGAAGTAAAACTAAAAAGCAAGTATGTAAACAAGTCGGACAGTACCTAAAACAGCTCGAACCAAAGACGGGTCACTCAAAAACCTTTTTGTATCAAGATGGGGTGGTTTCCCCCATAAATCTTCGAGAACAACTACAAAAGCTCGTTCAACCTCGTCAAGCATCTCCCAGGTATAGCGAGACACTCTCACATTATTTTGCCATTCTAGAGGAAAGGAAGGCTCATCATTTTCATCAAGAAAAAATGGGCGGGCCCCCTCAACAGCACAGACTCGGAAGAAATAATTCTTAAAATCTTTAAAAGATTCATCATACATGGCAAAAACTTTATGCCCTTGGGCCGACCTGAAAGAAACCCAGGAAGCTTTCTTTTTGGCAGACCCTCCGGGCTTGGCGGATACAAAAAGATAGAGAAAAAGAGCCTGAGAAAGTGTTATGCCTAACTCTCGGCAAAGCAGCTGAAAAATCTTGATAAAACCCTAGAAATTCGGATGAAGCTGGGATGGAGCAATATTACAAGACCACAACAAATCGGTTTCGAAAGCAGTAAAGGGAAAGGTAATGTCCAACTGGATGAAGAAATACTCATAGGTATAGAAAAAGGGACGCTCCCCCTCGACCGAAGTAGGAAAACAAATCCTCTCATCAGAATCGGGCGCTACAAGCTCATAATCCCTCTCTCGAGCGCCGCTACCACAAATTCTATGATGTTTCCTCAGCTCTACACAAAAATCAGCATCCACCACAGAGACACACATCAAGACAAGGGAGTCCAGCCATTCAGACATCCCCTCAGGAACTTTAGAAGACATCTCTACAATGTTATTGCGAGAAGACATGAGGCCAACTAATCCCACCATAAAGAAAAGAAGATGGGATTACCAAAAAACATCTCGGACAAGGGGCAAAATAACTCGACTAGTATACAGAAAAACAAACAGAAAAGGAAAACCCCAAGACTCAAACCAAAGTCCTAGGGCATCCTTTGGAGGCAGTAACAAAGCAAGGTTACAGGAAAAATCTACAGCTTACGTCTCGGCATCCCCCAAACAAGAAAAGAAGAATTCAAACAGCAAGCATTTTCATAGGAGAAAAGACAAAACACAAAAAAGTACAAAAAGTCAAAGCCACTGTCTTTTTACAGTCTATCAGTAAAAAGCTTCGACAACACCAAACATGCCAAACAGAGAATCGTCAAAAACACAACCTTTTTGAACCAAGCAAAAAACCATCATCAGAAGCACAAGCAGAAACGGTGACAACATGCAAAAAAACCTTAAAAGCATCAAGCTACAGGAAAGGCGAAAAAATACGAAGAAACTCCAGAATACGCAACAAATCAGGTGCAGTAAAAGCAAAAAGATCCAAACTTTCTCCAAGAAAAAATCAAACTCAGGCATAAAAATGACAAAGGAGGAAAAATCGAACCTGGAAAATAGAAGAAAACCTCGAAAGAAAGCTGAAGAGCAAAGAAGCGACAGAGCCACGCTTCGAACGGAAAAAATTTGCCAGAAGAAGACAGAAGAAGAAACCCAGAATCACTCCTTCCCCACAGGAAATGGTAGAAGAGCAGGCGTCGCAGGAAGAAACTGTGAAACTCTAAGGAAAAACAGAAAATGAGAGAGTAAAGGGAGAAGTTACGAAGAGGAACAAGAGAAACCATTTCTGATGGCAAAATTCAAAATAAAACCAAGGGAAATGGGGTATTTGAAGTGAATTAATGAGGGTATTAAACCCTCGCACGTTTCCAAGCGCCGATATAAAAGCGCGCGCCTTTAAAGGAAAACGTTCCACATTCAAAAAAGGCTCCACAAAGAAAGGAATCGACAAAATGCTTGAGTTCGGCTTCGCCAGAGAAGGACTAAAGTCAAAGACTCGACCTCAACAAAAAGACCGAGCTCAAGCAGGGGCACTGTTCATACCCTGGTTCGAGCTATCCGACCTAGGATGATTGGCGACAAAGCGACTGACCTCTTCAGGTCAGACTACCCGACCTCTTCTCAAAGAGGTCGGCCAAATCGACAGGAAAGCCAAATAAAGGGCCCAAATAGAGGAACACGACCCAAATCCAAAAGCAATCCAAGCCTATAGAGATAAAGGCGGTTCCCTTGAAGATAAGCTGACTTCACTCAAATAAGATAAGATAAGATAAGATAACTAACTTATCTTATTAGAAAGGTCAGCCCCACTACTATAAATACACTGGAGCACCCAGGTATAACTCATACTCTGATTCTACTAAAAACCTGCTTAATACCCATGCTAACTTAAGCATCGGAGTCTCTTGCAGGTACCCCCTACCCTCCGGTGACCAAGGATCAGCAGTACAGCCAGTCAACAGGTCAGACACGATAACTTCGGCCGCCACTCACCAACCGGATACGTCGGCACCGACCAGTACAGATGATCTCGACCGAGATCGATCTCCAGTTTCAGGTAACCCTTGGAACAATATCTTCTATCATATCTTCTTCAAAATTTTCGAAACCCACCCTCCTTCCCTTTAAATCCTAGTTCGGCCTCCCCCCAACCTTCACAATTTGGACTTGGCTCTCCTCATATCCCTCTTTTTTCCTTTCTTTTGCTTGAGGACAAGCAAACCTCTAAGTTTGGTGTGTTTATCCGTGATCACTAAGCCAATACCCACTAAGATCATGGCCCCTAAGGGAAAACAAACCAACTCAAGAGGCAAGAAAGAGAATATTCCAAAACCACTTTGAAATCAAGGGAAGTTCTTAACCAAAGAACATTCAGACCATTACTACAAAATAATGGGTATAAGGTCAGTGATCCCGAAAGTTAAATTCGATCTGAAAGAAGACGAATATTCGGAGATCCAAGAGCAAATTCGAAACAGGAGCTGGAAAGTCCTAGCTAATCCTAAAACAAAGGTGAGAAGAAACATGGTTCAGGAATTCTACGTAAATCTGTGGTAGACGGATAGGCAGAGAATAGCAGGAACCGTATTCTATGACTATAGAACTCTAGTCAGAGGGAAGATTATTTACACCCACCCTGACAAAATAAGGGAGATCTTCAAGCTGCCTCAACTGCAAGATGACCCAGACTCCTTTAATAGGAGAATGATGAGACCAAACCTGAGCTTGGACAAAATCCTAGAGGACATATGCCTCCCTGGAGCCAAATGGACAACCAACACAAAGGGCGCCCCAAACCAACTCAAAAGAGGAGATCTCAAACCAGTCGCCAGAGGCTGGTTGGACTTCATTGGGTGCTCTATACTGCCCACTAGCAACCGCTCTGAGGTCACCATCAGAAGAGCAGTGATGATTCATTGCATTATGCTGGAAAAAGAAGTGGAAGTTCATCAACTGATTTCTTGTGAGCTTTACAAAATTGCAAACAAGAACTCCAAAGATGCCAAATTGGCTTATCCAAGCTTGGTCTCTCTGTTATGTAAAGATGCTGGCGTAAAAATGGGAGTAGATGAGTATATCTCAGTTGAGCAACCAATCACTAAAAAGTCTATGAAAGGACAACAAGTGCAGAACGACCCCCATCAAGAGGAGAGCATAGGAGTTCCTCCCGGAAATCCCTCAAATTGAATACTGGGAACGCCTAGAAGCATCTGTCACCAAGTTGCAAGAAACTGTGGATCAACTGAAGGAAGAACAGCAAAATCAAAACAGCATGCTCTGCAAACTGCTCAGGGAACAAGAAGAGCAAGGGCGTGAACTGAAGGAACTAAAGCGCCAGAAGCTATCTCTTGAAGGGCCAAGCACTCCACAGACTAAAGAGGCATCCACCTCCCAAATTCAAGGTTGTTGAGTTCTAATCTTAGCCTTAACTCTGTGATAATTATTCTCATTAGAAATTTACCTTAGAAGTCATATATGAGTAGTAGTAATTAGTATCTCTATTTTGATTTTATCTCCAATTAAGCTATAATTTATTTTTCTCATCATCATCAAACATGAATAAAATAGCAGATTTTTAGAATAAGGAGGCAATAATTTTTTTTTCGAGTTTTTAATAAGGAAAATTCTAATTATTTATATGTGGTGGCAATGCTTTTTGTCTTCTGAATGAATGCATGAACAGTGCATATTTTTTATATTGAATTTTATGAATGTTAAAATTGTTGGCTCCTAAAAGAATGATGAACAAGAAAAATGTTATTGATAATCTGAAAAATCATAAAATTCATTCTTGAAGCAAGAAAAAGCAGTGAATACAAAAGCTTGCGAAAAAAAAAGCAAGCAGAAAAAGCCACTAGCCCTTAAAACCAAAAGGCAAGGGTAATAAAAAGGATCTAAGGCTCTGAGCATCAGTGGATAGGAGGGCCTAAAGGAATAAAATCCTGGCCTAAGCGGCTGAACCAAGCTGTCCCTAACCATGTGCTTGTGGCATGCAGGTCCAAGTGAAAAGCTTGAGACTGAGTGGTTAAAGTCGTGATCCAAAGCAAAAGAGTGTGCTTAAGAACTCTGGACACCTCTAATTGGGGTCTGGGGACTTTAGCAAAGCTAAGTCACAATCTGAAAAGGTTCACCCAGTTATGTGTCTGTGGCATTGATGTATCCGGTGGTAATACTGGAAAACAAAGTGCTTAGGGCCACGGCCAAGACTCATGAAGTAGCTGTGTTCAAGAATCAACACACTAAACTAGGAGAATTAATAATTCTTGATTTCTTTTTATCCTATTTTATTTGTCTAGTTGCTTGGGGACAAGCAATAGTTTAAGTTTGGTGTTGTGATGAGCGGATATTTTATACGCTTTTTGGGGTTAATTTCATTTAGTTTTTAGTATGTTTTAGTTAGTTTTTAGTATATTTTTATTAGTTTCTAGGCAAAATTCATATTTCTGGACTTTACTATGAGTTTGTGTGTTTTTTTGTAATTTCAGGTATTTTCTGGCTGAAATTGAGGGAGCTGAGCAAAAATCTGATTCAGGCTAAAAAAGGACTGCTGATGCTGTTGGATTCTGACCTCCCTGCACTCGGAATGGATTTTTTGGAGCTATAGGATTCCAATTGGCACGCTCTCAATTTCGTTGAAAATTAGACATCCAGGGCTTTCCAGCAATATATAATAGTCCATACTTTGCTCAAGTATAGACGACGTAAACTGGCGTTCAACGCCAGTTCCATGTTACGTTCTGGCGTTAAACGCCAGAAACGGGTTACAAGTTGGAGTTAAACGCCAGAAACAGGTTACAACCTAGTGTTTAACTCTAGAAACAGCCTAGGCACATGTAAAGCTCAAGTCTCAGCCCCAGCACACACCAAGTGGGCCCCAAAAGTGGATTTCTGCACTATCTATCTTAGTTTACTCATTTTCTGTAAACCTAGGTTACTAGTTTAGTATTTAAACAACTTTTAGAGATTTATTTTGCATCTCATGACATTTTAGATCTGAACTTTGTACTCTTTGACGGCATGAGTCTCTAAACTCCATTGTTAGTGGTGAGGAGCTCTGCTGTGTCTCGATGAATTAATGCAATTATTTCTGTTTTCTATTCAAACACGCTTGTTTCTATCTAAGATGTTATTTTGCACTTCAATATGATGGATGTGATGACCCATGACATTCATCACCATTTTCAACCTATGAACGCGTGACTGACAAGCACCTCCGTTCTACCTTCTATTGAATGAGTATCTCTTGGATTCCTTAATCAGAATCTTCGTGGTATAAGGTAGAATCTATTGGCAGCATTCTTGAGAATCCGGAAAGTCTAAACCTTGACTGTGGTATTTCGAGTAGGATTCAGGGATTGGGCATAGTGACAGACGCAAAAGGATCAATGGATCCTATTCCAGCATGAGTGAGAACCGACAGATGATTAGTCGTGCGGTGACAGCGCACCTGGACCATTTTCACTGAGAGGACGGATGGTAGCCATTGACGACGGTGATCCACCAACACACAGCTTGCCAAAGGAGGAACCTTGCGTGCGTGAAGAAGAAGACAGGGGGAAAGCAGAGATTCAGAAGACAAAGCATCTCTAAAACTCCAACATATTCTCCATTACTGCATAACAAGTATTATTTAATCCATGCTCTCTTGTTCATTTGCAAGTCAACTGATAATTATAATTGATATCCTGACTAAGAGTTATAAGATAACCATAGCTTGCTTTAAGCCAACAATCTTTGTGGGATCGACCCTTACTCACGTAAGGTATTACTTGGACGACCCAGCGCACTTGCTGGTTAGTGGTACGAATTGTGAAAAGTGTGAATTACAATTTCGTGCACCACTATGCTGCTAATCCTTTGTCACTGGAGGGTGGTGGTACCTGCAAGGGACTCCGATGCTTATGTTAGCAAGGGTATTAAACAGGGTTTTAGTAGAATCAGAGTATGAGTTATACCTGGGTGCTCCAGTGTATTTATAGTAGTGTGGAGTGACCTTCCTGGAGATAAGATAGTTATCTTATCTTATCTTATCTTTAAGTGAAGTCATCTTATCTTCTGGGGAGCCGCCCTTATCTTTCTAGGCTTTAGTTGCCTTTAGATTGGGCTATGTTCCTTTATTTGGGCCTACTTTGGCTCCTTGTAGCGATTTGGCTGAGCTCTTTAAGAAGAGGTCGGGTATTCTTAATCTGAAGAGGTTGGTCGACTTGTTGTCAATCAGCCCGAATCATACAGCTCGACCCAGGGTATGAACAACTGGTTTAAAAGATGGAAAAGAAGCTTGCAAAAATAAAAGGAACACAAGAAACTAAGGAGCTGACCAGCAAGAAACGACGCACGCACGTACCTGACGCGTGCACGTGACTTGAAGCTTTGCACAGCGACGCGTGTGTGTTCCTGACGCGTACGCGTGATAAGCAAGATCGCACAGAGACGTGTGCGCATACCTAACACGTACGCGTGACACGCGAAGAATACCATCGACGCGTACTCGTGACATGCGTCACGTGCAGAAATCGCAGGAAATCCTGGGGGCGAGTTTGGGCTGAGTTTGGACCCATTTTTTGGCCCAAAAATGCAGACTAGAGCCAGGGGACAAGCAGAGACTCAAGACATTCAAAATACACTCAACTCTGCCATAAATGGTCTGAATGCTACTTTACAAGCTCTCGTCTCTTGGATGGATTCATTTTCTACCCCTAACAATCAACCTTCAAGATCTAGTGCAATTCTTTCTCAACCTTTACCCAACCCCAAAGGTGGAATTAATGCCATTACTTTGAGGTCCGGAACCACACTGCAAAAGAGGAATCATGAAGAGCCAAGCTCAAAGGAAGATATTCAAGTCGAAGACATTGTTGAGGTAGAGGATGTTGAAGAAGAGGAGGAAGTACAAGACATGGTTGAAGAAGAAGTGGCTCAACCAAGGGATAGAACACCAAAAGAAGATGAACTTACAAGAGAAGCCATTCCCATTCAATTTCCACACTTTGCTAGGAAATCCAGGAAGCTGATGGAGCTAGACCCCAAGATGGTGGAGATCTTCAAAAAGGTTGAGGTAACCATTCCCCTTTTTGATGCCATTCGCCAGGTACCTAAATATGCAAAGTTTCTAAAAGATTTATGCATGAATAAAGATAAAATACATGATTTAGAAACTATTCCACTAGGTAGCTCTATTTCTGCTTTAATGGGTGCTGTACCGGAAAAATGTAGTGATCCGGGTCCATGCTTGTTTACTATTACTATAGAGGGTGTAAAATTTTCTGACTGCATGTGTGATTTAGGCGCGTGTGTGAGTATTATGCCATTATCTGTATATGATGCCTTAAGGCTCCCTCCTTTAAAAAGGTCAGCAGCACATTTTGTTTGGCAGATAAAAGTATAATCTCAGTGGTTGGAGTTGCTGAGGACGTGCTGGTGAGCATTAAGGGGCTCACATTCCCTATTGACTTCTACATCTTGGAGATGCCCCCTAATGACTCAGGAAGACCATCATCCATCCTGTTTGGAAGGCCATTTCTGAAGACTTCAAAGTTCAAATTGGATGCCTTCTCAGGAACTTACTCTTTTGAGATAGATGGCAGAGCAGCGAGCTTCAACCTGGATGAAGCTATGAGGCACCCCCCGAAAGATCATTCCATCTTCCAGTGCGACATCATTGATGAAACTGTAGCTGCAGTTCACCAAGAAAAAGTAGAGGAGATGCACATGGAACAAGGTGCAAGTGTGGGAAAACCCTCTGCGCCTACTGAAGATACCTTGCTACCATCAATGGCTCCAGAAGATCAAGTGCCTCGCCATGAGTAGAAAATGGAGTTGAAGCCCCTTCCACCCCAGCTCAAGTATGCTTACCTTGAGGATAACCAGAAGCTCCCAGTCATTATTACAAGGGAATTCACTTCCCAACAGGAGGAGCAATTGCTTAGTGTGCTGAGAAGACACAAGAAAGCAATTGGGTGGAGCTTGGTGGATATAGTAGGCATCAGCCTTCAAGTTTGTGAGCACCCGATATTTATAGAAGAGGGAGCAAGGCCTGTCCGTCAATCTCAGAGGTGGCTGAACCCTACCATTCTAGAAGTTGTCAAGAAGGAAGTGACTAGACTGCTTGAAGCTGACATCATCTACCCCATTTCAGATAGCGAATGGGTTAGCCCAGTACAAGTGGTGCCCAAGAAGTCTGGAGTCACAACAGTAAAGAATGAGCATGGAGAGCTCCTAGCAACTAAAGTGCAGAATTCCTGGAGGGTGTGCATTGATTATAGGCACCTCAACCAGGCTACTCGCAAGGATCACTACCCCCTGCCCTTCATCGATCAGATGCTTGATCGTTTGTCAGGTAAATCACACTACTGCTTTTTAGATGGTTACACTGGCTATTTTCAAATTCATATAGCTCCTGAGGATCAGGAAAACACTATTTTTACATGTCCCTTTGGAACGTATGCATACAAGATGATTCCTTTTGGCTTATGTAATGCACTGGCTACGTTTCAAAGGTGCATGATGAGTATTTTCTCATATTTTCTTTAGAACTATATGGAAGTTTTCATGGATGACTTTAGTGTATATGGTGATTCATTTAACCTTTGCTTGGATAGTTTAGCTAGAGTATTAGACAGGTGTGTTAGTTCAAACCTTGTATTAAATTTTGAAAAATGTCACTTTATGGTAAAACAAGGTATTGTTCTAGGACATGTTTCTAATACTAGTATTGTTGTAGATCGAGCAAAGGTAGATGAGACTTCTGGTTTACCTTACCCCTCCTCCGTGAAGGAAGTCCGTTCGTTCCTTTGTCATGCAGGTTTCTACTGGAGATTTATCAAGGACTTCAGTAAGGTAGCATTGCCTTTATCCAGACTGCTGCAGAAGGATGTTGAGTTCGAGCTGAGTGAGGAGTGCATGGAAGCATTTGATAAGCTGAAGATCGCCTTGACTCAAGCTCCGATTATGAGAGGAACAGACTGGAGCCAGCCTTTTAAGATTATGTGTGACGCCTACAATTATGCAATAGGAGCGGCGCTGGCTTAGTGCAAAGATAAGGACCCTTTTATAATTGCTTATGCTTCTAAGACCTTAGACGCTGCTCAGTCTAATTATACTAACACTGAAAAAGAGCTTCTGGCTATTGTTTTTTCTCTGGATAAATTCCGAGCCTACTTACTTGGTAATAAGGTGGTAGTATACTCAGACCATGCAGCTCTAAAATATTTATTAGCTAAAAAAGAGTCCAAACCAAGGTTAATACGTTGGATATTGTTGCTGCAAGAATTTGATCTAGAAATCAAAGATAGGAGTGGTTCCCAGAATTTAGTGGCGGACCACTTGAGTCGCCTAGAGCACATTAAGGATGACTCCACTCCTATCAATGATGCTTTTCTATTTGATAGCTTGCACGCAATATCTGAGGTAGTTCCTTGGTATGCACCTATAGCTAATTATTTAGTTATTCATACCTTCCCTCCTAATCTTACTAAGCATCAAAAGGACAAGCTAAAAAGCGAGTCCAAATATTATATATGGGATGACCCAAATTTATGGAGGTATGGTGCTGACCAGATAATTAGAAGGTGTGTACCTCAATCAGAATTCTAGTCAATTTTAGAGGCCTGCCACTCTTTTGAGAGTGGTGGGCATTTTGGTCCTCAAAGGACAGCTAGAAAAATTTTAGACTGTGGATTCTGGTGGCCCACTCTTTTTAATGATGCTAATGCTTTCTGTAAATCTTGCTCCCCATGCCAAAGGTTTGGGAATATATCCAAGAGGGATGAGATGCCACAACAACTTATGTTGTTCTGTGAAATTTTTTATGTTTGGGGCATTGACTTCCTGGGTCCATTTCCAAACTCTAGTGGTTTCTTATATATATATTGTTAGCTGTAGATTATGTTTCTAAATGGGTGGAAGCAATTCCTACCTGTACTGGTGATGCTAACGTTGTTGTCTCTTTTGTTAGAAATCATATTATCTGTCGCTTTGGATCACCACGAGCAATCATGAGTGATCAAGGCACTCATTTTTGTAACAGGAGATTGACAGGTCTACTGAAGAAACATGGCATTGTGCACAAGGTAGCAACAGCTTACCATCCCCAGACCAATGGGCAAGCAGAGGTGTCTAATAAAGAGATAAAGCACATTCTGGAGAAGATTGTCAAGCCTCATAGGAAGGACTGGAGCACTAGGCTTGTAGACGTGCTTTGGGCTTATCGGACAGCATACAAGACACCCATTGGGATGAGTCCCTTCCGCCTAGTCCATGGAATGGCTTGTCACCTCCCAGTGGAGGTGGAGCACAAGGCTTTCTGGGCTGTGAGGGAATGCAACATGGGAACTAGCAGAACTGGAGAACCTTCGACTCAAAGCATATGACAACTCTAGGCTATATAAGGAGAAGGTGAAGGCAGTGCATGACAAGCATATCAAGAGACGAGAGTTCAGACCTAGGGAGCTAGTTCTCCTTTACAACTCCAGGTTGAGGCTCATGCCAGGCAAGCTATGCTCAAGATAGGAAGGCCCCTACCGAGTGAAAAAGGTAGAACCATACGGAGTCATTCACCTGAGTCATCCTTCAAGTTCCAAATTCATCAAGGTCAATGGACATCGCTTAAAGCTGTATCATCGTGAGAAGATGAAGAAGAACAAGGAGCTATAGATCCTCCTCTTAGAAGATCCACCAACAGAAGAAGACTGAGCTTGTGGACCGTCCAACTTAAGGACATAAAAGTAAAGTGCTAGGTGGGAGATAACCCACCATTGTATGATCGTCTCTTTTTATTCCTAGTTTTATTTTATTTTGTTTTTTCCAGTGTTTATTCATAATTTCTACATAATCATCTGCATTCTGCATATAAAAAAAAGCATTCGACGCGCAAGTGTCTAGGACGCGCACGCGTCATATGTGACTGCGAGAATAATAGGAATTGAACATAGAGTTGGGCAGGACTGGCGCTGGAAGCGTGCTTTTCGCAAAAACAAGCCAACGCATACGCGTACTGATGAATCCAATTCACACCCCCATTCAAAAATGGTGAATCAATTCTTTTGGCAAGCGCACCAAAATTATCGTCAAGTAATAACCCACAGTGGAGTGGGATCGTATCCACAGAGATTGGCAAATTCAAGCAGTTTTAATCGATTGATGAATTAGTCAAGCGGAACAAATAAATTGTGATTTGCAGAATTAAAAATGACAGAAATATAAATGGCTAAAATATAAAAGAAAGCAATAAAGTACAGAAATGGAAATGGCAGAATGTAAAGTGCAGAATTATAAATAACTTGAATGTAAATGGGATTGGAGAATTGCTGAATGTAAAATTAAGCTATAAAGAAAGGGATAGATAAGAATGGGGAATTTCATTGAGATCAGGAGATGTTGTCTCTTTGGATCAACTCTAGCTTATATCCTCTTCATTCATGCAACTCATTGACCTCTGGGCAATCATGATTGATTGAGCCCCAATCCCTTGGTGACTCAATCTCTCACATCTTGATCAATAGCCAATTCCTTGGTCTAATTGCTCATGAAGAGAGATATGCTTGGACCCTGATTATACCACATACCATCATAGGTCCAAGTAGAGGGAGGATTATATGTCACATATCCAAACACCAAAACCCAGATTCTACTCAAGTGTGAGAAGATATTTCAAGCATGGTTTCATGTTTCCTTTCCCAAGGTTCCCATGAAACCCATTTTGTATTCAATCTCTTTCCCAAGATAATTGAACACTAAGCATTAAGAACGAAATTACTTCTAGCAAATCAAAGAGAAGATGAAGAGAAGAAGGATTTCACTATCATCAATCCATCAAGTACAACAGAGCTCCCTTTCTCAATGAGAAGGAATTTAGCTACTCATAGCTCAAAGAGAGTACTCAAAAGTGAAGTGTAAAAGTGGATCTAAAACTAATCTCTCTAACTCCTTAACCCCTTTCTCAGTACTCCTTGGGGGTATTTATACTACTCCTAGTAAAAATAAAAGAATTACAAAAGTGAAAAAGGAAAATTACATTTTTGGAGGGAAAAGAAACTCAATAAGTGTGACTTTCCAGATGGCGTGTGGTTGGTGCTCCAGGGGCGTGTCACGTGCTCCCTTAATTCTGACTTGGCATGCCACGCCCAGTCCCTCAAGTGGCACGCTCGTCTTCATAACAACCTTGGCGTGCCACGCCTTCGAGCCCAAGTGGCACGCCCTAGCCTTTTTCCACTTCTCTTACTTCTGGAAACTTGAACTAGCGTGGCACGCCCAGGGTCTGGCATGCCACGTCCTTGCTGCATGCTTGGTCAAGCTTCTCTGGAAAGTTGAACTAGCATGGCACGCCCAGGATCTGGCGTGCCACGCCCCTTTGTGAACAAGTGATTCCTCTGTTTGGCGTGCCACGCCACGAATTCAAGTGGCACGCCCCATTGGTTCTTTGCTCTCTGAATGAAACTAGCGTGCCATGCCTGGGATTCAAGTGGCACGCCTAAGTGAGGAATAGTGGATGCGTGCCACGCCTTCGATACCAAGTGGCACGCCCCATGTATTTGGCCTCCTTCACCCTCTCTGGAAACTTATACCAGCGTGCCATGCCTAGAAACTGGTGTGGCATGCCCATAATTTTGCCTTGGTTCCAGTAGCTGGCGTGCCACGCCCATTACTCAAGTGGCATGCCATAGTGAGATTCTTGGTTTGGCGTGCCATGCCTTCGACATCAAGTGGCACGCCCAGCCCTTGCTTTGGTCTCTTTGTGCATTGGCGTGCCACGCCACAAACTCAAGTGGCACGCCTAAGTGAGATTGAGAGGTTGGCGTGCCACGCCTTTGACCTCAAGTGGCACGCCCAGTCTTCAATTGCCTTTATCCCCTTCTCTGGATTATTGTACCAGCGTGCCACTACATGCTGCTCAAGTGGCACGCCCATATATTTGTGGACTCTTTAAGCTTGGCGTGCCATGCCTGGATTCTCAAGTGGCACGCCCCGCTTCAATTGCCTTCAGCCCCTTCTCTGGACTATTGTACCAGCGTGCCATGCCATGCTGCTCAAGTGGCACGCCCATACATTTGTGGCCTCTTCAAGCTTGGCGTGCCACGCCTGGATCCTCAAGTGGCACGCCCAAGTGACTTTTTGGAGCTGGCGTGCAACGCCTTCGATACCAAGTGGCATGCCATAGTGAAGGTTGTTCCTGGAGTGGTGAGTTGGCGTGCCTCGCCCCTTGGCTCAAGTGGCACGCCCATAGTAGCTGATGGGTTAGGTGTGCCACGCCCAACCTGGCGTGCCACGCCCTTGCTGTGTCCTCCATTGTTGCTCTCTGGAACTTTATACTAGCGTGCCACGCCCAGTCTCTAGCGTGCCACGCCCACATACATGCTTAAACTTCTCCTCTGGAATTTAGTACTGGCGTGCCATGCCTAGCTCTTGGCGTGCCACGCCAGTGCATTTTTGTGGCGTTTGCTCCCAAGTGGAACGCCAGTTTCACACGCCCAACTACTTTGTTGCTTTCTTCCCATTTTTTATGCCTTTTTCACCTGAAATTTAGCACAACTCATCTCAAGGTAGTGTACTATAATATTCATCAAATAATGCACGAACTGTACTGATCAAATGAGATTTATACCCTTTTATGGTCCTCTTTATGCAAGAAAGAAGGGTAGATGATGCAAGTCATCACAACACCAAACTTAAGATTTGCTTGTCCCAAGCAAATCAATGTGAGTAAGCCTTTATAATTTGAGGCCTTGGCCTTGAATGATTGCAACATAACTAAGGGTAGGACTAAGTGTTCAACACATGTATGAATGTTTTAATGTCATAAAAAACTCTTAGATCCTCGAGGGTTCTTTCAAGTCTAGGCTTTAGGGGTCCTTTCTATTGATTGTCACCTTGAAGTAGTAAGAGTTGTTTTGCTTTCTTGACCACGACTCTAAGTGTTTTGTCTCAAGACAACCCTTTAATTAGGCTTTCAATTAGCACTCCTAAACCAGTTGGTTTTAGGGTACTAGGTGTTGAAACACCCCTAAGAATTTACTTGCCCAGGTCTCTTCTTGACACATCTTCACCACAAGCATCTACTAGGATCTTTAATTCTTCTTGAGCTTTTTAATGTTTCTTTCCCATCCCAATAGTTGATGCTCAGAGCCTTGGGTCTTTATTGCTCACTACTTCTTGGTCCTATAGATATTTAAGGAATACCCCTTAACCTTCTCTTGTTATACCTTCTAAGACTAGTTACTTTCCATGACTCATTTTCTTTTTAGTTCATTCAAGGTTCTACACTTAGTTTCTTATTCCTTAGTCTGTTTGATGATCTATCTCGGCCTTGGTTTTTCTTACTCTTGTTTTTGCACACTCACAGTAACTCTTATGGAAACAAGCTCTACTTTTATTTATGTTGAAATGAAGACTTGAAATACATGGCATTTTCTTTCTTGTAAACTAGAGGACTCATAAAGGCTTTAACATGAAATAAAACTAATCAGAAAACATAAACTATCCTAGCATGATTATTTATTCAAGAAGTAAATCGAACAAAAGCTTAAAATAGAATTTCAGAAATTAAAGAGTGTCAACCATGGGACTCAACAACCTCGAGCATCTTTATCTTCAGTTCATTGGCCCCTTTCCTTTGTCCTTCTTCTTGGAAGGGGAGGAGCCACCTTCATCTTGCTTGGAGGAACCTTCTTGTGCTTTGGCATCCTTGGGCTTCCAGAATCCTGCCCTCCTCATATAATTCCTTTCATCCTCCTTATGTTTGGCTAAAATTTCCTCTTGTCTTGCACTCAGCTCCTCTATTCCTTGCATGAAGGTAGGGTAATTGGGTTTCATGTTAGCTACTGCATTGCACAGGTAGCTCAACTTTGTTTGTGCATAGCAATCATATTCCCCTCAGGCTACAGTTCTTGCTTCATAAAGGTGTCTGAATTCAGTAAGACTCTCCATTTGTTGTAATTGTCATTCCAGAATCATTCCTAAGCTGCCTTGCATCTCTCCCCAGTTAGTCTGATCTTGCTGCTCCTTGAGGTTCTCAAAAGCTCCTTGGAGTTGCTGAATGTTCTGGTTGACTTGGCTCCATTATTGTTGCTGAGTCTCCTTGAGTTGATTGACATCTTCCCTTAGATGGTGTAGGTCTCCCTTCATTTGGTGTACATCTCCTTGCAGTTGTTCCCAGTTGAATCCCTCTGGAAACTGTTGGTATTGGTAGTGTGGTGGTGGTGGTTGAAGTGCTAGAAAGTGAGGTTGCTCTTCTACCTCTTCCTCTTCTTGTTGTTGTTGTGGTCCATGAGCATGAGCTCTTTGTTCTCTGGCCCTTTGAAGTGGGTTAACAGCCACTACTTTGGCCATCTTCTTGGCAGTTATGAATTTGTCTTGCTTCACCATCACCTCATCAATGATCTTTTCAACTCCAGCTTCATCACATAACCTCTGTATGATATTGGGGAATGCCCACCTTGTGTTGTCACTAGTGCTTTTCAACACCTTGTTGATGTTGTTAGCAATCATCTCCCCCACATTGACATTTTCACCTTTTATGATGCTGTATATGAGCACAGCTCTCTCCTTGGTCACCTCTGAAGTGTTGGATGTGAGGATTAGGGACCTCCTCACAAATTCTAGCCACCCTCTAGCTTGGGGGCTCAAATCCCTTCTTCTCAATTAGTTGGGTATCCCATCCTTATCATTTATCCAATGCACATTCAGCACACAAATTTCGTTCAGAATTACATCAAACCCAGGGTCTTGCTGCTTCATTCTTTCTTCATAGCTCCGAGTGGAGCTTGTCCTCTTCACCATTAGCATCCTCTCTATGCTGGAGGGACTATAGTCAATGGACTTCCCCCTCACATAGCTAATATAGCCATAGTGTTGTCCTGGTTGAGGCACAGCGTTAGCATAAAACTCCCTCACCAAGCTCTCTACTACCTTCCTTGGTGGGTTGCATAGGAGTGACCAGCCCCTATTGTTGATCTCAATGTTGATTTCAGGATGCTTGTTCCTCCCTAATTGGAACCCAACTTCTGGAATGATCACCCTCTCACTCACCCAACCATAGAATTGATTATGGTTGAATACAGAGAGGAACTTGTAGTCATTGAAAGAGCTTGAGGATCCAGAGGTTGGTTCCTTGGTTTTTCTTTTCTTTGAGGCTGAGCTTTTTGGTGGTGCTATTAGGTTGAGAGAGTGTGTTTGAGGTTGTAAAAAAATTTGGGGGAGGTTGCAAGAGAGGCAAGCAAAATAAGGTTTTGCTCTAATACCAAACTTCGGACTTGATTGTCCCAATCAAGTGAAAGGGAGAAGAAGTAGGGGAATAGAGGTAGTAGAAAGCGAAAAGAGAAAGGGAGAAGAAGGGTGTATCGATTCTCTTCGTGTGTGATCAGGGGTTTAGAGTGGGAGAAGAGTTGGGAGTGTGAAGCTTTTATAAGATGTGAAGGTTGTGATTTGAATGGTGGGAAATGAAAAGAGTTAAATGTTTTCCCACTTCGAGAGTGGCGCCTAGCATGGGAAGAGGCGCCAACTCTTATCTCACTGTGCCTTCTGCATGTGTTGAGTTCCAAAGTGTAAGTACACTTTGACTTCCTTGTTTTGTGAGTTACTCACCATGTGGGCCCCATCTTTTCTCCTGAAAATAAAACTGAAACCCATTAGTAATGACAAAAGAATCCTTCACGTTCCTTCTTATCATGAGTAATTCAGATTGCAACTGATGGGTGTCCCTTAGGACACCAAACTTAATCCTTTAGCATCTTAATAAATTGGTTCCATCATTGTGTATTTAATGTGTTCATAAGGATGAAATAACTCCAATCTTTTCATTTTTTTTTATTCCAACCTCCTCTGAACACATTAAATCACGTTCATGTTCTTGTCCAAAACATTAAGTGCTTTCAAATTGGAAAACTTGGGCTTGCTAGGTGATCCTTGGTGGTGGCCACACCAAACTTAATCTCTAGGCTTACTCTTCAAAATCAAGCTACTAATTGGTTGTAAGCCTAGATTAAGTGGGTGAGTAGCCACACCAAACTTAGCATTTAAGCTAGTTCTCAGCCCATTTACTTATCCTTAGTAATGCATTCATCAAGTTGCAATTCTAGAATAGCAAGAGATAAAAGAGTAATCTACTACCAAAGCTAGTATCAAACTTCTTAACCTACTATTGCAACCTAAATCTAATTGGTAATGTAACAGAAATGTGAGACTGAAACTTAAACTATCTAAAGCAATAAATGTTAAAATACTTCTAAGAAAAATAATAAATCAAAAAGGATAAAGTGTTGGGGTGCCTCCCAACTAGCGCTTCTTTATTGTCACTAGCTTGACACTCCTCCATCTTTAGTTGAGCTTGTAGCTCACTCTCTGCTCCTCTAAGGAGCCTCCCAAGTAATGTTTGAGTCTATGGCCATTGACAGTAAAAGTTCTCTGAGTCTTGTCCTCCATGAGCTCTACATGACCATAGGGAAACACCTTGAGTATGGTGAAGGGTCCTGACCATCGAGACTTAAGTTTTCCAGGAAAGAACTTGAGCCTTGAATTGTAGAGTAGCACCTTCTGTCCTTCAGTGAACTCCCTTCTTCCTATCTTTTGATCATGCCACCTTTTTGTGTTCTCTTTGTAGATTTTTTCATTCTCATATGCTTGATTTATAAACTTCTCCAGCTCATTGAGTTGCATTAATCTTCTTTCTCCAGCAGCTTGCCCATCATAGTTTAGCATTTTTAGAGCCCAAAATACTCTGCTTAAGTTCAACTGGTAAGTGACAAGCCTTGCCATACACCAGTTGGTATGGAGACATCCCAATGGGTGTCTTGTAGGCTGTCCTGTAGGCCCATAGTGCATCATCCAGCTTCTTAGACCAATCCTTTCTTGAGCTTCCAACAGTTTTTTCAAGGATTCGTTTTAGCTCTCTATTGGAAATTTCGGCTTGCCCGTTAGTCTGTGGGTGGTATGGAGTTGCCACCTTGTGCTTGATTTCATACTTGAGAAGGAGTGTCTCAAGTTGTTTGTTGCAGAAGTGTGTCCCTCCATCACTAATGAGAGCTCTAGGAACTTCAAATCTACTGAAGATGTTCCTTCTCAAGAAGCTTATCACAACTTTGTTGTCATTTGTTGCAGTGGCTATGGCTTCTACCCATCTTGAGACATAATCAATAGCCACCAATATGTAGCTATTTGTGTAGGAGGTTGGGAAGGGTCCCATGAAGTCAATCCCCCATACATCAAATAGTTCCAACTCTAGTATGAATTGCTGTGGAATCTCATTTTTCTTGGTTAGATTACCAGCTCTTTGGCACTCATCACATCTTGACACCAATTGTTTAGCATCCTTAAACATTGTTGGCCAGTAAAATCTGGATTGAAGCACTTTTGCTGCTGTTCTTTCTCCACTAAAGTGTCCTCCATATGTAGATCCATGGCACTGCCACAATACTTCCTGCCCTTCTTCATAGGATATACACCTTCTTAAGATTCCATCAGCACACTTTTTGAACAAATAGGGGTCATTCCAGATGTAGTGTTTGGCATCCTTGATTAGCTTTCTCCTCATGTGTTTGTTGATATTGGTTGGTAGTTCCCCAATAGCCTTGAAGTTAGCTATGTCTGTGATGGTGGCAAAAATTGGTGAGTTAAGAATGATTATAAAATATGCGTTGCAAGTATAGTTCTCAACCAACCAGAAATTTGCTTATCAATTTAGAAGAGTGTCATAGAAATTAAAATTAAAATACTAGGAGTATAAATCCCAGGTCGTCTCCCAACGAGTTGCAGAAAAGTGTGCTATTTTATTAATCAGATGTTTTCAAAAAGGTTTGAGTTGAATGGCAGAAAATTAAATTAGAGAATTTATATAAATTTAAATAAAAGCCTTGACTGGGAGTTGATTAGCTGGAAGCCCTATTCTTGTTGGAGTACTCTCAAGATTAATTGACAATTGAGGGTTATTATGTTTAGTTGTCCCTCACTAAGTAAGGGAAAGTTAAACAAGTTGGAATGCTGTTTCTATCCACAAGTTCCAATCCGCTCTTGGGAGGATTGGTGTTAGTGACTAGAGAGCAATCCAATAATAAACCCAATTACAATCTTTCTCTTGAGCATCCCAACTCAAGGGTTCCTTTCCATAAACTCGCCATCAAGTTAGAGAACTACTCGCTCATTGTAAATGTAAAATTCATAACATAAGAAAGGGAATTAAAGAAAGACATAATAAATAATGATCAAGAGATTAATTAAAAATAAAAGTAATTCTTGTATTAATAAATGCTAAAATAATCCAATAGTAAAATTAAGTAAATTAAGGAACATGGAAGAGTAAGAGACAAGTAAAGAGAACGAACTAGAATGTCGAAGTCTTGATGAGGCAATAACTCTTCTCAATATCCCAATGCAAAAACAATGAAATTAACAAATCCTAAAAACTATGAATGTGTATAGAGAAAAAAAAACCTAGAGGAGAGGAAAACTAGATCTGAAAAACTAAAACTATGCGGAATGAATGTTGTTGTTGGTTTCTGCATGTTCTCTGGCTCTAGTATGCCTTTCTGGGCCGAAAACTGGGTCAAAATAAGGCCCAAAATTTCCCCTAGCGATTCTGCAGATTATGCAGATCGCGCATGTCACGCGGACGCGTCATTCAGGCGGACGCGTCATTCGGCTTTTCGCTTTACCATGCGGGTGCGTCGTCCATGCCTCCGCGTCACTTGTGCAGTTTCCAATTCACGCGGTCGCGTCATCCATGCGGCCGCGTCATTGCGATTTCCTCTCTTCCGCGCGATCGCGTCATCCATGCGGCCGCGTTGCTTCTCGCTGGTCATCTCCTCAATTTCTTGTGTTCCTTCCATTTTTTGCAAGCTTCCTTTCCAATCTCTAACTCATTCATGCCCTATAAAGCCTGAAACACTTAACACACAGATCACGGCATCGAATAGAATAAAGGAGAAATAAAATACATAATTAAAAGTCTCTAGGAAGCAAGTTTTCAATCATGCAATAACTTTAGGAAGGAATTATAAATGCATGCTTATTTAATGAATAAGTGGGTAAAGATCATGATAAAACCACATAATTAAACACAATATAAACCATAAAATAGTGGTTTATCAGTCTACAAACCAAGGGGATACTTGAATCATCATCAAGTGCTCATCAGGGAAGTTTTCATTTACTGCTACTTGATGCATTCCTTCTTCTTGTGGGATCCTTGAGAGGTGGTCAGCTACCTTGTTCTCTGCTTCACTTCTATCTTTAATCTCAATGTCAAATTCTTGGAATAGCAGAATCCACCTTATTAGTCTGGGCTTAGATTCTTGTTTGGTAAGCAAGTATTTGAGTGCTGCATGGTCAGTGAACACAATTACTTTCGAGCCAATAAGATATGATCTAAACTTATCAAAAGCAAAGACTATGGCTAAAAGTTCTTTCTCCGTGGTGGTATAGTTCATTTGATTCTCATTAAGGACCTTGTTAGCATAGTAAATAACATGTACTAGCTTGTCTTTCCTCTGTCCTAGAACAACACCAACAGCAAAATCAGATGCATCACACATTAGTTCAAAGGGAAGATCCCAGCTAGGTGGTGCTATAATAGGTGCAGAGGAGAGTCTCTTCTTAAGCTCATCAAAGGCTACCATGCATTCTCTATAAAAAATAAAGGGTGTATTTGAGACAAGTAGGTTGCTAAGAGGTTTTGCAATCTTTAAAAAGTCTTTGATAAACCTCCTATAGAACCCAGCGTGTCCCAAAAAGCTTCTGATTGCCTTGACATTGCAAGGTGGAGGTAATTTCTCAATTACTTCCACTTTTGCCTTGTCCACTTCTATGCCATTTTTTGAAATCTTGTGACCAAGAACCACCCCCTCAGTTACCATAAAATGGCACTTTTTCCAGTTCAAAACCAGGTTAGTTTCTTGGAACCTTTTTAGCACAAGAGCAAGATGGCATAGGCAATCAGAATATGAATTTCCAAACTCAGAAAAGTCGTCCATGAATACTTCTATGAACTTCTCAATCATGTCTAAAAAAATGGAGAGCATGCACTTTTGGAATGTTGCAGGTGCATTGCACAATCCAAAGGGCATTCTCCTATAAGCAAAAACACCATATGGACAAGTAATGAAGTTTTTCTTGATCTTTGGGGTCTACAACAATTTGATTGTAGGCCGAATACCCATCCAGGAAGCAATAATACTCATGTCCTGCCAATCTTTCAAGCATCTGGTCCATGAAAGGTAGGGGAAAGTGATCTTTCCGGGAGGCTTCATTGAGTTTCCGGTAATCAATGCACATACGCCATCCGATCACTGTCCTTGTGGGTATCAATTCATTTTTCTCATTTGCCACAACAATGATCCCTCCCTTCTTAGGGACTACTTGCACCGGGCTTGCCCAAGGGCTGTCTGAGATGGGGTAGATCACCCCTACTTGCCACAATTTCAACACTTCTTTCTGAACCACTTCATTCATAGTTGGGTTCAGCCTCCTTTGTTATTGCTTTGAAGGTTTGGCATCTACTTCAAGTAGGATTTTGTGCATGCACATTGAAGGACTGATCCCTTTTAAATCTGCAAGTGTCCATCCTATGGCATCCTTGTGTTGTCTCAGCACTTGGATAAGCTCTTCTTCTTGTTCCTTACTCAGACTTGAATTTATGATCACTGGGTGAGTGTTGTTGGCACCCAAATATGCATATTTCAAGCTGGGTGGTAAGGTTTTCAGCTTTAGTTTTGGTGCCTCTGCATCTTTATTGTCTGTGGTGGTTGGCATGATTGAATTCTTCCTGGTTTCTTGTGGTAGTTCTTCATTTGATGTTGGTTGTTCCAGCTCCATAGCTCCTTCACATTGCTCTTCTTCCAAAACTGCTTGAACTATCTGTTTCATGGAGTCTACCATCATGCATTCTCCTATAGATTCTTTGGGGTAACTCATTGCTTTAAAGACGTTGAAGACCATCTTCTCTTCATGCAATCTCAAGACTAATTCCCCTTTTTGCACATCGATGATGGCTCCAGCAGTAGCTAGAAATGGCCTTCCCAGGATGATTGATGTGTTGGCCTATTCTTCCATGTCCAGCACAACAAAATCAGCTGGGAAAATGAATTCTCCAACTTTTACTAACAAGTCTTCCACCACCCCATGTGGAAACTTAAATGTTCTGTCAGCCAATTGGAGTGCCATTCTTGTTGGCTTAGCTTCCTCAATCTTCATCCTTCTCATCATGGTTAAGGACATGAGATTTATGCTAGCTCCCAAGTCACACAACGCTTTCTCAATAGTGATGTCCCCTATGATACAGAGGATTTGAAAACTCCTTGGGTCCTTCAACTTCTGAGGCAGCTTCTTTTATATGATAGCACTGCATTCCTTAGTTAATACCATGGTCTATTTTGCCTCCTAGTTCCTCTTTCTTGTTATAAGCTCTTTCAAGAATTTGGCATACAGTGGCATTTGTTCTAATGCCTCAGCAAATGGTATGTTAATTTGGAGCTTCTTGAAGATCTCTAAGAACTTAGATAATTGGCCATCCTTCCTGGCTTTTCCCAGCCTTTGTGGGTATGGTGCTTTTGGAACATAAGGCTTCAAGACTGGTTTTGATGAAGGTGGAGCAGGGGTCTCTTCTTTACTCTTATTCCCATGTTTTTCTACAACTTCTTCTTCATGGTTGTCTTTGCTTGGGGTTCCTTCCTCCACAACTTTCCCGCTTCTTAGTGTAATGACCTTGCATTTCCCTCTTGGGTTGGCCATGGTATCACTGGGAAATATGTGTATGAAAAGTGGGATTTGCTTGGATAAGATCCCTACTTGTGCTTCCAACATTGAGATTGCTGCGCCTTAATTTTTTAGATTTGACCTGTATTCTTCTTGATTGGCGTCTATCTTTCTTTCAGTCTATGCTTGTCTCTCCATAAGGGTGGAGACTGCTCCTGTAATCTGTGATGACAGTTGTGCTATTGCAGCCTCCATCCTCTCAAATTTTCTCTTGATTTTACATGGTTGCATGGTTGAGGGTGGTATGTCTTGATTGGGGTTGTTGTGTATTGGTTGGTTGCTATGGTATGATGTGTTTTGTGAGTTATGGTAGGGTCTATGGTTGCCTGTTTGATGGTTGGGGTTGTGAGTGGAATGTTGATTTGATGGATAAGGTTTGTTGTGGTCCTGGTTGTGGCTTTGCTGGTTTCCCCACCCAAAATTTTGGTGGTTCTTCCAACCTAGGTTGTATGTCTTAGAGTGTGGGTCATATGGTGGTCTAGATAAGTTGTTCACATAATTAGCTTGTTCCCAGCCACCTTCAGATTCTGGTGCATTCCCTTCTTATTGAGGAGTTTGGTCTTGAATGACTGAGGCTTGATTAGCCTCCATCCTCTTGGTTAAGGCTGCTATTTGTGCTGCAATTATCTTGTTCTGAGCTAACAAAGCATCTACAGAGTTGAGTTCTAGCACTCCTTTCTTCTGAGTCCTTTCTGAAGTATAGAAATACTCATTTTCAGCTACAGTCTCGATGACATCTATGGCTTCTTCAATGGTTTTCTTTTTATTGAGTGAGCCTCCTGAAGAATGATCCACAGCCTTCTTTGATTCATAGGATAGCCCTTCATAGAAGATGTGTAGTTGTACCCACTCATTGAACATTTATGGTGGGCATCTTCTTGTCTGATCTTTGAATCTCTCCCAGGCCTCATAGAGTGTTTCTCCATCTTGTTGTCTGAAGGTTTGCACCTCAGCTCTCAACCTGTTGATTCTTTGTGGAGGGTAAAATCTTGCAAGGAATCTATTCACGACCTCCTCCTATGTAGTTAGGCTATCCTTGGGAAATGATTCCAACCACTTTGCTGCCTTATCTCTGAGTGAGAAAGGGAACAAGAGCAGTTTGTAGATGTCAGGGTGTACCCCATTGGATTTTACGGTATCACATATCCTCAAGAATGTGTTGAAATGTTGATTAGGGTCTTCTTAGGCACTTCCTCCATATGAGCAATTATTCTAAACAAGTGTGATGAGCTGAGGCTTCAACTCAAAATTATTAGCATGAATTGTTGGTTTTAGGATGCTGCTGCCACAATTTCCTGGATTTGGGTTGATGTAGGAGCCTAAGACTCTCCTTTCTTGCCCAGCATGATTGCCAGCTTCCTCTTCAACATGGTTATGTGCTTCTTCTTCCACGGTGGTTTCTAGATTTTCCTCCACTAGTTCCTCTCTAACTATGCCTTTGCCTCTTACTTCCCTCCTTCGCCTAAGGAAGGTCCTCTCAATTTTACTATCAAAGGGAGATGAAGTCTCTCCTCTTCTACCTGTCATACACTTGGCAAATAACCAGCAGAGAACAAGTGAAGTAAGAAAAATCTTGTTGAGATTAGTGGTTAGCTTTGTTGATGCAATTAATCGAACAGTTAGAAGAGTGGAATTGTGGATGATGGGTAACTAAAATAATCAAAGAAGAAAGAAATAGAACTCATAGTAGAGATTAAAGAAAAACAAATAGTGCTAAATAAAAGAAAATAAAATAAAATAACAAGGAAGTTAAATTGCTTAATCTAGCTCTTCAATCAATTTAATCACTGTCAAATTTAAGCCAATCCCCGGCAACGGTGCTATAAAACTTGATGAATCCAATTCACACCCCCATTCAAAAATGGTGAATCGGTTCTTTTGGCAAGCGCACCAAAATTATCGTCAAGTAATAACCCAGAGTGTAGTGGGATCGTATCCACAGAGATTGGCAAATTCAAGCAGTTTTAATCAATTGATGAATTAGTCAAGAGGAACAAATAAATTGTGATTTGTAGAATTATAAATGACAGAAATGTAAATGGCTAAAATATAAAAGAAAGCAATAAAGTGCAGAAATGTAAATGGCAGAATGTAAAGTGCAGAATCATAAATAACTTGAATGTGGGAGTGGGGAATTGCTGAATGTAAAATTAAGCTATAAAGAAAGGGATAGATAAGAATGGGAAATTTCATTGAGATCAGGAGATGTTGTCTCTTTGGATCAACTCTAGCTTATATCCTCTTAAATCATGCAACTCATTGACCTCTTGGCAATCATGATTGATTGAGCCCCAATCCCTTGGTGACTCAATCTCTCACATCTTGATCAATAGCCAATTCCTTGGTCTAATTGCTCATGAAGAGAGATATGCTTGGTCCCAGATTATACCACACACCATCATAGGTCCAAGTAGAGGGAGGATTATATGTCACATATCCAAACACCAAAACCCAGATTCTACTCAAGTGTGAGAAGGGATTTCAAGCATGGTTTCATGTTTCCTTTCCCAAGGTTCCCATGAAACCAATTTTGCATTCAATCTCTTTCCCAAGATAATTAAACACTAAGCATTAAGAATGAAATTCCTTCTAGCAAATCAAAGAGAAGATGAAGAGAAGAAAGATTTCACTATCATCAATCTATCAAGTACAACAGAGCTCCCTCTCTCAATGAGAGGGAATTTAGCTACTCATAGCTCAAAGAGAGTACTCAAAAGTAAAGTGTAAAAGTAGATCTAAAACTAATCTCTCTAACTGCTTAACCCCTTTCTCAATACTCCTTGGGGGTATTTATACTACTCCCAGTAAAAATAAAAGAATTACAAAAGTGAAAAAAGAAAATTACATTTTTAGAGGGAAAAGAAACTCAATAAGTGTGACTTCCCAGCTGGCGTGTGGTTAGCGCTCCAGGGGCGTGTCACGTGCTCCCTTAATTCTAACTTGGCGTGCCACGCCTAGTCCCTCAAGTAGCACGCTCGTCTTCATAACAACCTTGGCGTGCCACGCCTTCAAGCTCAAGTGGCACGCCCTAGCCTTTTTCCACTTCTCTTGCTTTTGGAAACTTGAACTAGCATGGCACGCCCAGGGTCTGGCGTGCCACGCCCTTGCTGCATGCTTGGCCAAGCTTCTCTGAATAGTTGAACTAGCATGGCACGCCCAGGATCTGGCGTGCCACGCCCCTTTGTGAACAAGTGATTCCTCTGTTTGGCGTGCCACGCCACGAATTCAAGTGGTACGCCCCATTGGTTCTTTGCTCTCTGAATGACACTAGGGTGCCACGCCTGGGATTCAAGTGGCACGCCAAAGTGAGGAATAGTGGATGGCGTGCCACGCCTTCGATACCAAGTGGCATGCCCCATGTATTTGGCCTCCTTCCCCCTCTCTGGAAACTTATACCAGCGTGCCACGCCAAGAGACTGGCGTGCCACGCCCATAATTTTGCCTTGGTTCTAGTAGCTGGTGTGCCACGCCCAGTACTCAAGTGGCACGCCATAGTGAGATTCTTGGGCTGGGGTGCCACGCCTTCGACATCAAGTGGCACGCCCAGCCCTTGCTTTGGTCTCTTTGTGCATTGGCATGCCACGCTACAAACTCAAGTGTCACGCCTAAGTGAGATTGAGAGGTTGGCGTACCACACCTTCGACCTCAAGTGGCACGCCTAGTCTTCAATTGCCTTCAGCCCCTTTTCTGGATTATTTTACCAGCGTGCCACGCCATGCTACTCAATTGGCACGCCCATATATTTGTGGACTCTTCAAGCTTGGCGTGCCATGCCTGGATTCTCAAGTGGCACGCCCAGTCTTCAATTGCCTTCAGCCCCTTCTCTGGATTATTGTACCAGCGTGCCACGCAATGCTGCTCAAGTGGCACGTCCATATATTTGTGGCCTCTTCAAGCTTGGCGTGCCACGCCTAGATCCTCAAGTGGCATGCCCAAGTGACTTTTTGGAACTGGTATGCCATGCCTTCGATACCAAGTGGCACGCCATAGTGAAGGTTGTTCCCGGAGTGGTGAGTTAGCGTGCCACGCCCCTTGGCTCAAGTGGCACGCCCATAGTAGCTGATGGGTTAGGCGTGCCATGCCCAACTTGGCGTGCCACGCTCTTGCTGTGTCCTCCGTTGTTGCTCTCTGGAACTTTGTACTAGTGATGTGTGGAAAATGATCCAACGCAAAACTCATCGGCAAGGGTACCGGGTCGCATCAAGTAATAATAACTCACATGAGTGAGGTCGATCCCACAGGGATTGAAGGATTGAGCAATTTTAGTTTAGTGGTTGATTTAGTCAAGCGAATCAAGTATTGGTTGAGTGGTTTGTATTTGACAGAAACTAAATTGCTTGAAATGTAAAGGGAGAGGGGAAATTGCAGTAAATGAAAGAGCAAAGAAAGTAAAAGTGCTGAATCTTAAAGTGCAAGTAATGTAAATTGCAGAAACTTAGATTGCAAGAAATGTAAATGACTAAATCTTAAAGTGCAAGAATTGTAAATTACTTGAATTGTAAAAGGAATTGGGAATTGGGATTGCAGAATTTAAACAAGCAAAGGTAAATTGCAATAAACAGAAGAGTAGAGGAGTAATTGAATTGAAGTAGATCTAAACAGAAAAGTAGAAATGCTTGAGAAAATTTAAAAACAGAAAATGAGCAATACTTAATTTGCAGCAATTTAAAAGTGGTTGAAGATCTCAGGAGTGGAAGAGACTAGATAAAAAGTCTATATCTCAAATCCTTCCTTGATCCAACAAGAACAATTGCAAAAGAAATAATGGAAATTAAATTCCAGAAATAAATTGTAGAAGAGTAGAAGAATGAAGCAGTAAATAGAAACTGAAATTCAATTATGCAGAAGATTAAAACAAGATCTCAAGGTGAGATTGAAACAGAAGTTCTTCAATTCTCCACCCAAGATCTAAAGCAAGAAAAGTAAAGAGTGCTCAAGCAAGAACAAGGAAGAAGAGAGATCAATTCTCCTTCCCAATTCTCTAAGATCTAAATTCAAAAGTGAAAACTCAAAATGAAAATGAAAGTTAAAAGGAAAATTCAAAGTAAAGTCTAGAGGTGTCAAAAGGTACTAATTACATCAAACTAACTCCTATTTATACACTTTCTATTCTTGGATTTTGGAATTTGGATGGGCTTTTGATTTGGTGAAGAAATGAATTAAGTTGGATTTTTAATTCAATTTTCAGCCCAAGGTTGCACCTCCCAGGGGTAAGCTCAGTTGGAAAACCCAACTGAGCACTCAAGTGTTGCCATCCGTGTCAAATTTGGTGCGCCCAGCTCCTTGGTGCGCCAAATTGCTTGTCACAACCCCCTTGGTTTGCAAAGTTGTGCGCCAAAGTGTGGGGAGCTTGGGGAGGTAATGCTCAGTTGGAAAAACCAACTGAGCTTTCCTTGGTGGTGCCTTGTTTTCAGCCTCAAGGTCCCAGGTTCAACACTTGGTGGAGGAAGTTTGGAGCAATTTCCTTTGGAAGAGTGGGCGCTCCTTCCTTATGTCTCCAAGAATTCCCAAGTTCGAATCCTAGAGGGAGCAAGTGGAGGCTATTTTTCTTGGAAGGGTTGGACGCTCCTCCCTTGCTTCTCAAAGAGTTCCCAAGTTCGAAACTTGGCCCAAGCATTTTAGCTATTTCTTCTTGATTTCCCTTGCAAGGAGTAGCGTGTGGTTCCAAGTTCGAACCATGGAGGAGGCATTTTGGCTATTTTCTTCTCATTTTCATTGCAAGGAGCTTTCCTTGCTTCCTTTAGCTCATGAGTTCGAAACTTGGTGGCTTCACTCATGGGATTTCATCTTGAATTAATTTGGAGAGGTCCCCGATAAAGCTCACTTAGTTAACTGAGCTTTATGCCATTTCCTTGCTTTCCTTAGTGCTCAGTTAACTATTTGAATTTAGCTTTGTACCTTGCCTTCTCCTTTCATTCCTTGTGAAGCTCAGTTCATTTTTCCAACTTAGCCTTCCTTCTTCCTCAATGTTGGCACACTTTTGCTTCCCTTGGGCACGCTTTTTTTGCTTCCTTGGGCACGTTTCTTATGCCATGCTTTTCTTCTTTTCTTCTTTCTTCACCTACAAGTAATCAAAACAACCAATCAAAGTATCACTAAATTCACAAGGTTTATAAATCATTAAAATTCAATTAAATTTGGCTTTATCCTCATGATTTAGCATCAAATAAATGGTGGTTGTTTGATTCAAAGAAGTTATGCATTTTCATTCCAAATTACTTGCTTAGAATGTAAGAAAGTGCATAAAACCTAATAAAATCAAAGAAAAAGGCTAGTGAAACTAGGCCAAGATGACTTGTCATCAACTAGCGTGCCACGCCCAGTCTCTGACGTGCCACGCCCACATGCATGCTTAAACTTCTCCTCTGGAATTTAGTACTGGCATGCCACGCCTAGCTCCTGGCGTGCCATGTCAGTGCATTTTTGTGGTGTTTGCTCCCAAGTGGAATGCCAATTTCACACGCCTAACTTCTTTGTTGCTTTCTTCCCATTTTTGATGCCTTTTTCACCTGAAATTCAGCACAACTCATCTCAAGGTAGTGTACCATAATATTTATCAAATAATGCACGAATTGTACTGATAAAATGATATTTATGCTCTTTTATGGTCCTCTTTATGCAAGAAAGAAGGGTAGATGATGCAAGTCATCACGTACCTCAAGCGTGCACGTTGCTTGCACTTTCAACAGTCCACGCGTAAGCGTCCCTGACGTGTATGCGTGACCCTGTAAATCGGTGTAAATAGCATGCTGAACGGAGAGTTGTGATGGTTTGGAGCTGGAACTGTGCTAAAAGCACAAACCCCATCACGCGTATGCATCCCTGACGCGTGCGCGTCAGTTTCACTATGTGACTATCCACGCGTGCACATACCTGACGCGCACGTGTTGATAAACCCCGATTTTGTGGTTTGTCTTGTGCTTATTTTGAGGGATTTTATCACCTTTTCTCACATTTATTCAATGAAATAGCATGGTTTTGTAATTCTCCCTTGATTTGTGCTTAAATGTGAAAACATGCTTTTTAGGCCTTAAAATAGCTGAATTTAATCTACTTTAATTCCATTCGATGCCTTGATATGTTTGTTAAGTGATTTCAAGTTTATAAGGCAAGTATTGGATGGAAGAAGTGAGGAGAAAAGCATGCAAAGTGGGAGAACTCATGAAGAAATGAAGGAACCGTAAAGCTGTCAAGCCTGACCTCTTCGCACTCAATTGACCATAACTTGAGCTAGAAAGATCCAAATGAGGCGGTTCCAGCTGTGTTGGAAAGCTAACATCTGGGGCTTCGAAATGATATAAAATTTGCCATATTTTGAGTGATGCATAGGGGCGCGCACGCGCCATGTACACGTGCACACCGATGCTGCTCGTGGCCCACTAAAGTGAAATCGCCCCCAGCGATTTCTGAAGCACTTTGGGCCCAACCCAACTCATTTCTAATGCTATTTCATGCAGAATTCTAGCTTGGGCAAGGGGGGAGTAATTTTTTGAAGTTTTTGCATCATGTAGTTTAGTTTCTAAAGAGACAAGCTCCCTCTTCTCTCTAGAATTAGGTTAGGTTAGCTTAATTCCATCTTAAATCTAGGTTTTTATTATTGTTCTCGTCTTGTTTCTTCTACAATTTCATGCTTCTACACTATGATTTTCTTAGTTCTCTTTTCAATTTTACTTTTATGTCTCTTATGTTTAGGAATGCTCTTGTTGGATCTTGTTTACCTTTAATGAAATTTATGCTTGATGTTCTTTTAATTAATGATTTGAGTTGTGAATTTCCTTTTCTCTCAATTGGTAGTTGGTAGATTTATTATTCTTGCATTTTCATTATTCTTTCCTTTTATGCCTTCCAAGTGTTTGATAAAATACTTGGTTGGGTTTTAGAGTAGATTTTGAGCATTCTTGGCTTGGAAAGAGTAATTAGGCAATCTTGAGTCATGAAAACCCAACTCATGTTGGTGATCTAGAGTTGTTAGTTAATATTATTTCCGTTAACTCTAATCTTTTGCTAATTCAATTAGTAAGTTGATTAGGACATTTGGATTGAGATTAACTAGTCTTGTTTGACTTTCTCTCATGGAAGATAACTTATACCTTCTTCCAATGTTGGAGATGACGAAATGAGATAAATTCTTGTTAATTATTGTGATATGATTGATTAGTCTTGTTTGACATTCTCCCTATGAGAAGATAACATGATACCTTCTTCCATTTGTTGGAGTTGACTAAATAAGATGAATTAATCATTGTATGACTAGTATAGAAAGCCTATGATCTCAATTCCTTGCAATGAATGTCTCTCTTTATTAATTGCTTTCTTTAATTGCTATTTTTACTTTTCTTGTCATTTAGTTCCTTGCCCTCTATCAATCAAAACCCCCCTTACATCCTTCATAGCCAATAATTTACCACTTCATTGCAATTCTTTGTGAGACGACCCAGAGTCTAAATACTTCGGTTAATTTTCATTTGGAGTTTGTACTTATGACAAAACCAATATTTAATTTGATGTGAGAATTTTTTGGTGGTTTAGAGCTATGCTTACAACGAAGTTCTTATTTCTATAAGAAAAATTCTAGACCATCGAGCAAATCTTCATTCATCAAAATGGCGCCGTTGCCGGGGAGTTGCAATGGTGTTATGTTATTGGCTATTGTGAATATGTGAATATGTTTGCCTTTTGTTTGTTTGTTAGTTTTTGTTAGCTTTAGGATTTTGTTGCTTATTTTTGTAGCTTTTGTTTTTATTTGCTATTATGAATTCTCATCTCTTTGGCTATGAGTTTGGTTCAAATTATGTTGTAGGAAATGGAAGCTATAATGAGGATGTGCATCAAGGATGGAACAATCAAAGATGGGAGGAGCCTCAAGGGATTGATCAACCTTATTGGCAACAACCCCCTCCGGTTTCTTATGGGTATAATTCTAATCCTAATGCATATCAATCTAATGGATGTGGTGACCCTTATTGTAATTGTCAACAACCACCACCACATGCCTATGAACCACCCTCTCAACATGGTTTTGAACCACCTTACTCACAAGCTCCATACCACCAAACACCTCCATATGGCCCTAATCCTTATCTACCCTACCAACCACCTTATAAGGCATATAAACCATACATAGAACCACCACAATTCCAACACAACTACCCTCAAGGACCCCCTCAATATACACCAACTCTATACCCTTACCAAGATGAACCAACTTCAAATTATGAAACTTCCTTTCCAAACAATGAACCTTCTTTTTCCACACCACCTCCAATGGATGATTCTCTTTGAGAATATGTTAGTTCTTATATTCAAAGGCAAGAAGAGAACCAAAAGGAGTTTAAGGAGCTAGAGGCCAAGATAACTATCCTAGCAGAAGCCGTTGGCAATATGGTCTCCTCCCGCCTAAGCCTATGCAATCAAGGAATTCCCATTGTTGAATGTGGAGTAGCAATCAAAGAGCATAGTGAGGGAGTGAGTTTAGAGCTTCAAGGTGAAGAAGAGGAGTTGAAGCAAGAATTGTCACAAGGGGAAGAAGTTGAGATAAATGAGCCGGAAGAAGTGGTTGAAAACATAGGAGATGTTGGAAGTCCATGGAAATGTAGAATTAGAGAGCCCTCTTCCAAGATGCTCGATGTTGATGTTGAGGAGGGTGTACAACCTCCAAAGCATATCATGATTGAAGACTTTGAAGAGGTTGATCAAGAGATGGATTCAATCATTGAGGAGTTCCTATCTACAATTGAATCCTCTCCCATTGGGCTTGAAATTGAGGTCAAAGAAGAAGATGCACAACCTTTCATGCCCTTGGTGAGCAATGAAGAAGAGATTGAATTGGAAGAGAGCCACCAAGAGGAAGGGGTTGAAGTTGAGGAAAGTTGTAAAGAGGTGAAGGTAATCATGGAAGAGTACAAGTGAGTGGAACTTGCAAGATCATTAGAATCACCCCTTCCTAAGTCACCATCCAATACAACATTCAAGTGGATAAAATTCTTATCCCTAAGCTTTAATTTCTCACTTGAATATGGTTTGCTTGAAAATGATGGGCAACTTAGAGCTCTTTGTGGAATCAAGAGTAGGAGAGAATTGGTTAGTGGGTGGAAATGCCAATCAGGGTTCCTTATGGTTGGAAACTCAAAGTCTAAGTGCAATGGTTGGTATAGTTCTCAACTAAAGGGGTCTAGGAAGATGCTTTGGTATTTACTTGAGAATTCGGATCACTTCTCACCCAATTGGAATTGTGATGATCAACTTGAAGATGGGTGTAGAAACAAGATTTGGGATCCTGGAATATATGAAGATCAATTTTGGAAGCCCTTAGCTTGTGTGGAACTTCATCAAAGCTTGGTGCTATTGATTTTGAATTTTGGAGCTTACTTAAAGTCCAAGCATTGGTGGAAGTTTCAAGATGAGTTCAAGCATAAGCCACCATGACAAGGAGCTTCCCATAAGTCCAACTTAAGGACAATAAACAAAATTGCTAGGTGGGAGACACCCCACCATGGTAAATTCTTTTCATTTTTCCCTTTTGTACATATTGGTAATTAGTTTAATTTCATGTTTTGTTGAGTTTGTTGAGTATAATTGGTAGTTTAGTAGGTTAAATAAGGTTTTATGGTATTTTGGTAGCTGTTTAGAGGTTTGGAATGCATGGTTTGGTGCAAGAAGTTGGAAAAATTTTGAAAAACAGAGCACCAACCCGTGCATGCACGCACATGGCGCGTACGCGCGCCTCAAGCATTTTCGATCGTCCACGCGGATACGCCATGTACGCGTACGCGTGGATGCAAAGATTTCACCTTCAAGCCAAATTCCAGAGAGTTATGCCTAACTTGTGCCTACTTTGTGTGCGAGGCACAAACCAACTCGCGCGTGCGCGCACCTGGCGCGTACGCGTCCATGAGCCAACCTACGAATCGACGCCTGGGCGTGCATGACGCGTCTGTGCCGGTTCAAAAAATTTTTTTTCTTCCCTTCTATTTTCTTTTATTGCATTTGCCTATTTTCATTCATTGCATTTTAATTTTGTTCTTATAGCTTAGTCTTATTTTCTTTTCTAAGTTTTTTATTTTAATAGTGGTGTTGAATTCTCTTACTCAATTATTGAGACTTTCTTGGTCAGTATTGGTGCTCTGTGACTTGTTGTATTAATTGTAATATTCGCTCTACACACAAGATTGGTGCTTTTAGTCCTTCCTAACTCATGATTCCTTATTTTTATACCTCATCATCATTGAGTTAGGATGGGACCAAATGCTCTCATGCTTATCACTAATCTTGTTTGTGTTAATTGTTGTTTGAACTTGATGCTCGACATGCTCTTCATGTTATTCACTTATGCTTTGACTTTCTTCTTGCATCAAGTATTAATTGATATGCCTTTTGCCTATATTGCTCTCTCACTCACATGTTGTAGCTACCATGTAGCGAGAACCTTACTCTTATTTGGCATTAGCCCCCACCTATGTTCTAATTGCTTCCATATCTTTGTTATAGGCTTAATTTTCTTTCTTTTTCTCTCCTTTGAGGTTGGCCACCAAGAAGGAAAGGAATGGAAAAACTTCTAATGGGGTAACAAACAAGTTCACCTGCATAACCTTTTGAAGGAGCTCATCAATTGTAGCAACCCGTCCACTTTGCTCTTCTTTGCATGCACCGAGGACGGTGCAAATTTCCAAGTGTGGGGAGGTCGTCCGACCAACCTCCATGGGTAACAACTTCCTTTTTCAACACTAATTTTTTAATTTTTGTCTTTGTTAGATTAGTTGTTGCATTGCATGATAGATTGCATGTTAGTTAGAATTTGTACATATTTCACCATTTTTTTTATGTTGGGACTGCTTGGTTAGGGTGATGATTTCTTTTCCAAGAAAAAAACTATTTTTAGGGCACCCTACCAATTTGAAAAAATTTTTTGTGTTGAACTCGCTTGAGGAATGTATTTTGGAACATGGTTTTTGAGCTAAGAACACAAGCATGTGTGTTTTGAGCCAAATTGTGTGGTTACATCATATAACCAATTATTTCCATTCTTGTGTGTATTATTCTCTCTCTATGATTGTAATCTTTGATTTATTTGATTCTTTTTGTCCATTATTCCATATATACATGCATTTATATGTTTGAGGTCATCATTTCATTTAGCTCACTTACCCAAATAGCCTACCTTTCATCAACCATTGTTAGCCACTTTTGAGCCTATTTAATCCCTTTTGTTCTTAATTTTAGCACATCACTACCCCTAAGTGAAAAATAATAAATGTCCTTAATTTGGATCTTTGATTAGCTTAAGCTAGTGAGGGTGTGTATCATTTGGGTATGGAAAACTTGGGACATTGGTTGAGGTAAAAGTGTAATTTTTATTTTTGTTAAAAATATTGGGAATTGGGTACATATTCATACACTATATGTAAAACCATATGCATTGATACATTTGTATATACTGTAAAAAAAAAGATAAAGAAAAAGAAAAAGAACATATATATATATATATATAAAGATAAAAAGAAATAAAAAGGGAACAAAAATGCCCCAAAGTAAAGTTCAATAAAAATCAATGCATATGGAATGTGAATTAAAGAGAATGCATGAGTATGTGAAAAAGTGGGAATCATGGGTAGCTAGGCATTGAATTAGAATTGTATAGGTTGTTACATGTGTTAGGTGAGAGCTTAGGCTAATCAAAGATGTAAATTTCAAGCTCACTTGACCATATGCATCCTTACCTTTACCCTAGCCCCATTACAACCTATGAACAAGTCCTCATGATGAATGTATGCATGTATTGAATAATTGTTGATTGTTAGATGAAAAACAAATCATGGAAAGCATGATTAGAAGAGAATTGAATGATCGACCCTATACACTAGAGCGACTAGAGCGGATACACGTCCGGTGAGGGTTCGATGCTCAATTCCTTGTTCCTGGCTTTCATGAGCTTTCTTTTTGCAAGTCTACTTGTACTTTATTTTGATATTTGAATTGGTAGAGTTTGTGAGTCGTCATATGACCTTTGCCCTACTTGCTTATATATGTTCTTGGAGATTGATTTGCTTTTAACCAAATAGGTAGAATCATTTTGCATTTAGTTGCATTCATATAGATAGGTGCATATAGTTTATTTGCATTGAATAAATGTTCATACCCATTTCCTTGTCCTTCTTTATTCTTAGCATGAGGAGATGCTTGGTTTAAGTGTGGAGAGATTTGATAAACCCCGATTCTGTGGTTTATCTTGTGCTTATTTTGAGGGATTTTATCACCTTTTCTCACATTTATTCAATGAAATAGCATGGTTTTGTAATTCTCCCTTGATTTGTGCTTAAATGTGAAAACATGCTTTTTAGGCCTTAAAATAGCTGAATTTAATCCACTTTAATTCCATTTGATGTCTTGATATGTTTGTTAAGTGATTTTAGGTTTAGAAGGCAAGTATTGGATGGAAGAAGTGAGGAGAAAAGCATGCAAAGTGGGAGAACTCATGAAGAAATGAAGGAACCGTAAAGCTGTCAAGCCTGACCTCGTCACACTCAATCGACCATAACTTGAGCTACAGAGATCCAAATGAGCTGGTTCCAATTGGATGGAAAGCTAACATCCGGGGCTTCGAAATGATATAAAATTTGCCATATGTTGTCTGGTGCATAGGGGCGCGCACGCGCCATCTACACGTGCATACCGATGCTGCTCGTGGCCCACTAAAGTGAAATCGCCCCCAGCGATTCTGAAGCACTTTAGGCCCAACCCAACTCATTTCTAATGCTATTTCTTGTAGAATTCAAGCTTGGGTAAGGGAGGAGCAATTGTTTGAAGTTTTTGCATCATGTAGTTTAGTTTCTAGAGAGAGAAGCTCCCTCTTCTCTCTAGAATTAGGTTAGGTTAGCTTAATTCCATCTTAGATCTAGGTTTTTATTATTGTTCTCGTCTTGTTTCTTCTACAATTTCATGCTTCTATACTTTGATTTTCTTAGTTCTCTTGTCAATTTTACTTTTATGTCTCTTATGTTTATGAATGCTCTTGTTGGATCTTGTTTACCTTTAATGAAGTTTATGCTTGATGTTCTTTTAATTAATGATTTGAGTTGTGAATTTACTTTTCTTGCAATTGGTAGTTGGTAGATTTATTATTCTTGCATTTTTACTATGCTTTCCTTTTATGCCTTCCAAGTATTTGATAAAATACTTGGTTGGGCTTTAGAGTAGATTTTGAACATTCTTGACTTGAAAAGAGTAATTAGGCAATCTTGAGTCATGAAAATCCAACTCATGTTGGTGATCTAGAGTTGTTAGTTAATATTATTTCCATTAACTCTAATCTTTTGCTAATTCAATTAGTAAGTTGATTAGGACATTTGGATTGAGATTAACTAGTCTTGTTTGACTTTCTCTCATGGAAGATAACTTATACCTTCTTCCAATGTTAGAGATGACGAAATGAGATAAATTCTTGTTAATTATTGTGATATGATTGATTAGTCTTGTTTGACATTCTCCCTATGAGAAGATAACATGATACCTTCTTCCATTTGTTGGAGTTGACTAAATAAGATAAATTAATCATTGTATGACTAGGATAGAAAGCCTATGATCTCAATTCCTTGCCATGAATGTCTCTCTTTATTAATTGCTTTCTTTAATTGCTCTTTTTACTTTTCTTGTCATTTAGTTCTTTGTCCTCTATCAATCAAAACCCCCCTTACATCCTTCATAGCCAATAATTGACCACTTCATTGCAATTTCTTGTGAGACGACCCGGAGTCTAAATACTTCGGTTAATTTTCATTTGGGGTTTGTACTTGTGACAAAACCAATATTTAATTTGATGTAAGAATTGTTTGGTGGTTTGGAGCTATGCTTACAATGAAGTTCTTATTTCTATAAGAGAAATTCTAGACCATCGAGCAAATCTTCATTCATCACGCGTCGTATGTCTTTTTGGCTATAATGCATTTCAACTCGAGAGTTGTGCATGCGCGGGACTGCCTTCGCGTGATTCGCACTACCACTGTCACGCGTATGCGTCCCAGATGCGCACACGTCACTTAAAAACCTTGCGCGACCCACGCGTACGCGTGCCATACGCGTACGTGTCGCAGACGACCCACAATTATACCAATATGCCGCCAGATTTCAATCCCCTTCCCCAATCCTAATTCTCTTTCAATCCTTATTCTTTTTTTCTTTTTTCTTTCTTCTTTCTTCCTTCTTACTTCTTACTTCTTACTATCTACTACCATCTTCTTCCCTTTTTCATCTTCTTCCTCAGGTTCTTTTCTTCCTCCCATCTACTCCTTCATTCTCCTTTCAATTATTGCATTTCATTACTTTCATTCTTCTTAATGTTTATGTTACCTTAGTTATTTATGGTTTCTTTTTCATGCATTTTTTATGATGGTGTTGGAGCTTTTATTTGGATATTGTTTTATTAATTTGAACTTATGGATCTTGTGATGAGTAATTTGACAATTGACATGTAATTATTGGCTCTCATATACATTTGAATCCATTATTTTCATTCCTATTTTAACTTGCCCACCAAGTATTTGTGAAAAAGCTCTTATGGCATTTTGAATCCTATTTTGTTTTACTCTTCTACTTTCATGCCTCTTTTTCACAACACTTGGATTCCACATGTATTTGGGATTATCATTCACAATTGTCATCATACAAGTGCTCTTTAATTTGGCACATTTAATATTTGATGCTTGAGTTATACTTCTCATGCCTATTACTTGAATGCCATAAACCATCTTGCATCTAATTATTATGAATTGCCTTTTTGATTTTAATTGATGTCTTACCTACATGTTGTAGCTACCATGTATTTAAGCTATTATCTTTTCTTTGGCATTCATTATCACTTGGAATTTCCATCTTCTGGTTTTAGTTATCTATATTTAACATTCTTCCTCTTTCCTTCTTCCTTAGGCATGGGTACCAAGAAAAGAAAAGAGAAGGCTACTGACAAGACACCAGCAAAGAGAGGAACCAAGAGAATGCTGGCTAAGGTGCAACCATCTACCAGCGTCCAGCCACCAACAAAGCAGGTGAAGAGGATCATCAAAGTTGATGAACCGGAGAAAGCCGTTCCCGCACGGGACTCCACACGGTTCACCAACCGTTACTGCGAGCAGATGTTCCCCATCCTAGCTGAGAGGAACTACAATAATGAACATCTACTCATTGTCCCAACACACTTTGTTGATTTTGTGGAGCCCCGCATCGAGAGGAGACAGTGGGGAATTTTAAGAAGGCAGCCGCGAGGGGTTAACTTATCATGGGTAGTTGAATTCTACACTAACTTTGACTCGCCTACTTTGCAGTCTGTCTATCTTCGTCAGAAGCAAATCCCTATCTCCGAGGGTACCATACCGCGAGCACGAGATCTTCCACCCAGTCCAGAGGGATTGGATGCATATCAAGAGGCCTCTCTTAAGCGCCAGATGTATAGGTTCGACTGGGCAAGTGTCCTTGGAGTTATAGCCCAACCGGGCAGCACCTGGATCTATGGGCAGCACCGGTCAAAACCCAAGAGTAGCTCAGCCCAATCACTAACCTTGGAGGCTAGCGTGTGGGCACAGATTATGTCCCACTATATCTTTCCGAGCACTCACAAGTCCACCTTCACAGTAGACATGGCTATCCTCATCTAGTGCATCCTGACAGAGTAACCTCTCAACCAGCCCCGACACATCTAGCAAGCCATGGGACACTTGCAGATAGCAGGTAACCTGCCTTTCCCCACCTTGGTTTCAGATTTAGCCTCTACAGCAGGTGTGTCCTATCGGACAGGAGACACGAAGGTCATGATCCCTAGAGCCGACCAGTATGTCCCGAATGGGAGTTACATCAGGTCACTAGTTCCCTCTGTGAGCCGGCTTGCAGACCCATCTTTGGATACTCCTTCTTCTTCTACTCCACCATCATCCACACCACAAGCACCATCCATCCATCAAATGTTCCTTCAGATCTTTGAGAGGTTCGACTGGCAAGACCGGCGAATGGAGCAATTGGAGTGCCGCAACAAGCGTCGATACAACTATCTGAAGGAACTCTTAGTTGGTACCCACCCACCTCCGGAACAGAAGGACACCCCGGACTCCCCTTCATCCAGTAGCACAGGGAGCCATGGCGAACCAGACAGCAGAGGCGATGCTTCCAGCCCTACCTTGCTCCTTACTGATGGCACGGAGGACCGTGCCAAGCCTTAAGTGTGGGGAGGTCAGTCCCTGACTTCCAGAGGTAATCTCTCTCTCTTAACACCAACATTATAGTTTTTTTTTGTTAGATAGGATAGATTAGATGATAAATATTGTTTGCATGTATGTTTTGCTTGGTTAAAGTAATGAGTTTCTTTTTAAGACCCTATTTCATAGTATTTCACTAATTTAAATTGAAAATTTGTGTTAAACTTGGTTGAAGATTGTAATTTGGAACATAAATTATAGCTAAGAACACACAAACCTGTGAGATTTTGAGCTTAATTATATGGTTACATTATTTAACTATAAATTTTATTCTTGTGTGTTTTCTTCTCTATGATTGTAATCTATAGTTTGTTCCATTCTGTATGTCCATTGTTTAGTGTATCTGCATGCATACATATGATTGAGGCCTTCATTTGTTATTAGCTCACTTATCCCAAATAGCCTACCATTTCAATTACCTTTGCTTGCCACTTTAAGCCTTTTAATCCCCATTTATTCTGTATTTTACCACATCACTAGCCTTAAGCAGAAAAATAATTAATTACCCCAAATTGAATCTTTGGTTAGCTTAAGATTGAGATTGTGTATCAATTAAGTGTGGGGAATTGTGGAAACTTGGGTTGATGAAATTGTATTGTGTTTTATTGACAAAAGTATTGGGAATTTGGCTGCATACTCATGTGAGATCAGAAAAATCATATGCATTAACATGTTATGTTTTCTTTCATGTTCATCAAAAAAAATTTACAATATAAATAAATAAATAAATAGGGGACAAAATTACCCCAATATTAAGTTTAATAAAAGATCAATGCATATGTGGTGAAATTAAAGAAAATTTGATATATGAGTATGTGAAACATACAAAAGTGAGATTATGGGTAGCTAGGAATAAGTTCATATATATGGAGTGTGTGTGTTACGTGAGAACTTAGGTTAGTCAAAGATTCAATTTACAGCTCACTTGGCCATACATATATCCTCACCCTTACCTTAGCCCCATTACAACCTTGAAAAGACCTCATGATGTTTGCATTTGTACACTAAATATTTGTTGATTAGTTAGATGAAGAACAAAGTTTTAGAAAGCATGACTAGAGAAGAGTAGAGTGATTGACCCTAGACACTTGAGAGATTAGAGTGTATATACGCTTCCAGTGAGGGTTCAATACTTGATTCTATGTTCCCGGCTTTCATGAGCTATCTTCTTACAAGTTTACCTGTCTTTTACTGTGTGATTTAAATTAGTGAAATCTGATTTATATTTGTCTTGAAGAACTTGTTTACTTTTAACCAAGTAGATAGAAACATCTTAGCATATAGTTGCATTCACATACATAGGTTGCATCTCATGAGTCTTACTTTTCCCCATTCACTCCTTTTGTCCCCTTGAGCTTAGCATGAGGACATGCTAATGTTTAAGTGTGGGGAGATTGATAAACCACTATTTTAGGATTTATCTTGTGCTAATTTGAGTGGTTTTTATCAAGTCTTTGCACACTTATTCATACAAATTGCATGATTTTACAATTCCTTCCCAATTTTGTTCTATGGTTGAAAACTTGCTTCCTAAGCCTTTAAAGTGTGTATTTTAATTCTCCTTTATACCATTCAATGCCGTAATCCATGCGTTAAGTGTTTTCAGGCTTTGTACGGCAGGACTGGCTTAAAGGATGGAAACGAAGCTTGCAAAAATGGAAGAAACACAAGAAACTAAGGAGCTAACCAGCGAGGAACGACGCGCGTGCGTACCTGACGCGTGCGCATGACTCGAAGCTTTGCACAGCGAGGCGTGTGCGTACCTGACATGTACGCGTGACACACAAAGAAGACCATCGACGCATACGTGTGACATGCGCCACGTGCAGAAATTGCAGAAAACGCTGGGGGCAATTCTGGGCTGAGTTTGGATCCAGTTTTCAGCCTAGAAACACAGACTTGAGCCAGGGGACAAGCAGAGATTCAACACACATTGACACATTCACTTTTACATAGTTTTTAGTTTTAGTTCTGAATTTGAGAGAGAAATTACTACTTCCTCTAGGTTTCTTCACATTCATAGTTCTATAGTTTTATGCTTTTGATTTGGATATTGAGAAGAGTTACTACCTCCGTTGAAGTTTCCATTATTCTAGTTTGTTTCCTTATTCCCTTACTCTTTTAATCACCCATTAACCCTGTTTAGATATGGATGTTTATGGTTTTGGAATTTATTAATTCAAAGAATTATTTTTACCTTTAATTAATTTTCTGTTATTACTTTATTTGAATTTCCATGTCTTCTTTTCTTTCCCTTTTATCGTTTATGAAAATGGCATTCATGTCAATGGAGTAGACTCCCAACATGACTTGGGAGCTGATTAAAAGGAGACCCTTGAGTTGAATTACTCAAGTGTTAATTGGAATCTGGAAGTTGTTGGCTGGAGAGGATTAGGACTTGTGAATTGGAGCTGGTTCAGTTACTTGACTTTCCTTTTTTCGGAAACGGATAACTAAGTAGATAACAACCTATTACCATTACACTTGGGAAAATTTGACAAGGATAGAACTTCTAATTAATCTTCTCCCGATCAAGGCTTTTATTTTAATTATATAAACTCTCTCGTTAATTTTATTGCTTTAATTTATAATCATTTATTTTTTTGTTCTCCAACTCTAAAATTTCTCAAAAAAATTCATGATTAATAAAATAGCACTCTTTTGTCAACTTGTTGGGAGACGACCTGGGAATTCTACTCCAAGTATTTTATTCTTAATTTGTGACAACTCTTTCTAAATTGATAAGTGAAATTTTCATCGGTTAAGAACTGTACTTGCAACGTTGTTCTTATTATAAAATTCATAATTGGCAATTTTCCGCACGTCACTTCCTCCACATTGAATGCTCTTCTTCCATTTTCTCCAAGCCATTCCTGCCTTATACCTCTGAAATCACTCACAAATAACCTCAAGGAATCGAATGGAATGTAATTGGAAAAAAATTAATCAAATTAGGTACAAAAGAACATGTTTTCATAATCAATCACAAATTAGGAGGAAAGTTCAAATGCATGCCATTTAGTGGAATAAGTGCAAGTTTATATAATGAAATCCATTTGATTTCAACCAAAAATCATCATCAAATATGGATTCATCACTCACTCAAAGGGGGATCGAAGTAAACCCGGACAAATGCCAAGCCATACTTAGCATGAAAAGCCCGACCTGTGTCAAGGAGGTCCAGCAGCTCAACGGAAGACTGGCGGCTCTGTCTAGATTTCTAGCTGGATCGACATTCAGATCTCTCCCTTTCTACACAACACTAAGGAAAGGAAAGAGGTTTGAATGGACCCCAGAATGTGAAAAAGCCTTCCAAGACTTCAAGACATTCCTGGGGCAACCACCCATCCTAACCCGACCCAGGGAAGGTGAAGAGCTAATCCTATACCTCGCCATAGAAAGTCGGGCAATAGCTTCAGCACTAGTCAGAAAAGACGAAAATGGGCAACAACCCATCTACTTCATCAGTAAGGCTCTACAAGGTGCTGAACTAAACTATCTAAAGATAGAAAAGTTCACCTACGCCCTTATACTCACTTTTCGACGACTTCGGCCATAATTTCAAGCTCACACTATCAGAGTACGGACTAATCAACTTATAAAAAGTATTCTACAGAAAACAGACTTAGCTGGAAGAATTCTACAATGGGCAGTCGAGTTGTCCGAGTTTGATCTCAAGTATGAAGCTCGGATAGCCATCAAGTCCCAATATCTAGCCGACTTTGTTGCAGAATACATCGACACCCCAGACACCCCTACCGGCTGGAACCTCTACGTTGACGGTTCATCAAACAAAGCCAGAAGTGGAGCCAGAGTAATCCTAGAAAGTAATCAAGGAACTCAACTTGAGCTCTCCTTAAATTTTGAGTTTCCCGCCTCAAATAACCAAGCCGAGTATGAAGCCCTACTAGCAGGTTTGAAGCTGGCTTGGGAGGTCAGCGCTCAAAAGCTTACCATTTCCAATGACTCACAGGTAGTCACCTCCCAAATAAAAGGGAGCTACCAGGCTAAGGATCCCACCATGAAGAAATACTTAGACAAGACCAGAGAACAGTTTGAGAACTTCATGGGATATGAGGTCCAACATATACCTCAGGAACAAAATGCCCGAGCTGATGCACTTTCGAAACTAGCCAGCACCAAACCTGGGGGCAACAATAGAAGCCTCATCCAAAAAACACTACAAAATCTATCAACCTCGGAAGAAAAAAAGGTCTTAAGCATATCAGACTAGGACCAAGGATGGATGACTCCCATAGTCAGCTATTTCAAGTCTGAAACTCTTCCCATAGACAAAAAGGAGGCAAAAAGGCTAGTACGAGAAGCGCAGTACTACACCATAGTGCACGACGTCCTATATAGGAGAGGAATCTCCACACCCCTCCTAAAATGCGTCCCGACTTCCGCCACGAGGGAAGTTCTTGAGGAAGTTCACAGTGGAATGTGCGGCAATCACCTCGGGGCGCGAGTTCTTTCCAAAAAGGTACTCCGAGCTAGTTTTTACTGGCCGACCTTGGGCAAGAAAGTAATAGAGTTTGTCAAAACATGCCTCCCAAGTCAGAAGCACACCAACTTTCACATCGCACCACCCGAAGAACTCATTTGTGTTGCTTCACCCTGGCCATTCGCAAAGTGGGGGCTCGACCTCCTCGGACCTTTCCTTCAGGGATCAGGGCAAGTCAAGTTCCTCATTGTAGGTATAGACTATTTCACAAAATGGATTGAGGTTGAACCTTTAGCCACTGCCACCGCCCAAAGAAGTCGGAAGTTCTTGTACAGAAATATTGTCACAAGGTTTGGGGTCCCATACTCCATTATCACTGACAAAGGCACTCAATTCACCGACACGGGCTTCACAAACCTAGTATCCGATTTGAAAATCAAGCACCAGTTCACCTCTGTAGAGCACGCACAAGCCAATAGACAGGCGGAAGCCGCCAAAAAAGTCATACTGGCCGAGTTAAAACAGAGACTACAAGACGCCAAGGGAGCTTGGGCTGAAGAGCTCCCGTAAGTTCTACGAGCATATCGGATAACACCACACTCAACCACCGGATAATCACCATTCTGACTTGCTTACGGAATAGAGCCAATGATTCCCGTGGAATTAGAAGAAGGATCCCCTAGGGTGATCCTCTACAACGAAGACACCAACTCCCAAGCTCAAAGGGAAGAGCTCGACCTACTTCCAAAAGTCCGAGAAAGAGTTCGGATTAGAAAGGAAGTCCTAAAGCGTCGAATGGCTCTAAGGTATAATCGGAAGGTAACCCAGCGAAGCTTCGCCACCAACGATCTCATCTTAATTCGAAATGATATCGGAGCAGGTCGGTCAGGAGAAGTAAAGCTAGCAGCTAACTGGAAAGGGCCATACCGAGTTACAAAAGTACTAGAAAAAGGCTACTATAAGGTGTCCGACCTAGAAGGGCGAGAGCTACCAAGGTCATGGCATGCCTGTAACCTAAGACGGTATTATAGCTAGAAAATCATAAAGATCTTAGGTGAAGGCGCACTCTTTTTCCTGAAAAGGTTTTTTAATGAGGCGCCAGGCCGAGATCTAAGAAACTTCCCGACCTAGAAGGGTAAGCACTCTCATGTACACACTTTTATTTATGTTTTTATCTCATTACTATTTGGATGAAAGTTATTAATTCCCTAAAAAGTTTCATACCAAGACGCATTAATCTAAGCTCATAAAATGCAAAAATTCATCGCTCGATTATAAAGAGGTCGGCAAGGTGAAGCGATAGAAGCAAATTAATGCAAGAAGTTATAAAAAGTAACCCATAAAAAGTGACCTGATGAGGTCTAACTAAAAATGGGATTACTAAAAATAACTTAAGAAGGCCCGACAGAGAAGTCGGACCAATGAAAAGATCACTGAAAAGGGACAACAAAAGACATTACTTAAAAAAGCAAAAGCACAAGTCAAAAGAAGGCTAAAAAGTCGTCCAAACAAACTATAAAGAAAAGATTCCCCATAGGAACACTACCTAAAAGTTGATTGGAATACGACTGAAAACCAGGGCAGTAAAGGCATACAGGTAGACACCAAAAAGGGACGACCTAAAGAGACAAATACAAAAAAGAGAATAGGTAAGAGTCCAAAAGGTCAAAAAGCCTAAGGGTCAAAGCGCCTAGCCAAAAAGGATACAAGACTCCTGAAAGGAGATATTACTCAAAAGGCAAAAAGTCATCCAAACATACTAAAAAAGTTTCACCCGAGAACACTACCTAAAAACTTATTTGCAGTTCGACTAAAGAGCTTGGATGACAAGTCGCAAAAACGATACAGCTGAGGTAGCCACCGCAAGGGAAACCAACGCAAACCCCACCTCAAGGGTGTCAAACCAAGGAAACCCAAAGCGCCTATATAAAGGTTGAAAAACAAATATAAAGCATATTGTCACAAGCAGCGTTAATATATCATTCAACACAAATTAAAGCATTAAAGACTCAAAGGCTAACTAAATGGCAGCCCAAGAGTTTAAAGTGTTTTTTTTTAAATAAAGTTACTAGGAAGTGATGACAAGTCATCTTATGCTAGTTTTACAAGCAATTTTCATTAGTTTCATTAGGTTTTATGCACTTTCTTACACCATAAATAAGTAATTGGAGTAGATTTTTATGGTTATCTTGAATCAATCAAACATCATGTATTTTGCACAAAATCATTGGTTTTATGCTAGAATTAATTGATTTTATAACTGACGTAAAGATCTAGTGATTTTGGTGGAGCTTTGATTAGTTGTTTGGTTGCTTGTAGGTGAAAAAATGGTGGAAAGAGGAATTTTTGGCACACTTTTGAAGTTTGAGCACGCTTTGAACTTTAGACCACGCTTTTGAAAGCGTGGCCTATAAAAATAAGCGTGGTGCACAACCAAGGCTCGAAGAGGAAGCATGCACAATGAAGGATAGCGCTCAAAACATCTAGCGCAGCGCTCCCTTTTGCCACCTTTTTCGTGACACTCTTGGCAAGGAAACAAGGTTGCAAGGCCAGCGCTCCAAAGGAGCAACGTAGCGCTTGAAGAGGGGAACAAAGCTAGGCAGCACGCACCAAGCAAAGGAGGAGTAGGGCTCAAGCAATCAAGCATAGCGCTCCATTTTCCTCACTTTTTCGTGCCTCAAACCAAGGGAAGCAAGGCGCATCAAAAGCTGGGAACTAGACAAGACAAGGGCAGCGCTTGAAAATTGCAATGCTACGCTCCCTTTTTCTACCTTTTTCGTGCCTTTCATGAAGAGCTAGCCAAGGAAGGCAAAGCTCACCCAAGAGCTCAGCATCATGTAGCGTTCAAAGAGTGAGTGGAACGCTCACTTAGTGAACGCTATGGGCTAGGGAGGCACACCAAATTGGCTCACCAACCAAGAGCAAGGGTAGCGTTCACAAAATCAAATGGAGAGTTCCCCTGGGAGCTGACCCATGCCTCCACTTCAATTGAACTAAAGTCAAACTGAACCCATGCTTCCACTTCAATTGAACCAAAGCCAAACCGAACCCATCCTTCTTCAAATCCATTTCTGATTCAAGGCCAACTTTGAAAAGCCCACTCCAAGCTTTGAAGACCAAAATAGAAAGTGTATAAATAGGATTAAGTATGATTTGTAAAAAACCTTTTAGCTCATTTTAGTTTTTCACTTTTAATTTTCAATTATTTTGAATTTGGGATTTGGGAATTTGGATCTGAGTTTTTCTTTTTGTTTTCATTTTCATTCTTCTGCAATTTCTACTTTTCTATTTTGGATCTTGAATTGAGATTGAAGAGCTCCATTGATTCAAATTATGAGAATCATCTTTTACTCTTCCTCTCAATTGATCTAAGGATTGGATTTTAATATTCTCTGCTGTCTTCAATTTCATTTTCTTCTGCAATTTCTCTTCTGCTTGTTCAAGGGAGTAATTGAGATCTAGATCTGATTGCTAGTCTCATTGCACTTCTTCAATCTTCAATTTCTCTTTTATAATTTCACATTTGGTTTAAGTTTTCTTGCTAATTTATTTCTTCAAGAAATTTTCCATTTCTGTTCTTGCTACTGAGATCCAGATCTGAATTCTTCATCTCAGAGCTTCTGATTTACTGTAGTTTGCAATTTCTTGTTCAATTCTAAATCCCAGCACCCAAATTCTTTTACTCTTCAAGCAATTTACATTTTTCAACAATTTAGATTCAGCAAATTTACATTTCTTGCACTTTAAGTTTCAGCTATTTACTTTTCTTGCAATTTAAGTTTTAGTTCATTTACTTTCTTACACTCTAAGTTTCATGCAATTTAATCTTTCTGCACCTTTAGATTCAGTCAGTTTACCTTCTGCACTCTATTTTTCTGCTCAATTTATATTCTGCACTTCTATTTACTTGCAATTTAGCTTCTGTCAATCAAAATCACTCAATTCATCAACTGTTCGCTTAACTAAATTCATCACCTAACTAAAATTGCTCAATCCATCAATCCCTGTGGGATCGACCTCACTCTTGTGAGTAATTACTACTTGATGTGAGCCGGTACACTTGCCGGTGAGTTTTGGTGTGGAATCTGATTTTCACCCATCAAGTTTTTGGCGCTGTTGCCGGGGATTGATTTAGATTGACAATGATTAAGTAAGGTGATAGTCTAGATTAAGCATTTTCTTTTCATTTTTTTACTAACCACACTAACTGTTTGAATTTTTGCTTAAGCTAACATTCACTTCACTCTAGCAGTAGAGTGTTTCATTTTGGTTTCTGGTTTTGTGTTTATGTCAGGAGAAAGAAGAGGTGAATCCACATCTTTTAACCTTGACGAGAGAACCCTCCGAAGATTGAGAAGAGAAGCCAGAGGGAAAGGACTTATTGGTGAAGGGGAATTGGAGGAGGAAGAGCAAGTAATGGATGATAACATTCTAGAGTACACTGATGGTGTGGCCAACAACCATGGTCAACCTCAGAGAAGAGTCTTAGCCTCATACACTATCCCCAATCCAAAGCATTGTGGGAGTAGCATCCTAACCCCCAATATAAATACCAATAACTTTGAACTCAAGCCTCAATTGATCACCCTGGTTCAAAACAACTGTCAATATGGAGGAAGTGCTGCTGAGGATCCAAACCAGCATCTCTCTGTATTTTTGAGAATTTGTGACACTGTCAAAACCAATAGAGTCAATCCTGACATCTATAAGCTTCTTTTATTCCCATTTTCACTGAGAGACAAAGCCACACATTGGTTAGAAACCTTCCCTAAGGAGAGTATCACCAGCTGGGATGATTTGGTTAGCAAATTTCTAGCCAAATTCTATCCACCCCAAAGAGGAAGAAAAGGTGAATCCACATCTCTTAACCTTGATAAGAGAACCCTCCGAAGATTGAGAAGAGAAGCCAGAGGGAAAGGACTTATTGGTGAAGGGGAATTGGAGGAGGAAGAGCAAGTAATGGATGATAACATTCTAGAGTACACTGATGGTGTGGCCAACAACCATGGTCAACCTCAGAGAAGAGTCTTAGCCTCATACACTATCCCCAATCCAAAGCATTGTGGGAGTAGCATCCTAACCCCCAATATAAATACCAATAACTTTGAACTCAAGCCTCAATTGATCACCCTGGTTCAAAACAACTGTCAATATGGAGGAAGTGCTGCTGAGGATCCAAACCAGCATCTCTCTGTATTTTTGAGAATTTGTGACACTGTCAAAACCAATGGAGTCAATCCTGATATCTATAAACTTCTTTTATTCCCATTTTCACTGAGAGACAAAGCTACACATTGGTTAGAAACCTTCCCCAAGGAGAGCATTACCAGCTGGGATGATTTGGTTAGCAAATTCTTAGCCAAATTCTATCCACCTCAAAGAGTGATCAAACCGAAAACTGATGTGCAAACCTTCAGACAGCAAGAAGGAGGGTCATTGTATAAAGCTTGGGAGAGGTGCAAGGCTCTGATTAGAAGATGTCCAGAGGGAATGTTCAGTGAATGGGTTGAGCTGTAGAATTTCTATGAAGGCTTGTCTTTACCTTCAAGGAAAGCTTTGGATTATTCCTCAGAAGGATCTTTGCAAATGATGAAAACTGCTCAAGAGGCACATGATCTCATAGACATGGTGGCCAACACTGAGTATTTCTATTCTTCTGAAAGGCAAGCAGCCCCAAAGAAAGGAGTATTTGAGCTTGAATGAGTTGATACTATACTAGCTCAGAACAAACTTATGCACCAGCAACTCCAACAGCAAATTGAAACAATGTCAAAGAGGATGGATGGATTGCAACTTGCAATAGTGAGTACAACCAACCAACCATCTATGGTTTGGGGACAGCAAGAGGAAAATTATGAGGAGCAGCAGCCTGAACAAGTGTAATACATGCATAATCAGAGTTCTGGATCAAATGACTTCTATGGAGACACTTACAATTCATCCTGGAGAAACCACCCCAACCTGAAAATGGGGAGAGAACCAAAACCAACAACCTTGGCAAAGAAATTCAAACCAAAACAATTCCAGAAACACAAACCATCAAAACCATCAAAACACTAACCAAAATCTATACAGAAAACCACAAAATAATCAGCCCCAATCCAACTACTATCCACCCAACAACTCATCCACTAACCAAAATAACTATCATTCACCCTCAACATCCCATAATCAACCACAACTACCTCAGGAATCTCAAAGGATCTCCAACTTGGAGATATTGATGGAAAAGATGATGAAGCACCAAGAATTGGCCAGCAAGAACCATGAAGCTTCATTGAGGAACCTAGAAAGGAAGATTGGCCAGTTGTCCAAGCAAGCAATGACTGAGAGGCCAACCAATGTATTGCCAAGTTACACCATTCTCAACCCCAAGGAAGAATGTAAAGCCATTCAACTAAGGAGTGGAAGAACCTTGGTAAATGACAAGAGGCCAGCTGAGAAAGAAGGTACCAAGAAGCCAATAGAGGATGACAAGGCCAGCAGCAGCAAAGAGCCAGTGACAATTGAAGAAAAGAACCAAGAAAGGCTCAAAGAGAAAGAGGAACCTCAAGCTTCAAAGAAAGGAAAGGAGGTCATGGAGGAACAATCACAAGAACAGAGGACCATGGTGAAGACTCACACTCCCTCCATTCCATATCCTCAATGGTTTAACAAGAAGCTTAAAGATCAACAGTTCTATAAGTTCCTAGAGGTGTTCAAGAAACTAGAGATCAACATTCCACTTGCTGAAGCTCTAGAATAAATGCCTCTATATGCAAAATTCCTCAAAGAGCTTATCTACAAGAAGAGGAGCTGGAATGAGAGAGAGACAGTGATCCTAACCCAGGAATGCAGTGCATTGGTCCAAGAAGGCATTCCACCAAAGCTCAAAGACCCTGGGAGTTTCTACTTGCCCTGTACCATTGACAACACAGTCATTGACAAGGCACTGTATGATTTGGACTCCAGTATTAACCACATACCTCTGTCTATGATGAGAAGGTTATCTATAAAAGTAGTAAAGCCTACACAGATGTCATTGGAACTAGTGGACAGATCTCTGGTAATTTCTGAAGGGGTGATTGAAAATCTCTTGGTTAGGATGGGGAAATTCATATTTCCTGCAGATTTTGTAATCCTGGACTTAGGAAAAGAAGAGAATGACTCTCTTATATTAGGAAGACCTTTCCTGGCCACAACAAGGGCTATTATTGATGTGGAACAAGGAGAATTGACTTTGAGGGTAAATGATGAGAAGATCACTTTGAATGTCTTCCAAGAAGCACAGCATACTGTTAAGGAGAAAAGCTGCATGAGGATTGAAGAAGAAGATTTACAGTGGATGGAAAAACCTAATGAAGAGCTCATCAGCTCATCTGCGAAGCAAGAGATGAAAAGTGGACAAGAAAAAGAGGGTAAAGAATATGTAAAGGCTGAGAAGAGAAGGCAGGAAGGGGTTAAAGAATTAATTGTTGAGAAGGAGGTCTCTGACATAAAACATGCTACAAAGGAAGAGGGACAAGTGAAGAAAGGAAAGAAGAATAAGATAAGAGGTCCAAAAGGGTGGAAGAACAAGAAGATACCAACTAAAGGATTCTCAAAAGGGGACAAAGTGAGATTGATATACCAGTAGTTGGAGACAAATCCACAAACTGATGATTACTACACCATCAACAAGATACTCTCACTGGAGCATGTGAAGATTGACCATCAACGTACAGAAAGAAGGCTCACAGTGAGAGGAGACAAATTGAGGCACCACAATCATCAACCACCCTAACAAGGGACCAATGTCAAGCTAGTGACAATAAAAGAGCGCTCCATGGGAGGCAACCCATGATTTAATGTTCTTGCTGTTATTTTAATTTCAATAATTACTGATTTTTCTAGCATAAATTTGAGCTCTCATGAGTGGAGTCAGTAATTGCACATAGCATATACTTCACTCCTAAGTTTGGTGTGCCTAAAGGCACTTTAAAATAGCTTTTCAAGCATGATTGATCATAGAATCATTTTAGGATATATACTCATTCTTTCTATTTAAGTATATAGCCAAACCTTAAGTTTGGTGTCTGTATATGTTATGAATTCCAAGAAAGTCAATTTTTACTCAAAGGCTCAAATTTATGAATAGATAAACCATGCATTGCATCAATTTTTGAGTTTATGGTATTATGATAGAAAATAAAATGTTCCTTATAATGAATGTACCAATTATGGTGGATATTCATTGACTTTTATATGGATCCTTTAGCAGAGAACAAGTTTGGTGTTCACCAAGTTATGTTCAAATTCTAAGGAGCATAATTGGTTATGTATAAATAAGGAACATGTAGAATTTTTCCTTGCTACTTGTCACTATACCACCGTACCAATTTCAAACCTTAAGCTTACCATTGCCTTGATTTAATTGTATAGGTAAAAGGGAGATTGAGAAGAAGACAAAAGGGGGCATGTACGGTTGTCACAAGATCAAAGGAGGGTCACATGTGCCTAGGAAAGTGTGCTCTCTTGAAAACAGAATCTGCATAGCTTTGCATCTAGGAGGCCGAACCAAATGTGCCCAATGAGGAAGCAATCCTTGTCCTCCTCTATCCTTGCATGCAAGCTGTCCATGCTATAAACTTTCTACAATAATTTGCTCAATCTTCACCCTTCATTGCCACAAAGCCGAACCATGTGTGACCAATGATGGAGCAATCTTTGTCTTCATCCATCTACACATGCAAGCCGTCCATCTCATGGATCCTCAACAAGGAATTGCTCAATTCTCACCACTCCTTGCCACATGACCGAGCCAAGGCTTCCCTCCAACAACACCTCCCCTTCTATAAATTGGAAGCAACATTCCTTAAGCCACACACCTTTATTTTCTTAGCATAAATCCTCCAACTCTTTGCTTTGTTTCATGCCTTGGCTACAAATTGGTAGTAGTACTTCTTAAGCTCACATAACCATTGTTCTCTTCATATATTCATCCCACACACTTTTGCTTTCTTTGTGTATATCCCCCACAAGACCTACATTGTTCTTCCCTCACCCAAAGACACCACACAACACCTTACCTTCTATTTCCTCCCTCACAATCGTGCCTTAACCGAAGCCTATCTTCTCTTCTTCTTTCTTTCCTTCTTAATATATGGCTTCCTCAAGTTCTAGAAGAAGGAAAGGAAAGGAACCAATAGTGGCTGAACCACCAACCTATGATACCAAGAGGTTTAAGTCTCCATTTCATGAATCAAGGTATTATAGGCTAGTAGAATCAAAGAAAGTCAATCCAGAGACAGGGTTCAAGCTGAAAGATGGGAAATATCCCATCATGAGAAGAATAGAGGCAGAGAAGAAATGGAAACTTCTTTGTGAGCCTCTCACAGACATTAGTGCAGTCATGATAAGGGAATTTTATGCAAATACTATGAGGACAAGCAAAGACAACCCTTCCTATAAGAGTTATGTTAGGGAGGTTGAGGTAGATTTTAGCCCAGCATCTATTATGAGAGTTCTACAGATAAGAATGATATCATATGGAGAACCCAGTTTTGAAGAAAGATTGCAGGGTGAGAATGACCCTAATAAGATATTAAATGGGTTGTGTCTTGAAGGTAAGGATTGAGAAAGGGACTCAGAGGGAGCTCCAAGCCACTTGAGGAGAATAGATCTCATACCAGAAGCCAAAGGTTGGTATGAGATAGTGAGAAGAGCCATCATTCCTACTACAAATACATCTGAGGTCACCATCAAGAGAGCAATTCTGACCTATTACATACTTAGGGGAGGAGAAGTCAATGTCCGACAGCTCATTGCGGATATTATTCAAGAAATAGCTGAGGATACTAGTAAAAGTAGACTTGGACACCCAAGCACTATTCTGAGGTTGTGCAAAAGAGCTAGAGTACTCTTCGAGGGTGAAAATACTGAGAAGGTAAAAGGGAGTAGATGGATCATCAAGCAAAGCATGGAGGGTGTCACTGATGACACTAACAATCAGCAAGAGAGGAGAGCTCAAGGAAGAGGGAGAAGACCACAAGCTGAGGGGGAACAAGCTCCTAGTGCAATGGATCTGAGCCAAATGCAAAGAGCCATTGAAGAAATGTCTCAACAACACATGAGAGCACATGAGCAATATTTGAGGCAACAAGAGCAATACTTGCAACAATAAGAGCAGTATTTGAAGGATCGTGAGCAACAACAACATTGGCAGTAGCAAATGATGGACAAGCAAGACAACTTCCAGCTCCAGATGTTTGAACAAAAAGGGAGTTTCAAGCAAGAATTCTTGAGGGGCAAAGGGAACAATCAACAAACTATCAAGAATCATTCAACAGATTGTCCCTACGACAGGCCAAGTATGGGGAGTACACCCAAAATCTCTACCAATGGAAAAACATATATCATACAATTGGAGAACACAGATATGTGGATAGAATGGAGTATGATATAGCAACTCAAGCAAAGTTGGACTATGTAGTCATAGCATGCCAACATTGAACCAACAGATCAAGCCATTTGAGTAATGCCAATAGTTGATTGATCATCAGAGAGTACTAGCCAATAAACAAACAGCACACATGCAACAAGAATTGAAGGATGCTAGACTCTAGGATCAGGTATACCAAATTTGGGATAGAAGGTGCCCTATTGAAGAACCCCAAGAAAGAAAGAAGAAGAAGAAGAAAGGAGAAAGCAGCAAAGGGAAAGATCAAGACAACTAGAGGTGGTGGAGTTCTTTTTATAGTCTTTTATTAAATAAGGATGATGCATATCTGAAACATGATATACCTCCAAATATTTTATGTTCTGCATTTTCATATCTTGAGTAGTTTTCTTGTTAGGATTTGCATTATGCTTGTTATCACTCATCTGCTTTAAATTCATGTTTTGTCTCCCTTTATGCATCAATAAGAGAAAATGTTTGAAATAGAAAGTGATTGTCCAATGTTGTAAGAATTAGAATGAGACTTGTGGTGGTAATTGCTTGATTAAGATGATGAGCTCAAAAATAAAAGCTGCATAATAGAGTGTTCTTTGTAGTGTGAACTTAGTTGCTGTCATAAAACCTTTCATTAATGAAATTCCCTGGAAAATAAAGCAAAGTAAGAAAGAAAAAGAAAAGAAAAGCCAAGAAGTGGCAAAGAAACAAACAATAAGGCTAGACACCAATAGCTTGGACCTTAGGACATATGTCTGTGGTGCTTTTGTACTAGGATATGCTTGGACAATTAGGTTCTGAGGAGTCTTTTAAAACTTGGTAACTTGGATTAACTCATCCGGGATTACCAATTGAAAGTCCATTATCAAGAGCAACCTAGCTACAAAGCATTTAGTGATCCAAAGAGATGCTGGACATCAATGTTACTAAGAGAGTTTGTGAGCCAAGTGTCTGTAGTGAAGAAGTGTTGAGCAAAATTAAGCCAAAAGGATGCCGCAACACTTGACACTGAGTTACCATTAAGAAATAAGCTTTCTAAGCAAAAGAAAGAAGGAAAAACCAAAAGGGATCAATCAAAATGCAAGGCATTATGACAGCAACTCTAGTGAATCCTCAAAGAATCATTTTTTATCTATCAGCAAAGAATAAATGAGCTGCATGTTTGTCTGCGTAAAACCCCATAGTTCAAATTCTATTATCTGCTAAATAAGGACATGTATGCTTCTCTGTTTCATTTCATTTATTCTCAATGTTTAATGCTTGCTTGGGGACAAGCAAGGTTTAAGTTTGGTGTTGTGATGACAAGTCATCTTATGCTAGTTTTACAAGCAATTTTCATTAGTTTCATTAGGTTTTATGCACTTTCTTACACCATAAGTAAGTAATTGGAGTAGATTTTTATGGCTATATTGAATCAATCAAACATCATATATTTTGCACAAAATCACAGGTTTTATGCTATAATTAATAGATTTCATAAATGATGCAAAGATCTAGTGATTTTGGTGGAGCTTTGATTAGTTATTTGGTTGCTTGTAGGTGAAGAAATGGTGGAAAGAAGAATTTTTTGCACACTTTTAAAGTTTGAGCACGCTTTGGACTTTAGGCCACGCTTTTGAAAGTGTAGTCCATAAAAATAAAGCGTAGCGCACAACCGAGACTCGAAGAGGAAGCATGCACAATGAAGGGTAGCGCTCAAAACTTCAAGCGCAGCGCTCCCTTTTGCCACCTTTTTTGTGACACTCTTGGCAAGGAAACAAGGGAGCAAGGCCAGCGCTCTAAAGGAGCAACGTAGCACTCGAAGAGGGGAACAAAGCTAGGCAGCACGCACCAAGCAAAGGAGGAGTAGCACTCAAGCAATCAAGCGTAGCGCTCCATTTTCCTCACTTTTTTGTGCCTCAAACCAAGGGAAGCAAGGCGCATCAAAGCTGGGAACTAGACAAGACAAGGGCAGCGCTTGAAAATTGCAACGCTACGCTCCATTTTGCTACCCTTTTTTGTGCCTTTCATGAAGATCTAGCCAAGGAAAGCAAAGCTCACCCAAGAGCTCAGCATCATGTAGCGCTCAAAGAGTGAGTGGAACGCTCACTTAGTGAACGCTATGGGCTAGGGAGGCACACCAAATTGGCTCACCAACCAAGAGCAAAGGTAGCATTCACAAAATCAAACGGAGCGCTCCCCTGGGAGTTGACCCATGCCTCCACTTCAATTGAACCAAAGTCAAACTGGACCCATGCTTCCACTTCAATTGAGCCAAAGGCAAACTGAACCCATCCTTCTTCAAATCCATTTCTCATTCAAGGCCAACTTTGAAAAGCCCACTCTAAGCTTTGAAGACCAAAATAAAAGTGTATAAATAGGATTAAGTTTGATTTGTAAAAGACCTTTTAGCTCATTTTAGTTTTTCACTTTTTATTTTCAATTATTTTGAATTTGGGATTTGGGAATTTGGATTTGAGTTTTTCTTTCTATTTTCATTTTCATTCTTCTGCAATTTCTACTTTTCTGTTTTGGATCTTGAATTGAGATTGAAGAGCTCCATTGATTCAAATTCTGAGAATCATCTTTTACTCTTCCTTTCAATTGATCTAAGGATTGCATTTTAATCTTCTCTGCTGTCCTCAATTTCATTTTCTTCTGCAATTTCTCTTCTGCTTGGTCAAGGGAGTAATTGAGATCTAGATCTGATTGCTAGTCTCATTTCTCTTCTTCAATCTTCAATTTCTCTTTTAGAATTTCACAATTGGTTTAAGTTTTCTTGCTAATTTGTTTCTTCAAGAAATTTTCCATTTCTGTTCTTGCTACTGAGATCCAGATCTGAATTCTTCATCTCAGAACTTCTGCTTTACTGTAGTTTGCAATTTCTTGTTCAATTCCAAATCCTAGCACCCAAATCCTTTTACTCTTCAAGCAATTTACATTTCTCAGCAATTTAGATTCAGCAAATTTATATTTCTTGCACTTTAAGTTTCATCTATTTACTTTTCTTGCAATTTAAGTTTCAGTTCATTTACTTTCTTGCACTCTAAGTTTCATGCAATTTAATCTTTCTACACATTTAGATTCAGTCAATTTACCTTCTGCACTCTATTTTTCTGCTCAATTTACATTATGTACTTCTATTTACTTGCAATTTAGCTTCTGTCAATCAAAATCACTCAATTCATCAACTGTTCGCTTAACTAAATTCATCACCTAACTAAAATTGCTCAATCCATCAATCCCTGTGGGATCGACCTCACTCTTGTGAGTAATTACTACTTGATGCGACCTGGTACACTTGCCGGTGAGTTTTGGTGTGGAATCTGATTTCCACCCATCAAGTTTTTGGCGCCGTTGCCGGGGATTGATTTAGATTTACAATGATTAAGTAAGGTGATAGTTTAGATTAAGCATTTTCTTTTGATTTTTTTTTACTAAGCACACTAACTGTTTGAATTTTTGCTTAAGCTAACACTCACTTCATTCTAGCAGTAGAGTGTTTCATTTTGGTTTCTGGTTTTGTGTTTATGTTAGGAGGAGGAAGAGGTGAATCCACATCTCTTAACCTTGACGAGAGAACCCTCCGAAGATTGAGAAGAGAGGCCAGAGAGAAAGGAGTTATTGGTGAAGAGAAATTGGAAGAGAAAGAGCAAGTAATGGATGATAACATTCTAGAGCACACTGATGGTGTGGCCAACAACCATGGTCAACCTCAGAGAAGAGTCTTAGCCTCATACACTATCCCCAATCCAAAGCATTGTGGGAGTAGCATCCTAACCCGAATATCAATACCAATAACTTTGAACTCAAGCCTCAATTGATCACCCTGGTTCAAAACAATTGTCAATACGGAGGAAGTGCTGCTGAGGATCCAAACCAGCATCTCTCTGTATTTTTGAGAATTTATGACACTGTTAAAACCAATGGAGTCAATCCTGATATCTATAAACTTCTTTTATTCCCATTTTCACTGAGAGACAAAGCCACACATTGGTTAGAAACCTTTCCCAAGGAGAGCATTACCAGCTGGGATAATTTGGTTAGCAAATTCTTAGCCAAATTTTATCCACCTCAAAGAGTCATCGGACCAAAAACTGATGTGCAAAACTTCAGACAGCAAGAAAGAGAGTCATTGTATAAATCTTGGGAAAGGTACAAGGCTCTGATTAGAAGATGTCCAGAGGGAATGTTCAGTGAATGGGTTGAGCTGTAGAATTTCTATGAAGGCTTGTCTTTACCTTCAAGGAAAACTTTGGATTATTCCTCAGGAGGATCTTTGCAAATAATGAAAACTGCTCAAGAGGCACATGATCTCATAGACATGGTGGCCAACAATTAGTATTTCTATTCTTCTGAAAGGCAAGCAGCCCCCAAAAAAGGAGTATTTGAGCTTGAAGGAGTTGATACTATACTAGCTCAGAACAAACTTATGCACCAGCAACTCCAACAACAAATTGAAACAATGTCAAAGAGGATGGATGGATTGCAACTTGCAGCAGTGAGCACAACCAACCAACCATCTGTGGTTTGGGGACAGCAAGAGAAAAATTATGAGGAGCAGCAACCTGAACAAGTGCAATACATGCATAATCAGAGTTCTGGATCAAATGACTTCCATGGAGACACTTACAATTCATCCTGGAGAAACCACCCCAACCTAAAATGGGGAGAGAACCAAAACCAGCAACCTTGGCAAAGAAATTCAAACCAAAACAATTCCAGAAACACAAACCATCAAAACCATCAAAACACTAACAAAAATCCATACAGAAAACCACAAAATAACCAGCACCAATCCAACTACTATCCACCCAATAACTCATCCACTAACCAAAATAACTATCATTCACCCTCAACATCCCATAATCAACCACAACTACCTCAGGAATCTCAAAGGATCTCCAACTTGGAGATATTGATGGAAAAGATGATGAAATACCAAGAATTGGCCAGCAAGAACCATGAAGCTTCATTGAGGAACCTAGAATGGCAGATTGGCCAGTTGTCCAAGCAAGCAATGACTGAGAGGCCAACCAATGCATTGCCAAGTGACACCATTTCCAACCCCAAGGAAGAATGCAAAGTCATTCAACTAAGAAGTGGAGGAACCTTGGTAAATGACAAGAGGCCAGCTGAGAAAGAAGCTACCATGAAGCTAATAGAGGATGACAAGGCCAGCAGCAGCAAAGAGCCAATGACAATTGAAGAAAAGAACCAAGAAAGGCTCGAAGATAAAGAGGAACCTCAAGCTTCAAAGAAAGGAAAGGAGGTCATGGAGGAACAGTCATAAGAATAGAGGACCATGGTGAAGACTCACACTCCCTCTATTCCATATCCTCAAAGGTTTAACAAGGAGCTTAAAGATCAACAGTTCCATAAGTTCCTAAAAGTGTTCAAGAAACTAGAGATCAACATTCCACTTGCGGAAGCTCTAGAACAAATGCCTCTATATGCAAAATTCCTCAAAGAGCTTATCAACAAGAAGAGGAGCTGGAATGAGAGAGAGACAGTGATCCTAACCCAGGAATGCAGTGCATTGGTCCAAGAAAGCATTCCACCAAAGCTCAAAGACCCTGGGAGTTTCTACTTGCCCTGTACTATTGGCAACACAATCATTGATAAGGCACTGTGTGATTTAGGCTCCAGTATTAACCTCATGCCTCTGTCTATGTTGAGAAAGCTATCTATAGAAGAAGTGAAGCCTACACAGATGTCATTGGAACTAGTGGACAGATCTTTGGTAATTCCAGAAGGGGTGATTGAAAATCTCTTACTTAGGGTGGGGAAATTCATATTTCCTGCAGATTTTGTAATCCTAGACTTAGGAAAAGAGGAGAATGAATCTCTTATATTAGGAAGACCTTTTCTGGCCACAACAATGACCTCTCCACTTCAATTGAACCAAAGTTAAACCGGACCCATGCTTCCACTTCAATTGAACCAAAGCCAAACCGAACCCATCCTTCTTCAAATCCATTTCTCATTCAAGGCCAACTTTGAAAAGCCTACTCCAAGCTTTGAAGACCAAAATAGAAAGTGTATAAATAGGATTAAGTTTGATTTGTAAAAGACCTTTTAGCTCATTTTAGTTTTTCACTTTTAATTTTTAATTTTTTGAATTTGGGATTTGGGAATTTGGAGCTGAGTTTTTCTTTCTGTTTTTATTTTCATTCTTCTACAATTTCTTTTTTGTTTTGGATCTTGAATTGAAATTGAAGAGCTCCATTGATTCAAATTCTAAGAATCATCTTTTACTTTTCCTCTCAATTAATCTAAGGATTGGATTTTAATCTTCTCTGCTGTCTTCAATTTCATTTTCTTCTGTAATTTCTCTTCTGCTTGGTCAAGGGAGTAATTGAGATCTAGATCTGATTGCTAGTCTCATTGCTCTTCTTCAATCTTCAATTTCTCTTTTAGAATTTCACAATTGGTTTAAGTTTTCTAGCTAATTTGTTTCTTCAAGAAATTTTCTATTTCTGTTCTTGCTACTGAGATCCAGATCTGAATTCTTCATCTCAGAGCTTCTGATTTACTGTAGTTTGCAATTTCTTGTTCAATTCTAAATCCCAGCACCCAAATCCTTTTACTCTTTTAGAAATTTACATTTCTCAGTAATTTAGATTTAGCAAATTTATATTTCTTGCACTTTAAGTTTCAGCTATTTACTTTTCTTGCAATTTAAGTTTCAGTTCATTTACTTTCTTGCACTCTAAGTTTCATGCAATTTAATCTTTCTGCACCTTTAGATTCATTCAATTTAGCTTCTACACTCTATTTTTCTGCTCAATTTACATTCTACACTTCTATTTACTTGCAATTTAGCTTCTGTCAATCAAAATCACTGAATTCATCAACTGTTCGCTTAACTAAATTCATCACCTAACTAAAATTGCTCAATCCATCAATCCCTATAGGATCGACCTCACTCTTGTGAGTAATTACTACTTGATGCGACCTGGTACACTTGCTAGTGAGTTTTGGTGTGGAATCTAATTTCCACCAATCAGGAAGCAACTAAATGTCAAGGAGTCAGCCATAGAAACTTACAAAAAAGTTCAACAAAGTCCACAGGTCAGACTATACCAAATACAAAACAAAGCTATAATAAGCAATCATCAAGGATCTAAAAGTCGCGTCAGCAGCGGCGCCCTTAAGAGAAGGAGGCATGGTCGAGATTGGGGTGGCATTGACAACTCCATCTGGCCTGTTCAGAATCTCCACGTCAGGCTCGGGCTCAGGTGGGACCACCTCTCCAGAAGGAGCTGCAGTAGCGGAAACTGAGGAAGCCTTAGCTGGTGGCACAAGAGGAGGACCTTCATCTTCATTATCTGGGGCAGGCACGATCTTGCCATCATCCACCACATTGTCCATACTAAATAAGGAGAGGTCGATTTTGGGAGCAAGAACACGGACTTGGTCCTTTAGATTTTCATACATCTCGGTCATACTGCTCACCATATGGCTATGAAGCTCGGCATAATCATCTTGGGTAGACTGAAGCCTCTCCTTAGCTTCCAATAGCTCACCATAGGTCTGATTATAGCTCTCTTTATACTTCTTAGCGGCCTCCTCAGACAGATTAGCAGCTGCCTCCGCCAAAGTAGCCCGATCCTTCTCCTTTTCTACATCAAGCTCTAATTTAGCCACCTTGGCATCCAGCTCGTCTTTCAAAGTCTTAATCCTATCATATTCAGACGTAGCATCTTCCATAAAAGCTCAGGTAGCATGAACCGGAGACTCTTGGACAACTCGGGATAAGGCCGCACTAATATTAGCCATCCAAATGCTATTGCTCATTATGAAATCAAAGTGGTGAAGGATCGAAACGTCATCCAGAGGGACTTTCCCATGAGGAGCAATCAATTCAGTGGCAAAAGTCACACCATCAAATTCTTTGTCATTAAGGTTATAAGTCCCAATGGTCTTTTATTTCTTGGGAGGAGGACCAGCAGCGGTAAGAGAGGAGGCAGCACCAGAGGTCGTTTGAGACGGGTTAGACAGAACTGGCCAAACACTCGGGGTCGGGATAATCTTCCTCGGACCCTGAGACTCAGCTGGTGGCTTCTTCGCAGGCAGCTGTGCTGAAGACCCTCCCCCGACGGCTTATGTGACAGATTTTGGGCCACCATCACCTTCTTGGCCTTCCGAAAGGACTTCATAGAATCCGAAGATTTAACCATCTCTGAAAAGAAGCCAAGAAAGCAATTACACAGTCGGAAAAAGATAAATTCACAAATAAGAATAGAAAATTATATGTAAAGAAAGAGGTCGGATGCTACCTAGCTCAGCACAAAGAAGGGAAGGATCTCCTAAAAATTTCTTAGTATCCAGGTGAGGAGGTTCCCCCCAATGCTCCTCCAAAACACCCATAAAAGCCTGTTCTACCTCATCTAAACTCTCCCAAGAGTATTTTAGGGCTACAGGATCTTTTTGCCACCATAGAGGAAATGTCGTCTTATTATTCTCATCCAAAAAGAAAGGGCGAACGCCCTCAATAGCTCGGACTTTAAAATAGTAATTTTTAAAGTTGCGAAAAGATTCATCAAATATTGAGAACACTTTCTTCCCCTGAGTAGCTCAGAAAGAGATCCAAGAAGCTTTCTTCTTAGCCACTCCAGGTTTGGTCAAAACAAACAGGTAAAGGAAAAAAGACTGGGAAGGATGAACACCTAGTTCTCGACACAGCAACTGAAAAATCTTTATAAAGGCCCAAGAGTTTGGATGAAGTTTCGAAGGGGCCACATTACAGTTCCACAAGAGCTCGGTTTCGAAGGTAGTAAAAGGAATGGTAATATTTAGCTGGGAAAAGAAGTAGTCGTAGGCATAAAAGAAAGGACGCTCTGTCTGTACTAAAGGAGGGAAACTAACTCTTTCCTCAGGGTCGGGCGACACTAATTCATAATTTCTCATCGGCCATACCAGTAGGGACCTTGGTGGACATCTTGACAATATTCTTACGAGAAGACATAAAGTAACTACACCTATAGCAAAAAAAATAAAAGGAGTCACTACAAAAAACAAATCGGATAGCAACAGAAAACAAAGGAACAACCAACAAGTAACAAGTATGGCAGCAAAAGGGCACCCCAAGATCCATGCAAAGCAAAGAAATCAAACACCAAAAAATCCAAGGGCACCTTATGGAGGCAGTACAGATGTGGAAGAAACCCATAGGGAGATCAAAACCCTAGCCCCTTTACCAAAAAGAAAAAGGTTCACCTAAAGCGCCTACATTCCCCCAAACCAAGCAACGAAGACTAAAAGATCGCGACTTCAAAGAAACGTAATCACCAAAAAGCTCTCAAAAAGCCCAGCAAGATCAAAACTTTATACAAAAAATCATGCAACAGTAAAGCACAGAGAAGCACGATGATCAAAACGCGTAAGATAAAAGGCATGAAGCGAAAAGCACCAACCTGCAGAAGAAGATAAAACAAGCAAAGCAGTGAGCCACGAACAATCTTCACCAAAAATAATGGAAGCTCCAAAAAAACCAAGAAAGGAACGATCTTGAGGATGAAGGAAAGGAAGCTTCTTTCACTGAGCAAGAGAAATGCACGAACAAACCAAAAGTAAACTTCAGGAAAGAAACGAGCTTAGGGGCAAGATCAAAGGACGAAATGAAACAGAAAGGAGAAGGAAAATGAAACTAAGAGCAAAACCCCTTCTTTGATTTCAAACAAAAGTTTAAAGAGGAAAAAAAACAGCAAAACAAAATCAATAGGCATCAAAAGAGCGTGCGTATTCCCAAGAAAGTAACCCCTTTAAGAAACAAACGCGGCAATAAAGGAGCGAAAGCAAAAAATGCTTCACATTCAAACACAACTATCAAACAGAGGAACAGATTGGACCAAGATGCTTGAGCACGACTTCCCCAAAGAGATCAAAGCTCAGAAAGTACGTTCTCTTGGAAAGGTCTGAGCTCAAGCAGGGGTACTGTTCATACCCTGGGTCGAGCTATGCAATCTGGGTTGGACGAAGACAAGAACGACCAACCTCTTATAAGGTTGGCTTGTCAAAGAGCTCGTCCAAATCGCTATAAGGGCCTAAGCAGGCCCAAAGCAGAAGATCACAGCCCACCTGAAGGTGGCTGGCCAAAAGATAAGTGGACTCACCCACCAAAAAGATAAAATAAGATAACTAACTTATCTCAAGGAAGGTCACTCCACACTACTATAAATACACTGGAGCACCCAGGTATAACTCATATTCTAATTCTACTAAAAAACCTGCCTAAAGCCCGTGCTAACTTAAGCATCGGAGTCTCTTACAGGTACCACCACCCTTCGATGATGAAGGATCGGCAGCATCTCCAGATCCAGCAAGTCGGACCCAACAGCTCCGATCACACCTGAAGATCTCATCCGAGATCGACCTTCAGTTTCAGGTAACCCTCGGAACACTGCATAAAAGAGGTACAGCAACTAAATGGAAGACTAGCAGCCCTGTCCAGATTTCTAGCCAGGTCTGCCCTAAGATCTCTCCCCTTCTATGCAATACTAAGGAAAGGAAAGAGGTTCGAATGGACTGTAGAGTGCAAAAAAGCCTTCCAAGACTTCGAATCATTCATGGGATAGCCACCCATCCTGACCTGACTTCAACAAAGAGAAGAACTAATACTATACCTCGCCATTGGAAGTCAGGCAATAGCGTCAGCTCTGGTCAGAAAAGATGACAACGTACAACAACCCGTCTACTTTATCAACAAGGCTTTATAAGGAGCCGAACTGAACTATCAAAAGATAAAAAAGTTTACCTACGCCCTCGTACTTACGTCCCGAAGACTTCGTCCATACTTTCATGCCCACACCATTAGAGTATGCACTAATCAACCCATGAAAGGCATCCTCCAGAAAACGGACTTGGCTGGAAGAATCCTACAATAGGCAGTCGAGCTATTCGAGTTCGACCTCAAGTACGAAGCTCGAGCTGCCATCAAATCCCAGTACTTGGCCGACTTCATCACCGAGTACACGGACACCCTGGGGACTCCTATAGAATAGAACCTCTACGTCGACGGCTCATCAAACAAAACCGGGAGTGGAGCGGGCATCATCCTAGAGAGCGACCCAGGAACCCAACTCAAACTCTCCCTAAGATTTGAGTTCCCCGCCTCAAACAATCAGGCAGAGTACGAAGGCCTACTGGCTGGCTTGAAGTTGGTTAGAGAAGTCAGAGCACAAAAGCTTACCATCTTCGGCGACTCAAAAGTAATCACCTCGTAGATAGATGGAAGCTACCAGGCGAAAGACCCCACCATGAAGAAGTACCTGGATAAAACTAAAGAACAACTTGGTAGCTTCAGTAGATATGAGATCCGACACATCCCCCGGGAGCAAAATGCCCGAGATGACACACTCTCAAAACTAGCCAACACCAAGCCAGGGGGCAACAATAGAAGCCTCATCCAAGAAGCCTTGCAGCACCCATCAACCTCGAAGGAAGAAAAGGTATTAAGCATATCAGGCCAATACTAAGGGTGGATGACCCATATAATCAATTACCTCAAACACGAAATGCTTCCCATAGAAAAAAAGATGCAAAAAAGCTCATACAGGAAGCACAATACTACACTCTAGTACTCGATGTCCTGTACAGGAGAGGGGTTTCAACTCCTCTCCTAAAGTGCGTCCCGACCTCTACCACAAGAGAGGTCCTGGAAGACGTTCATAGTGGCATGTGCGGCAGTCACTTCGGAGCTCGGGCACTATCCAAAAAGGTGCTCCGAGCCGGCTTCTACTGGCCGACCCTATAGAAGGAAGTGGCCAAGTTCGTTAAAACATGCCCTCCATGCCAGAAGCATGCCAACTTCCACATCGCCCCACCCGAAGAGCTCATTTACGTCACCTCACCCTGGCCATTCACAAAGTGGGGGATCGACCACCTCGGACCATTCCCCCAAGGGTCAGGGCAAGTCAAATTTCTCATTGTAGGAATAGACTACTTCACAAAGTGGATCGAGGCAGAACCATTGGCCACCGCTACCACCCAAAGAAGTTGGAAATTCTTATACCGAAACATTGTCACAAGGTTTGGGGTTCCCCACTCCATCACCACAGATAATGGGACTCAGTTCACTGCCACAGGCTTCTGAAAATTGGTAGTTGATCTAAAAATTAAACACCAGTTCACCTCAGTGGAACACCCACAAGCTAACAGACAGGCTAACACAAACAAAGTTATATTAGCAGGGCTAAAACGCCGACTGTAGGATGCAAAGGGAGCCTGGGCCGAGGAACTTCCCCAAGTTCCATGGACATATCGGACAACACCACACTCTACCACAGGAGAATCACCCTTCTGACTTGCTTACGGATTGGAGGCAATGATTCCCGTTGAAGTAGATGAAGGATCCCCCTGGATGATCTTCTACAATGAGGATGTCAACTTCCAAGCACTAAAAGAAGAGCTCGACCTGCTTCCAGATGTCCGAGAAAGATCCCGGATCAGAGAGGAAGCCCTGAAGCGTCAAATGGCCTCAAGGTACAACCGGAAGGTAATCCAACGAAGCTTCGCTACCAACGACCTTATCCTAATCTGAAATGACATTAGAACCGGTAGGTCAGGAGAAGGAAAGCTAGCCACCAACAGGAAAGGACCATACTGGATCGCAGAGGTACTAGGAAAAGGTTATTATAGGGTGGCCGACCTCCAAGGGCAGGAGCTCCCGAGGTCTTGGCACGCCTGTAACCTAAGAAGGTACAATAACTAAGAAAGGTCTTGAGTCAAGGTGTACTCTTTTTCCCAGCAAAGGGTTTTTTAACGAGACACCAGGCCAAGAACTAGGGGCAGCCCGACTTGAAGGGTAACCACATATGTATAGAAACTTATTTATTTTCTCAATTCACTGCATTTTTATTCCTTAAAAAGTTTCCTACCAAGGCACATTAATTTATGCTCAAAAAACACAAAAATCGCCACCCGACTAGGAAAGGTCGGCAAGGTAAAGCGATGAGGTCCAAATTAATGTGAGAAGTTATAAAAGTAACTCATATAAAGTGACCTGACGAGGTCGGATAAAAAACGATGTTGCAAAAATAACTTGAAAAGGCCCAATAGAGAAGTCAGACCATTAAAAGGATCACTAAAAAAGGAATGACAACTTCCCGACCATGCGAACGTTAGAAAAGGTTGAAAAACCTAGTACCAAAGGTTACCAAGCTAAAAGGTAGAAGTTCGAAAGGAACACTACCTAAAAAGGCAAAAGCAACTACAATCCCCGCTACAAAAAGGCCCAAAGGTCGTCCAAACAACAATTAAAAGGTAAGAGTTCAAGAAAAAACCCTACCTAAAAAGTTTGTTGGAAACCGACTCCGGGCCCGAATCGCCAACGCTAAGCTGCAAGGACTAACTCGCCAAAAGCAGAACAAAATAACTCGGAAAAGTTGTCAAAACAACAAAAAGAAGCACAGACCAATAAACAAAGGTAGGAGTTCGCGAAAGAACACTACCTCAAGGTCATCAGGAAGGGTGCTGGCCAGAAAGGCTCAAGCAAGACGACCAAAAGGCAAGCATTCCTCAAGAACACTGCCCAGGCAGCAACCAGTACACCACCAAAACAATCAAAGCAAGAAATTTCAAAAAGTGAGCATTAAAAACTCAAAGGTTACTCCACATCAACCCAAGAGTTAAAGTGTTTTGACTAAAAACTAAAAGGTTGCTAAGAAGCAACCACAAATGTCACAAAATAACCCCAAAACATTACAATAAGAGAGTTCAAAGGTCCACAGGTCGGACCGCATTAGCACATAATAAAAAAGGCAAAGAAAATAGAGGTCATAACGGATCCAGCTTTTCCCCTGTCGCTGCATCCTAAGGAGTTGGAGGAATAGCCGAAATTGAGACAGCCCCAACGACACCATCTGGACCATTCAAGATCTCCACATTAGGGTCAACCTCAGATCGGGTAGTTTCACCAAAATGGGCCACAGAAGCCTTGGCCTTTAGGTTAGGAGCAGGAGTTTCATCGTCATAAGGGGCCAGCACAATCTTACCATCCTCCACAATGTTGTCTATACTAAAAAAAGTGAGATCGGCATTAGGAGCAAGAACTCGGGCCTGAGCTTTCAAATTCTCGTACAGAGCAGTCATGCCGTTCACCACGTGACCCTGCAGCTCATCGTAATCATCATAAGAAGACTGGAGCTTTTCCCTAACCTCAAGGAGCTCGGCATAAGTCCGGGTATAGCTCTCCTTAGCTTTCTTCGCCATCTCCCCCGCCAAGTTAGAGGCTGCCTCCGCCGCAGTAGCACGAGCCATCTCCTTCTCCAAAGAAAACTCCAGCCCAACATTTTTTGCCTGTAGCTCAAGCCTCAACCCCTCCACCCTGTCAAATTCAGCTTTGGCACTCCCAAGGAAGGCACTGGTAGCATTGATGGGAGATTTCTTGAACTCCCTCGACAACGCGGCACTAAGGTTGGCTATCCAGACACTGTTGCTGGATATAAAATCAAGGTGCTTGAGGATGGACACGTAGTCGGTCGGGACGAAACCATACGGAGCGATATGCTCCTCAGCAAAGGCCATGCTGTCAAAATCCTTGTCATTAAGGTCATAAGCACCAGAAGTTCTTTGCCTCTTAGGAGAGGGCCCGGACGAAGAAGGGGAGGAAACAGCACCAGAACTCGCAAGAGGCAGATCGGAAGGAGCCACTCGAACTTGAGGAGTTGCGATGATCTTCTTTGGACCTTGAGGACCCGAGTCCGGTTTCTTCGGTGGAACCTGAGAGGAACCCTCCCCCGACGTCTTTCTTTGAAGATTTTGAGCAGCCACAGTCTTCTTGGTCTCGCGGAGGACCTTCATTGAATCAAAGCCTAAAGCCATCTCTAAAAATGAAAAATCACAAAAATAGTTACATAATGGTTACCACAAACAAAGACAGAAAAAATCTAGGAAGTCGGGCACTACCTAGTTCGGAACGGAGAAGAGCAGGATCCCCTAAAAACCTCTTCGTATCCAAATAAGGAGGCTCCTCCCAATGCTCTTCCAAAACACCCACAAAGGCCCTCTCTACCTCGTCAAGACTCTCTAACGAATACTTAAGCACTACAGGGTTCTCTTGCCAGCAAAGGGAAAAAGTGGGTTCCTTATTCTCATCCAGAAAAAAGGGGTGAACATCATCTACAGCCCGAACCTTGAAATAAAAATTTTTAAAATCGTGGAAAGAATCATCAAAAATGGCAAAAATTTTTCTACCTTGGGTAGCCCGAAAGGAGATCCAATAAGCCTTCTTCTTGGCCGCCCCCGGCTTAGTCAACACGAACATGAAAAGAAACAGGCAAAGGGAAGGTCAGACACCCAACTCCTGACACAACAACTAAAAAATTTTCATAAAAGCCCAAGAGTTGGGAGGAAGCTGAGAAGGGGCAAGGTTACCGTTCCAAAAGATTTCGGTTTCAAACTCGGAAAACGGAATGGTGATACCTAGCTTGGTAAAAAAACAATCGTACGCATAAAAGAACGGACGCTCTGTTTGACTTAGAGGAGGAAAGCAGACTCTCTTCTTAGGGTTGGGGGACACTAACTCATAGTCCTTCTCATCTTCCCTATTCTCACAAATCCTATGATACCTCCTAAACTTTTCACAGTACTTCCGATCTGCTACAGTAACACAACCCAAAACTACGGAAACTAACCAGGCATCCATACCAGGAGGAACCTTTGTGGACATTTCAACAATATTTCTACGAGACATAAAAACTATACCTATAGCAAGAAAATGAAAAGGCGTCACTACCAAACAACTCGGCCAAAAAAATAAAAACAAAGAGATAACCAGCAAACAGCAGCAAAACAGCAAAGGGTGCCCCAAGGTTCGTGAAAACAAACCACCACCGCAACCTACAGACACGCTTTGGAGGCAGTACAAGCACAAGACATAAAAACATAAAGGATCAAAGAAGATCAAAAGCCCTAGCCATTCAGCAGCAGTAAATAGATCAAAACTTTAAAAGAAATTAAAGCATGTAGCACCACCAGAAGCAAACACAAAACAAGAAGGAAGGATCATAACTGCCATCAAACAAAGAAAACCCAAAATGCATAAAACAAGTACCAACCTGAAAAGAAGAAGCAGAAACGGCGATGAACAAATGGAAAAATCACGAACGATCCACACCAACAAAGCACCTCGAAGCTTCAAAGGGAAGAAAAACTTAGGGTAGACCAAAGAACAAAATAAAAGAAAGCTTCTTTTTTCAGAGAGCAAAAGGAAGCAGATGGAAGCAAAAATGAAGAAAGCAAAGCCCCCTTTGATTTTAAACAAAATACAGAGAGGGAAAGCGAAACAGCAAAGGAATAAAAAGCTCAATTAATAGGCTTTAAAAGCGCTCGTAAATATCTAAGAAACTGCTACGCTCGAAGATAGTGTAGCATTTAAAAGCAAAACGCTTCGCGTTTCGAAAAGAATTAAAGACGCAGAGATTACTCGCGAAGGATTAACAAACCGGGACACGACCAATAAGAAGATGCTTGAGCACGACCTCATAAAGAGATCAAAGCTCAAGCAGGGGCACTGTTTATACCCCGACCCTAGTTATGGGGCCGGATTGGCCGAAGACAAAAGGACCGACCTCATGAAAGGTTGGTCCACTATCGACCTCTTTGTAAAGAGGTCGGAAGACCTCCAAAGAGGCCCGAAGAGGCCCAAATTGAAGAGCCACCGCCTATTGGAAAGCAGTTGGCAAAAGATATGACCTCACCCATAAAAGATAAGATAAGATAATGAACCCATCTCAAGGAAGATCATCAAAACACCACTATAAGTACACTGGAACCCCCAGGTATAACTCATACTCCAATTCTACAAAAAACCTGACTAAAGCCCGTACTGACTTAAGTATCGGAGTCTCTTGTAAGTACCACCACCCATCCCTCCGTGGTCGAGGACCGGCGGCACCTCAACTCCCTCAAGTCGAACGCAGCAGACTCAACCAAACCGGAAGGTCTCGTCCGAGATCGACCTCTACGTTTCAGGTAACCCTCGGAACAGTGTCCGACTTGATCAGGAACGAGTTACCTAGGTCATGGCATGCTTGCAACCTGAAGGGATATTATAGTTAGGAAGTAAACTTGCTCCATGATAGACTCTTTTACCCTACTTTATGTTTCTTCCAACGGATTTTCCTGAAGAGGGTTTTAACGAGGTACCGTAGCAAAGCCTAGGAGTTAAAAAATTAGAAAACTCTTAGTAGCAACTAGCAAGGGTATTTGTAATCTATTTTTGTTAATAAAGTATATTTCTTCCACATCATACTTCTCGATTTATTTGTACCCACTCAAGCTCGACAAAACACAAAAATCAGGACCAACCTCTTATGGTCAGCACGTGAAGTGACATCGTCTGAGTTGCTGTGTAACCGTTATTTAAGATAATTAACATTAGCCATAAAGCAATTTAGAAAAAATGAGTTATAAGGGTAGTACTAAACTAATTTCAAAGTAAACTTAGCATTGCAAAACCTATTATCAAAATGATGCAAGTCATAATAATAGGGACCTGTAAAAAGCATAGCAAAAGGTGAAATAAAATTAAAAAGCCTAAAAAGGGCTAACGAAATCCCAAAATATTATAATTATTTATAAAGACCCACAACTCGGGCCATCAAGTTCATAAATACAAAGAAAAAACTTAAAAAAAAGTAGAACTAAGACTTTGGATCAACCTGGTCTTCATAGGAGTGGCAGAAGAAGTCTTGGGATCATCGGGTTGGGAGTCATCATCATCATCATCATCATCGTCATCATCATCATCATCATTAAGAATGAGGACGTTCTTACCACCTATCACGACCTTATCAAGGTTGATTGCCAACATATATATCCAGCTCGAGAGCAAGAACTTGGAATTGGGCCTTGAGGTTATCAATCGTATTGTCCAAGCCCTTGACAGAAGCCTCTTCCAAGTCTTCATATTTTTATCTTAGCTCCTCAAGCTTCCCTTCTAGCTTTACCTTCTCCCCAACGTTGTGAATATAATTTTCTTCCACATATTTTTGGATCGCCTCAGCCTTCTCATAATTTTCATCAGCTTATTTGACCGTGTCCCGAAGACAGGAGGCATCCGACTTTATAATAGTCCTCTCAGCCTCCCACTTGGTTTTGGCCTTCTCCAGCTCAACCACCTTGGCACGATGCTTGGTCGCTTCGCCTTGAAGAGCATTTGGGATTCTTAATGAAGTTTCATAATAAGGATTGTGCAAACCCCAACAGTTCAGATCCTTCCTTTGCTAATACTTCCAAGTTCCTCTCTATGGCAGCATTGTCCATGCTAATCAAGCTACTATAAGTTTCTTTGTGTTGAGATTAGGAGCTCAACTCAACACTCTTAAAAGAGAGTCACGATCAATTGTTCTTCGTCATCAAGATCCTTGAAGTCGTACTTTATAATCGTTGACTTTTCCTTCCAATACGAGTAGAACATATATTGGAATTTTCATTAATATAAAAAGGTTGGACGCCTTCCTTAAGTTGGATTTTGAAGTAATAATTTTAAAGTCGTAAAAAAACTCTTTAAAAATCGAAATACTTTTCTACCCTAAATAGCTCGAAAAGAAGTCCACTATTGTATTTTAAAGATAAATAGTTTGGTTAGCTGAAACAGGTAGAAGAAAATTTTGAGAGAGAGATGAAGGTTGAGCATCAGGCTAACCAATAGATAGATTTTCATAAAACCCCAAGCATTTATATGAAGTTAGATAGGAGCAACTCAGAAAGCTAATAACATGTGTTGTTCAAAGTCAGAAAAATGGATTCTTACACCTAATCGGAGAAAAAGACACTCATACATAAAAAGAAAATGTGGTTCTAATTTATTAAATCGAGCATGACATACTCTTCCATCAGGATCAATGGCTACTAAAATGTAATTTTCCTCATCCTCTTGTTTTCTGCGGATAAGGTACTTAAGATGGAAGTTTTCTAGGGTTTCCCTTGTAAGAAACTAATAAATAATTAACTAATAAATTAATTATTATTCAAAGAAATTAGAAAATTATTTTTTTTAGTTTTGAGGTAGAAATATTTAAAATACGAATTTTAACACTAATTTTAAAGTTTTTGGCCCAAAAACGGGCTAACAGGCAGAACGAATTAGACTAGGCCCAAGGCCCAACTTATAATAGCTTAGTTCAGCCTTCTCTCCCCCATAATCACATTGAAGCACACAGAAGAGGAAGCGGCATCCATGGAACCGTAGCCTTCATTCACTTTCAACTTCAATTCCACGTATCTTTCAATCCGGAGCTTCGATTGACAAGCCGTCAGTGGCCACGCATTCGTCTTGGAATTCTCTTCAAATCCATCAGAACAAAGTGGTAAGAGATTTGATATTTCTCACCCAGATTTCCCCTCCTTAATTTTGAAAATGTTAGGTTCACGGATATTGAGATTTTGTATTTTAATGATGTTAGGCGTGCTCTAGTGGTGAGGAATTATTAACTTTTTTCTTCGAACATCCGTGGGAATAGTAAAGAATCTTTAATCCAAGTGAAATTATTGAAATAGCAAACCCTATGTTGATTTTGGTGATGTTTGTGTGGAATTAGATTAAATTATGTAAATTGGAATCAAATTGATGAAGTTGGAAGCCTAAATTGATCATTGGGTTCAAAAATCCTTTTGGTGGAGGATTGAAGCTTTTGAATTAAGGACTTTTGGGTGTTCTGAGCTTAGGGAGGAATCGACCATGGTATGCTTTTGTTTTCTCATAGTTAATATTTAATGTCACGTGAAAACTTAGGCTAAAAGACCTTAAGATAGGAATGAACTAAATGGATTGTTATTGAATTGTGTATTTGGGATATTAATATGATTTGTGTATAATGAGTATATGAATTTGTATGTGTTGAGTTCTGAGTTTATGAAGTATAAGATAATAATGATGATTGTTGGGTTGTTGAGAATTGATGATGATTTTGTGATATGACTTGAAATGGATTGGGTGAATTGTGTGGGTTGACATGTATGGTGTGAAAGAGTAGTGTATGAACATGTTTATAGACATTGGAGTTATTTTGGTTGTGGATTTGTGGATTTGGGATTGAGAATTTAGAAAGTTAGAGGTTTTGTAAATTTTGTTAAAAAGTTGAGTTTAATGGGAATTATTGAATGGAATTGATGCATTTATATGTTGGAAGGTTGTGGAATGGTTGGAAAGTATGTTAACATAAATTATGGACATTGGGACTGATTTGGTTGTAAAACATTTGGTTTTAAATTGAGAGTTTGGCAAAACTAGAGGTTTTGGTTTTTGGTAAAAGCTGATTTTTGACCAACTTCAGCGGGACATAACTTGGCTTTCAAATCCCCAAATTTGATAAAACTTATCTTGAATGAAAATTGGGTTCGTGAAGTTTGTAACGTTTGAAGAACAGATTAAAAACTATTTTTAACAAAATAAATTATGCATGTTCGAAGTTGGGTGTAAAAACTTATTTATGCAACTTAGCAGTGTTTTCAAAAATTTTAGATGCATGCATATGCAGAATACCCCACATGTACGTGAGGATTGGGCTCTGCCAAGTACTCCCGCGTACGTGGACGGTGCATGCGAAAAAAAATATGCGAGTTTTTGTATTCATGCGTACGCACAAGGCATGCATACGTATGACACCCTATTTTCCAGAAATTATGTTTTCTTAGTTTTAAACCATTCCTCTAGCTTTTCAAACCTTGGTAACTACTATTTAAGGCCCGAATGCTAGTTTTTAGATTACAAAAAAAGAGTAAAATTGAAGAAGTTAAATTAAAGTAGAAGGAGGTCTGTGAGGAGAAGAGAGCAATTAATGAGGTATGGAAATATTGAATATGGTATGAGCTTGAATCTGATTGAGAAAGAGACCCGGGAAAGAGGCAGTGGTATCCACCTGCTCTGCGTAAAGGCTTGAGATTTTGGATACCAGGTAAGATGAAATGATGTTATCCCCTTTCTCCGGGTAAGAGATGAGAAAGAAGAATGATGAGAATGATTGAAAGTTATTATGAGGATATTGATTAAGGTGACTGTGACTATGATGAGGTGAATTGAGGAATGATCATGTTAAATTGCGATTCTGCTTGTGAGATTTGTTATGTATAATCTGTTCCACTTTTGTTGCATCATTTTCTCTCTGTTTGTAATGTGTATCAGGCACTATATCCCAAGAGTGTGGTGGGCACTATATTTTAAGAGTGTGATGGGCACTATATCCCATGAGTGTGGCAATACTTTATCCCGAAAAATGTGGCGGGCACTATATCCCATGAGTGTGGCGGGCACTATATCCCAAGAGTGTGGATGCATATCAGAGAGACGATATCTGGGTTATCTACCGGGTGTGTCGGGTTCTGGCAAAGTAACCGACACATGAGCTCATGGCTAGTAGGACAGGCATGCAACATATGCATTTGTATGTTTTGCTTGAGTTTGCATTATTTTAGTTTGCTTAACTGCTTAACTCTGCTTATCTGCTACTTGTTCTACTTGGTATAACTGCTATCTATACTTGTGTTTTCCTTGCTTGTATTGTATGTCTTTACCACTGAGAGATCCCTCATGCTGGCGGAGTTAACACTAAAGGTAGTTCCATCGGTGATTCGGAGGGTTGGAGGAGACAGAAAGTGAAATGTTGGGTTGAAGTTTGATTAGAACTTGAATACGTTAGAGAGTTTTTACCAAATTTCCAGTTTAGTTAGATCTTAAGTTTAAATCTGTGTCGGTGTTCTAGAAATATCTTTGGCTTTTTCGGGACCATTTATATTAACTATGCAGCCACCTTTACCATGATGAGAACCCCCGATTCTCATTCCATACATATATTTGATTTTATTCAGATGCTGGTCCTGGGCACCTCATTGAGCTTCTGGAGACCCTCCTTGTAAGTGAAAAACTATCTTTTGGGTGGTTGTATATTCTGTTTTAAGCTATGTGTATATGTATATAGATTCTCCACATGTATATTCTGTATTTTGCCCTCTTAGAGGTTGCTTACGGAGAAACAAGGGTTTATATTGTAGTTTGAGTAATGTTTTGTGATTGTATATGTGTATATATATATACTCTAGCCGGCCTTAGCTTTGAAAGTCGAGTGTAGAGCTTGATTTTACTTATCTGTTGGAACTATAAATATATGTCATTTGGTTTTCTGCATAAGCCTTCCGTCTTATCATTTTTTGCGAGTGACGCATCTTCGGTTTTATTTTTATCTTACCCATTTTCCTTCAAAGCTCCTAGCTATATATATATGCATTTTACTTTTAGTGGTCGTAGCGCCTCGCCACCTTTGATTTACGTCCTAGGTGTAAAACTCCGTGTGATAGGGTGTTACATTATGGTATAAGAGTAGTTTGTTCCTATAATGCTTGAGGGACGGACTGACTATGCTTCTAGGCATGCTCTGGGTGTGTGCGTATGCTAATTAGGATATTTAACTGATATATGTAGCATACTTATTCATGAGCATGCATTTGGGACTTTGAGGCACTAAACATGAGATATTGAGACTGATCACCTTGATATCACTTGTTTGGTGTGAATAGGAATCGAATGGCGTCTCACGGAACTGGAGGTATTCGGAGAGTACTTCCATATACTTTATTTTAGTAACCAAAACTTTTGAGGGAAAAAATTTTTATTAGGGGGGTAGATGTAAACCCTGAGTAATAAATAAATAATTAACTAATAAATTAATTCTTATTCAAAGAAATTTGAAAATTATTTTTTTTTGGGTTTTGAGAGGTAGAAATATTTAAAATACTAATTTTAACACCAATTTTGGCCCAAAAATAGGCCGAACCGATCGGACCGAACCCAAACCGGGCCTAAGGCCCAACATATAAATAGCTTAGTTCAACCTTCTCTCCCCCATAATCACATTGAAGCACGTTGAGCAGGAAGGGGCAGCCATGGAACCCTAGCCTTCATTTCACTTTCAACTTCAATTCCACGTATCTTTCAATCCAGAATTTCGATTGACGAGCTATCATCAGCCACGTATTTATCTCGGAATTCTCTTCGAATCCATTAGAAAAAAGTGGTAAGAAATTTGATATCTCTCATCCAGCCTTCCCCTCCTCAATTTCAACAATATTGGGTTCATAGGTATTGAGATTTTATGTTTTAATGATGTTAGATATGCTCTAGTGGTGAGGAATTACTGAGTTTTTGCTTCGAGCATCTGTGGGAATGGTAAAAAACTTTTAACCCTTGTGAAATTGTTGAAATAGCAAACCCTATATTGATTTTGGTGATGTTTATGTGGAATGAGATTAAATTATGTAAATTGGAATCAAACTGATGAGGTTGGAAGCTTGAATTGAGTATTGGATGCTGGAAGTCCTTTTGGTGGAGGCTTGAAGCTTTTGAATTGAGGAATTTTGGGGTGTTCCAAGCTTAGGGAGGAATCGGCCAAGGTATGCTTTTTATTTCTCATAGTTAATATTTAATGTCACGTGAAAGCTTAGGCTAGAAGACCTTAAGATAGGAATGAATTGACTGGATTGTGATTTAATAATGTATTTTAGATATTGATATGATTTGTGTATGATGAGTATATGAATTTATGTGTGTTGAGTTTTAAGTTTATGAAGTATAAGATAATGATGATGATTGTTGGGTTGTTGAGAATTGATGATGATTTTGTGATATTGACTTGAAATGGATTGGGTGAATTATGTGGGTTGACATGTATGGTGTGAAAGAGTAGTGTATGAACATATTTAGGGACATTTGAGTTGTTTTGGTCATGAATTTGTGGATTTAGAATTGAGAATTTAGAAAGTTAGAGGTTTTGTAAATTTTGTTAAAAAGTTGAGTTTAATGAGAATTGTTGAATGGAATCGATGCATTTATATATTGGAAGGTTGTGGAATGATTGGAAAGCATGTGGACATGATTTATGGACATTGGGACTGATCTGGTTGTAAAATATTTGGTTTTAAATTGAGAGTTTGGAAAAACTAGAGGTTTTGGTTTTTGGTAAAAGCTTATTTTTGACCAACTTTGCGGGCCATAACTTGGCGTCCGGATCTCCAAATTTGATAAAACTTATCTTAAATGCAAATTGGGTCCATGAAGTTCGTAACGTTTGAAGAACGTATTAAAAACAAATTTTAACAAAAAATTTATGCGTGTCCGAAGTTATGTGTAAAAAATTGATTTATGCAACTTAGCAACTTTTTCAGAAAAATTAGATGCATGCGTACGCGGAATACCCCACACGTATGCGAGGATTGGACTCTGCCCAGCACTCCCGTGTATGCGGACGGTGCATGCATATGCATGACATCCTGTTTTGCAGAAATTATGTTTTCTTAGTTTTAAACCATTCATCTAGCATTCTGAACCTCAGTAACTACTATTTAAGGCCCAAAGGCTATTTTTTAGATTATGGAAGAAGAGTAAAGTTATTGAGGAAGTTAAATTAAAGTGGAAGGAGGTCTGTGAGGAGAAGACAACAATTAATGAGGTGCGAAAATATTGAATGTGATATGAGCTTGAATCTGATTGAGAAAGAAACCTCGGGTAAGAGGCAGTGGCATTGTCCACCTGCTCCGAGAAGAGTTGAGATACCGAGTAAGATGTAGTAGCGTTGTCCACTTGCTCCGTATAAGAGATGAGTGATGAGCAGATATTTTATAAACTTTTTAGGGTCATTTTCTTAGTGTTCTCAGAACATTTTATCAAGTTTCATTATGTTTTAGTAGGTTTTAGTGCAAAATTCACTTTTTGGATGCTACTTTGAGTTTTTGTGTTTTTTTATGATTTTAGGTGATTTTTGGGTGAATTTGGCAAGTTTTGCAAAAGTCTAATTCAGAGGGAAAGAAAGGGTAGCAGATGCTGTCAAATCCTATCCTCTATGAATTCAAACACAAATTTCTGGAGTTACATCGGTTTAATTGACTCGATCTTAACGGCGTTGGAAAGCTAACTTCTGGTGCTTTCCAGCAATATATAATAGTTTATACCTTTCTGTTCTGAGGGTTACCTAAAACTGTTGGTCGATCTCGGTCGAGATTTGCGGTGGTGCCCGGAACTGACGTGTCCGACTTGTTGTACTTGGTGGTGCTACCGATCCTGGATCACCAGAGGGGGGTGGTACCTGCAAGAGACTCTGATGCTTAAGTTTGCATGGGCTTTAAGCAGGTTTTTAGTAGAATCAGTGTATGAGTTATACCTGGGTGCTCCAGTGTATTTATAGTAGTGTGGAGTGACCTTTCTAGATAAGACGAGTTAGTTATCTTATCTTATCTTTAAGTGAAGTCATCTTATCTCCAAGGGGAACCGCCTTTATCTATCTAGGCTTTGATTGCCTTTAGATTGGGCTGTGTCCCTTCATTTGGGCCTGCTTGGGCTTCTTATGTCGATTTGGCCAAACTTTTTTAAAAGAAGAGGTCGGGGGTCCTGACTTGAAGAGGTCGGTCGCTTTATCTTCAATCAGTCCAGGTCGGATAGCTCGACCCATGGTATGAACAATTTCTTTATAAATAACTGCCCAAAATGGGCGTTGAACGCCCAAACTACCCCCTTTCTAGTGTTCAACACCCCAAGAGGACCAAGGCCAGCATTGAACGCCCAAACCTGGCATTCAAAGCAACCAAGGGAGCACAAGGCAGCGTGGACACCCCTCTAATGGGCGTTCAATGCCCATTCCCCAAGTTGGACACCAAGCTCAGCCTAAAACACCCATCAATGTGGGCCCAGAAGTGGATTTTCGCACCTTTAGCATAGTTTATTTCATTTTTGTAATTTTTAATTATTAGATTAGTATTTATAGGCGAAGATCACCCATGGTTAGGATCTTTAGCCTCTCAGAACTTATTTCCTATTTTCTCTATAAACTATGAGCGGCTAAACCTCCTATGGATTAATATCATTACTCTTCTACTTTAATACATGTTTGATTCCATTCTATAATGTATTGTCGTTCTTCATTATTATGAATCTGGGGTGGAACGAAAGTATGACCCTTTATTCTACATGAGTTCTTTACGAGTCCTGACCCGGATAGTATTGAGCTACAGCTTGAGAGTACATCACAGGTTCCAACAAGTTATTTAGGCTAATTGGGATATGTGACATAAAATCTTGTTAGTCAGTGTAATTGAGGTCCTTGTGGTGCTAAGGCTAGAATCATAGAGCTTTATTCTCCGATCTGGAAGATCCGACCTTGTCTATGGCATTTTGAGTAGGATTATTAGAGATTAAATCGCGTGAGCTTCAGCCTCGTCTAGATTGACTAACCTGTTTGGGCGTTTGGTTTAGGTTAGAGGAGATTAATGACGGGCACTATATCTCAAGAGTGTGACGGGCGCTATATCTCAAGCGTGTGGGAACATTGATAAACCACTATTTTATGATTCATCTTGGGCTAAATTGAGTGTCTTTATCAATTCTTCATCCACTTATTCATATAAATTGCATGGTTTTACAATTCCTTCCTTATTCTATAATATATGTGAAAACATGTTTCCTATGCCTTAAAAATATTAATTATCCTTTATTACCATTCGATGACGTGATCTGTGTGTTAAGTATTTTCAGGCTTCATAGGGCAGGAACGCACAAAATGGAGTTTTGAAGAAAATGGCAGCGACGCGCATGACGTTAGCATTTTTGCTGGTAAAGAATTTTATAAAAATAGTCGCGTTGTAGATATAGTTTCTAAACCGACAGAAATCCCTTCGTACAAACGTTTTGGTTGTCACAAGTAACAAACCCCTTTAAAATTAATAACCGAAGTATTTAAACCTCGGGTCGTCTTCTCAAGGAACTGCAGGGAGGTATGTTCTTACTATTGGTTATGAAGATTGTAAATTGGGGGTTTTGAAAGTAAGGAACAAGTAATTTGAATGACAAGTGAAATAAATAAATAACTGTAAAACACACTTTTGGCAAGGTATGAGAAATTGGAAGTCCTATCCTAGTTATCCTTATCAATGGAGACGAGAATTGAATCTTAATCCCACTTAGTTAGCCTTTACTAAAGCAGGGGAAGATCAAGTGGATTAATTAGTCTGATCTCTAGGTTCTAGTCAATTCCTAAGAAAGGACTGGAATTATTGAAGTTTAATTCAATTAGCAAAGATAACAATTATCGATCACGTTGAGTTTGAAAACTCCTGAGTTACTGATTTCTTAACCAAGACCAAAAGGGAAAAAGTAAATCTACTCGAATAAAAATATCTTCAGGTTGGAAGTAACAGTAACATAAACTAAAGAGAGTAATCATAAACTGAAATACCTCAAATAACATTAATTAAGAGAATTATCTGTAACATAGAAAAGTTCATAAATTAAATTGAGAAGATAATAAAAAGGAAAGTTGAACCTGATAAAAAGGGACAATCATGAAAGCAAGAAAATTCCTAAATCCTAAATCCTAATCCTAAGAGAGAGAGGAGAGAACCTCTCTCTAAAAACTACATCTAAATCATCAAAAGTAAATAATTGGAGACTCTCCTTTGAATGGATGCATTCCCCCACTTTATAACCTCTAATATGTGCTTTCTATACTTGGATCTGGCCCAAAAAGGGCTTCAGAAATCGCTGGGAGCATTTTCTGTAATTTCTGGTGCGTGGCCTCTATCACGCATCCGCGTGGGTCACGCGGTTGCGTCATCTGAAGTTTTCCTTATCACGCGTTCGCTTCCGTCATGCGTCCGCGTCATCTGCGTTCTGCTCAAGGCGCGCGTTCGCGTCATTCACGCATTCGCGTCGCTGCCAGTTTCTTCAAAAACTCCATTTTGTGCTTTCCTTCCATTTTTGTATGTTTCCTTTCTATCTTTTAAGTCATTCCTGCCTTAGAAGATCTAAAACTACTCAACACACAAATCACGGCATCGAATAGTAATAAAGGGTAATTAAAATAATTATTCTTAAAGCATAGGAAACATGTTTTTCACATATCTCACATAATAAGGAAGGGAAAGTAAAACCATGCAATTAACATGAATAAGTAAGTGAAGGATTGAATAAATCACTTAAATTAGGCACAAAATATATCATAAAATATGGGTTTATCAACCTCCCCACACTTAAACAATAGCATGTCCTCATGATAAATCCAAGATAAAGAGTAAGGTTAAAGTTAAAGTGGTGGAATCTCATGCAATGCAATCTATTCTAAATGCAACTACCTAAATGAATCATGCAATTCTAATTGTCATTCACTTGTATATAAAACTTACATGTAGTTGAACTAATTCACATTCTCAAGGAGTCATATATGCATAGCCAAACCTTAGATAATGTTAAAGCACTTTTACAATTGAGATGGGAAAGAAAAATAATTTATAAACTTGCAAGACAATTAACAATTTAAGCAAAGATATATGTTGATGAGCTATTGAACCCTCATTGTATTTGTGTTTACTCTCTAGTCACTCAGTGTTTATTGGGTTAATCACTCCATTCTTCTTTTTATCCTTACTTTCTATAACTTTGTTTTTCATCTAACCAATCAACAATTATAGAATACAGACATACAAAAAATCATGAGGTCTTTATTTAAGATTGTAATGGGGCCAAGGTAAAGGTAAGGGTGTATGTATAAGGCTAATTGAGCTAATAAGTGAATCCTTGATTAGTCTAAGATCTCACCTAACATACATATTTATAAAGCCAAGCTTCTTTACCTATTTACCCAATTTTTTTTCACTTTGTATTGCAAGCTCATATATTAACTTTAACTTTTGTCCCATATGCATTGATTCTTTTTTATTTTGCAATTGGGGAATTTTTGTATCCCCTTTATTTAAATAGAAAAAAATTTTTTTTTGTGCACATGGTAATTCAATTGTTTTGATTTCACATGAGCATGCTTCCCAAAACTTTTATTTTGAAATGTCTTTATTCTTTTTAACTTTCTACCTTTGTTTTTATCATCCATGTTCCCATAAGGTTCCCCACACTTAAACAATACACAATTTCTATCTTAATAAAAAAAATACGCCAGAGATGGCAACCTCCCCACACTTAAAATAAAGCATCGTCCTCGATGCTCACTCAAGCAGGATGTGAAGGAGTGTCATCACTGGAAGGATGGGTGGATGGAGTCTTTGTGGTGGTGGTCTGAGGATCTGCCTGCTGCAGAGGAGGTGCTGACTATATAGGAACCTCTGGGTCTGCAGCCTGAATCTGATGCGGCTCCTCCTGCTGTGATGTAGCCTGCTCTGGGCCTGCCTGCTCAGCCTCTCTCTGTAGATGGGTCTTTGCCTTATGATCATCCGCCTCCTCCTCAGATGGCTCTGATGGTGTGTCAGGCTCGGAGGGGATGTCGCCGCCAGATCGTATCATCAGCTTTAGGTGCTCATAGCGTCACTTGCTGCGACGCTCAGATCTCTCATATCGGCGCCGGTTGCGGCACTCCATCTGGTCTAGCTGCTAAAATAGGCGGTGCACGAGGTGATAAACTGGCTCTGAGGCAGGTGGAGGTGCAGTGGTGGTAGCTGGGGTAGCAGTAGATAAAGAGGGGCCAGCTGAAGGTGTGGCTGTCTCATCAGGGGCAGTGAGGAATGGAGGTCTGTAGCCCAAAGCTAGAAAGTTCCTGCTGTGAGGGATAATCTTCTTGCATTCTACAGCAGGTGGCTTCTCATCAGCATCCTCCCAAGGCATGTTAGCTCGACATCCAAGCTGGGTAATCAGATATAGGAAGGGGAGAGTGCCTCTGACGTGGACCCTGGCAATGTAGTACCGGATGAATCATGGCAGGTACAGGTCCTTACCCTCCATCACACACCAGAGGAGGGTGATCATAGCGGCAGGTAGCTCCGTCTCATGAGTACTCGGCATAATAAAGTTGCTCAGGATCTGGTGCCAGAGCCGAGCCTCATCATTTAAGTATATTCGCTTGATTCCCTTAGGCATGGTGGTGTTCTGACCCATGACCCATGGGACAGTCGAGTCAAGGGCTATCCTTGCCTTGACCGCATCCCAGTCAAACCTCATGAAGCGCATGTCCTCCTCAGCCTTTTGGTAACCATCAAGCTGATCAGATTTAGGCTAAAGCTGTAGAATATCCTCAATGGCCTCTTCAGTGACCAGTATCTGCTTCCCTCTTAGGTTCACTGCATCTAGGGAAGTTTTGAAGTAATTGCAGTAAAACTCTCTTACCCAAGAAGCATTGACCTCTGTCAGGTTTATCTCCAGGAAGAACCAGCCTCTTTGTTTGATTTGATCGGAGGTGTATTACTGAAGTTCTTCCAGAATTTTCAGAGTCCGCTCCAGGTACAGGTTCCTGGAGGTTGCAAACACCGGATACTTCAGCTCGCAGTATCTGTTTGCAAAATTAATGGGATAAGTGACAGGGAGTAGCTGGTCAGCCTTCTCCTGCAGGGTAAAGTGTTTCTCCCGCCAGGAGTCATCATGCATGATGTCCAGGATGGACATAGAGGATTATCCTCTTTTCCGTTTGCCAGTTGTTGCCTTTCCTTTTCCTTTTCTTTGGGTGTCAGACATCCTAAAAAAAAGAAATCTAGGATATAATAAAAACAGGAAAACAAGTAGGCAAATAACAAAATAAGCACATAGTGGCAAAGGAGCAGTAGAATAATGAAATGAGTTGAATAATTGTACATTTTGGATTGGTTCGGAATTAAAAAGCTGAGATGAGAAATTTCAATCCAAAATGTAATATAAATAGAATTCATGTTAATTAGGAAAAACCATAAACATGCCTTGAGTTAAAAAGTAAAAGTAAAGAGTGAGTCAAAAAGCAGAGGGGGTTGTTAGGAAGTTAAAAGTGGTGTTAAATTGAAAAAGATGTTAGAAATCAAAAATCAGTGAGTTAGTAAAAAGAAAGTCAGAGTAAGTGGCAAGATGATTGGTTTCTAAGTAACAAGAAATTCACAATTTGAAGCAACACACAACTCATATTCAAGCAAGGGAATCAAGTTGTTGATGATTCATATAGATATATCACTAACGAAAATTTGAAATCAAATCATCAATAATGTGATTTATTAATCGGGGAAACAAAAGGAATAGGAATGTTGGCCCGTGCATTCAGGAATTAGTTTGGTGAAAGCTACGGAAAGCAAAATTGAAAATGCCAAAAACCAATACATGAATGAGAATCAAAACAATTTACAGAAAATTGGGTAGCATTCCGGCTAAAATTGGATGTTCTCGGAAAATAAACAGCAAGCAGAATAGTTCATATAAATTAAAATAAACTGCAAATAGATATAGATAATATGAACATGAAAGAGCAGTTGCAATAGCAGCATGAACAGTAAGAATATCATATGAACAATACTTAGATCACAGCAACAGCAGAATTGCGAAAATTATAAAACAAGTAGCAAGAACAACGCAATTAATCAGGCCTAGATCTACTAACCACATCCTAAGCTACCTAACCACCTAGAATCCACTACAACATGCATATCTAACTAGCCTAATTTTGAACATAAACGGAAAAATATGCAATTAACTACGAATTGAAAGAGTGGCGTTTGGCGGAACCTGGTAGGCATATGATTGAAAGTAGGGCAGAGAGATGGTAGGGGGTGGTTGTGGTGGTGGCTGACGTGGCGGTTGAAAGGCGGTTAGCGCGGCGGTGGTGGCTGTTCAGAGGCAGGGGTTTTCGGGTAGGGGTAATGGGAGGGGTAGGTGTTAAGGGGGAAGGAAGGTAATGGCTTAAGCTCAAGTTTTGGAGGCTTCTCCTTTTCCTCAGAGGTTTCCAAAGGTTCCTCTGAATCAAGCTGGATATCATCAAGGATATCATTCAGCCCTTCCTTAAGACTTTCGGCCATGTTTACCTATTCCACCAAAGAGTCAATGAGGTCAATGCTCATGCATTCCTCAAGGATGTCTAGATAATGCATAGCTTTGACAGCATTCAGTACGAACTTTTTCTCATTGACTCTTAAGGTTAGTTTTCCTTTTTCAACATCAATGAGAGTCCGCCCTGTAACTAGGAAGGGTCTCCCTAGGATAATGGATGCACTCTTGTGCCCTTCCATGTCCAACACCACAAAGTCAGTGGGAAAAGCAAAGGGTCCAACCCTGACAATCATGTCTTCAATTACTCCTGATGGTATCTTAATAGACCCATCAGCAAGTTGAAGGCATATGCGGGTTGGTTTGACTTCATCAGTCAAGCAAAGTTTCTTTATTAACAAAGCAGGTATTAGGTTGATGCTTGCTCCAAGGTCACATAGAGCTGTCTTTGTACAAGCATCACCTAGAGTGCATGGTATCATAAAGCTTTTAGGATCCTTAAGCTTCTCTGGTAAGCTGTTCTGAATGATTGTACTACACTCTTCAGTGAGGAGGACTGTTTGTGTCTCTCTCCAATTCTTCTTATGACTCAAGATGTCCTTCATGAACTTAGCATAAGAAGGTATCTGCTCAAGAGCCTCTGCAAAAGGGATCTTTATCTCTAATGTTCTGAGATAATCCTCAAAGCGGGCAAATTATTTATCCTTTTTCTCTTGACAGAGTTTCTGAGAAAATGGCATCTTAGCCTTGTATTCATCAACCTTGGTTGATGAAGGCCGAATGCCATGTGTGTTGGAAGGGGGTTACTAGCTTGCTTAGAAGGGTTGTTATCAGTGAGTGATTGACCTCCTTTGCTTGGGCGTTCAACGCCCTTGTTGCTGCCCTCCTCTTGGTATTCAACGCCAGGGACACTGCCCCCTTATGGGCGTTCAACGCCAAGGGTGCTGCCTCCTTGGGCGTTTGAATGCCTAGTTTCTATCGTGTCTTAGCGTTCAACACCAAGAGTGATACCTCCCTGGGCATTTGAACTCCCAGAATTATCTTGTGCAGAGATCTGGGTTCCCTTCTTATTGTACTGAGGTTGGGTGTTCAAGGATTTCCCACTACTCAGTTGAATGGCCTGGCATTCCTCTATTATCTACTTAGATAACTGTTGCCTTGTTTGACTCAGTTATGCTTCTATATTTTTGTTAGAAGCCTGAGTTTCTCACAGAGCCTCTTGCAGTTCCAACAGTTGCTGAGCAAGGGCGTGCAATTGCTAAGTCAATGGGCCATCCTATTCTGGAAGGTTAGGTTCAGTATATACTGCCTTGGCTTCTCCTTTTATAGGAGTCTCAGCAGATGAGTACAGATGCTAATCGATGGCAACTATCTCAATAAGCTCTTGGACTTCCTGAATGGTCTTTCTCATGTGTATGGAACCACCAGCAGAGTGGTCCAAAGACATTCTAGCCATGTCTGAAAGTCCATAGTAGAAGATGTCTAACTATACCTATTCTGAAAACATTTCAGTGGGACATTTTTTTAACATTCTTCTATACCTTTCCCAGGCATCATAAAAGGATTTACCATCTCCTTGTTTGAAGCCTTGGATGTCCAGCCTTAGCTGGGTCATCTTCCTTGGGGGAAGGTATTGGTTTAAAAACTTGTCTACTAACTGTTTCCAAGTTTTCAAACTAGCTTTAGGCTGGTTATCCAACCACCTTTTTGCTTGATCTTTTACAACAAAAGGAAAGAGAAATAATCTGTAGACATCTTGGTCTACTCCCTCACTGTGTACTGTGTCAGCAATCTTTAAGAAATCTACCAGGAATTCTGTAGGTTCTTCCTGAGGAAGCCCAGAATACTGGCAGTTTTACTGCACTAGAGTAATGAGTTGAGGGTTTAGTTCAAAGCAACTTGCTCTGATGTGAGGTAAGCTAATACTCCTTGCATAGAAGTCAGCAGTGGGATTTGTATAAGATTCCAAAGTTCTTCTGAACTCTTTATTCCCATTTGGGTTCGTGATGGAGAAAGGTAGAAGATGAAGAAGGAAGAATGAAGATAGAAGGGGTAAAAGAAGAAATAGAAGTAGGGAAGATAAACAATAATTAAAATATTTTTGTTTTTATTTAATTTATTTAATTAATCCGAAATTAAAATTAATTAATTAAAAGGAATAAAATTTGAAAATAGAAGAAAAAGAGTAGAAGAGTAGATTTCGAAAATTAGGAGAGAGAATAGTTAGTTAGGAAGTTTTGAAAAGAAGAGAGAGAAGATATGTAATTAATTAAGAAAAGATTTGAATTCAAGATTTGAAATATGAAAATTAAAATTAAAATTTTGAAACCATGAAATTGAAAATTGAATTTTGAAATTTGAAATTTGAAATTTGAAAATTGGATTTTGAAAATTGAATTTGAAATTTTTGAGATTTGAAATTTGAATTTTAAATTTTGAAATTTGACTTTTTTAATTTTGAAAAAGGTTTGAAATTTGAAAAGATTTAATTTTGAAATTTGAAATTTGAAATTTTAATTTTGGATTTTGAAAATTGAATTTTGAAATTTTTAAATTTAAGTTTTTGAATTTTGAAAGTTGAAATTTTAAATTTGAAATAAGATAAGATAAGAATTTTGAAAAAGATATGATTTTTGAAAATTAAGAGCTAAGATAAGGTAAGATAAAAATTTGAAATTGAAATATGAATTTCTAATGTTAATTTTCGAAAATATAGTTAAAATAAAAATAGAAAAGATATTTCTTATTTTTAAATTTAATGATGAAAGAGAAAAATAAGTAAAAGACACAAGACTTAAAAATTTTTAGATCTAATGCCCCTTGTTTTTGAAAACTTTTGGAGAAAAACACAAAGGGACACCAAACTTAAAAAGTTTAAGATCAAAACAAAAAGAAAACACAAGAACACTTCGAAGATTAACAAGAACACCAAGAACAAGACTCAAAAACTCAAAGAACACAAGAACATATAAAGGACACCAAACTTAAAATTTTTAGACAACCAAAAATAAATTTTCGAAAAATTAAAGAGAATAAACAAGAAGACACCAAACTTATAGATTGAAACAAGATTCAAACAAAAAGACACTAATTTTAAAAGAGTTTTAGAAGAAGATCTCAGAATTTTCAAAAATTTAACCAAGAACTAAACAAAAGACTCAAATAGAAAGCTAAGGATGCTTGAAAATAAACTGTATGAAAAAGGATTTTGAAAGAGTTTAAAATTTTTGAAATTGAAAAATGAAAAACAGGTTAGACTCAAACCAAGAACAAAAATTAAACAAAGAAAAGAAAAATATTTTTGAAAAAAGGTTTTTAAAATTTTTTTTTTTCAAAAAATTGAGAAGAAGAAAATAAAAATAAAAGACTCAAATAAAATAAAAAGAAAACTCAATTAAAAATGATCAAGAAATAAAGTACCTAATCTAGGGAGCAAGACAATTTGTCAGTTTGTCCAAACTCGAACGATCTCCGGCAACGGCGCCAAAGACTTGGTGCACGAATCCCCACACTTTTGTACAATTGTACCAGCAAGTGCACTGGGTCATCCAAGTAATACCTAAGCGAGTCAGGGTCGATCCTACGAGGATTGTGGTTTGAAGCAAGCTATGGTTATCTTGCAGGTCTTAGTCAGGCGAATCAGAAGGTTGTTGGAATTTTGAGATCTGAAACTATGAAGACATATAACTAATAAAATACTCTTTAAATTAAATGGAATCAGTAATAGAGATAAGGTAAAGGATTGGAGTTGCTTAGTGTTTAGGAATTAATTCTGGTAGTACTGTTCTCTTTGCTTGTGAATGACTTCTTTTATGGCAGGCTGTATGTGATCAACACCATTGGCTGTGGTCATTAATCTCCTCTGCTACAGATTGAACGCCATTGGCCGTGGTCATCCGATCTGACAAAGGGTGAAGCTCTAGCATTTTATTCTCTTGGCGATCCTACTCAAAATGCCACAGACAAGGTCAAATCTTCCGGATCAGAGAATGTTACTTCTTTGGATTATAGCCTATACCACGGAGACCCTAATCTCCCCAAAAATCAGCTGAATTGGTGTCTCGAGAAGTCCCCAATGAATTCATGGATTAGCCGTCTGAGAGATGTATAAACATAGCTGTTGGTCCGTGCTTTCCAATCACATATTCACACAAACCCAAGTAGACTGATGCGGCAAAAATTGGCCGATTAAGAAATTATAGTAAGAACAGCGTTGTAAGTACAGTTCTTAACCAACGAAAATTCGCTTATCAATTTAAAAGGGTTGTCACAAAATTAGAATAAAAATACTGGGAATAAGAATCCCAGGTCGTCTCCCAACGAGTTGACAAAGGGGTGTTGTTTTATTAGTCAGGGGTTTTTCCGAGAAATTTTAAGAGTTGAATAACAGAAAATAAATAATTGTAAATTAAAGCAATGAAAATTAAAAGAGGTTTATATATTCAAATTAAAAAGCCTTGACCGGGGGAATAATTAATTGGAAGTTCTATCCTTGTTGGAATTCTCTCAAGTGTAGTATCAAGAGGTCGTTGTTTTTACTTAGTTAACCCTTACTAAATAAAGGAAAGTCAAGCGATTGAGCTAACTCATATTCGTAAGTCCTAATCCTCTCCCTTGGGAAGGATTAGCGTTAGTAAATAAAGAATTAGCCAACAACTTCCAATTTAACTAATCACTTGAGCATTTCAACTCAAGGGTCTCCTTTTATTCAACCCCCAAGTCAAGTTGGGAGTTTACGCCATTGACATGAATATAACGTTCACAGAAATATAAGAAGAAGACATGATAAATTAAACAAACTAAGAATTGAAAATTAAATAAAAGTAAAAATAGTTCTTTGTATTAATAAATTCCAAAATGCAACATACGTATCTGAACAGGGTTAATAAATAATCAAAAGAGTAAAGGAATAAGAAAACAAACTAGAATAATAGCAACATCAACGGAGGTAGTGACTCTTCTCAATATCCAAAGCAAAAGCATGAAACTAGAGATCTATGAATGTAAAGGAAACCTAGAGGAAGTAGTAATTTTTCTCTAAGATTCCAATCTAAAACTAAAAACTATCTGCATGAGAATGTGTGTTGAGTCTCTGCTTGTCCCCTGGCTCTAGTATGTGTTTCTGGGCTGAAAATTGGGTCCAAACTCGGCCCAAAATTGCCCCCAGCGTTTTCTGTGATTTCTGCAGGTGGCGCATGTCACACGTACGCGTTAGTCACGCGTACGCGTCAAGCACGCGCACGCGTCACCGTCCAGACTCTGATTCACACGCACGCGTGAGCCATGCGTGCGCGACGCTCCTCGCTGGTTGTCTCCTTTATTTCTTGTGCTCCTTCCATTTTTGTAAGCTTCCTTTCCATCCTTCAAGTCATTCCTGCCCTATAGAGCCTAAAAACACTTAACGCACAGATCACGGCATCGAATAGTATAAAGGGGAATTAAAAATATACAATTTAAAGGCTTAGGAAGCAAGATTTCAATTATGGAACAAAACTAGGAAGGAATTATAAAATCATCCAATCTGTATGAATAAGTGTGCAAAGGATTGATAAAAACCACTCAAATCAGCACAAGATAAACCATAAAATAGTGGTTTATCAATCTCCCCACACTTAAACATTAGTATGTCCTCATGCTAAGCTCAAGGAGATAGAAAGAATGAATGGGGGAAAGTAAGACTCATGAGATGCAACCTATGAATGCAACTATATGCTATGATGATTCTATCTACTTGGTTAAAAGCAAATAAGTTCTCCAAGACAACCATAAATCAGATTCCACTAATTCAAATCATACAATAAAAGACAAGTAAACTTGTAAGAAGATAGCTCATGAAAGCAGGAAACATAGAATTAAGCATTGAACCCTTACTAGTAGTGTATATCACTACAATCTCTCAAGTATCTAGGGTTAATCACTCTGCTCTTCTCTAGTCATGCTTTCTAAACTTTGTTCTTCATCTAACCAATCAACAAAAATTTAGTATACCAATGCAAACATCATGAGGTTTTTTCAAGGTTGTAATGTGGCTAAGGTAAGGCGAGGATATATGTATGGCCAAGTGAGCTATAATATGAATCTTTGACTAACCTAAACTCTTACCTAACACACACACACTCTATGTAACTCTAAAATCATGCCTAGTGGTACGCGGAATCGTGATTACACTTTAATTATGTAAAATTCATTGCTCTTTCTTTCCCTGGAAATGGCGCCACAAACATGATGCCAAGACCATGGTTCACAACTCTGTGTAACTAACCAGCAAGTGCACTGGGTCGTCCAAGTAATACCTTACGTGAGTAAGGGTCGAATCCCACGAAGATTGTTGGTATGAAGCAAGCTATGGTCACCTTGTAAATCTCAGTCAGGCGGATATAAAACAGTTATGGGGTTTTCGAATAATAGTTAATAGAATAGGGATAGAGATACTTATTTAATTCATTGGTGAGAATTTCAGATAAGCGTATAGAGATGCATTTGTTCCTCTGAATCTCTGCTTTCCTGCTATCTTCATCCAATCAGTCTTACTCCTTTCCATGGCTGGCTTTATGCAAGGGCATCACCGTTGTCAGTGGCTACATCCCCTCCTCTCAGTGAAAATGATCAACGCACCCTGTCACGGCACGGCTATTCATCTGTCGGTCCTCGATCATGTTGGAATAGGATTCACCCTCCTTTTGCGTCTGTCACTAACGCCCAGCACTCGCGAGTTTGAAGCTCATCACAGTCATTCAATCATTGAATCCTACTCGGAATACCACCGACAAGGTTTAGACTTTCCGGATTCTCTTGAATGCCGCCATCATTCTAGCTTACACCACGAAGATTCTGATTAAGAGATCTAAGAGACACTCATTCAATCGAAAGTAGAACGGAAGTGGTTGTCAGGCACGCGTTCATGGGGAATGATGATGATTGTCACGTTCATCACATTCAGGTTGAAGTGCGAATGAATATCTTAGAAGCGGAATAAGTTGAATTGAATAGAAAATAGTAGTACTTTGCATTAATCTTTGAGGAACAGCAGAGCTCCACACCTTAATCTATGGAGTGTAGAAACTCTACCGTTGAAAATACATAAGTGAAAGGTTCAGGCATGGCCGAGAGGCCAGCCCCAAAACGTTATCAATAGATCATAAGATAATCCAAAGATCCAAAGATGGTCAAAAAGACTAGTAAAATGTCCTATTTATAATAAACTAGCTACTAGGGTTTACAGAAGTAAGTAATTGATGCCTAAATCCACTTCCGGGGCCCACTTGGTATGTGCTTGGGCTGAGCTTGAGTGTTGCACGTGTAGAGGTCCTTCTTGGAGTTGAACGCCAGCTTTTGTGCCAGTTTGGGCGTTCAACTCTGGTTTTGGCTCCTTTTCTGGCGCTGGACGCCAGATTTGGGCAGAAAGCTGGCGTTGAATGCCAGTTTACGTCATCTATTCTTAGCCAAAGTATAAACTATTATATATTGATGGAAAGCCCTGGATGTCTACTTTCCAACGCAATTAAAAGCGTGCCATTTTGAATTTTGTAGCTCCAGAAAATCCACTTTGAGTGCAGGGAGGTCAGAATCCAACAGCATCAGCAGTCCTTTTTCAACCTCTGAATCTGATTTCTGCTCAAGTCCCTCAATTTCAGCCAGAAAATATCTGAAATCACAGAAAAACACAAAAACTCATAGTAAAGTCCAGAAATATGAATTTAACCTAAAAACTAATGAAAACATCCCTAAAAGTAACTAGATCCTACTAAAAACATACTAAAAACAATGCCAAAAAGTGTATAAATTATCCGCTCATCAGCGGGATAATCTTCTTGTATTCTGCAGCAGGGGGCCTCTCATCAGCATCCCGAAACTCATGTACTTCTTGTTCTTTTGAATTAAAATATTTTTCATTTTAAGAGAGGTGATGGATTCATAGGACATTCATAACTTTAAGACAAAGTTACTAACTACTAATGATCATGTAATGAAGACACAAACATGGACAAACACATAACATAGAAAATGAAAAAACAGAAGAAATAAGAACAAGGAATGAATCCACCTTAGTGATGGTGGCGTTTCCTTCTTGAGGTTACATCCCTGCACCCATTAGGCATGTAAAAATGCCTTTGCACACAACTCTGGGCATTCAGCGCCAGGTTGGTGGCTATTTTGGGCGTTCAATGCCCATTTGTGTGCCATTTCTGGCGTTGAACGCCAGAACCATGCCTGTTCTGGCGTTCAGCGCCCAGAAGCTACCCATTTTGGGCGATCAGCGCCAGCACCATGCTCTGTTCTGGCGCTGAACGCCAGACAGATGCTCCTCCAGGGTGTGATTTTTCTTCTGCTGTTT
>NC_029791.2:67303401-67303727 GCF_000816755.2 Arachis ipaensis | reverse complement strand
AAACTTGTAGTTTTGTTGCATCAGAGAAACTAATTGAGGTTTCAGCTCAAAATTGTTTGCTCCAATGGCAGGGATGGAGATGCTTCTTCCATGTAAATTGGAATTAGGTGCAGTAAAGTCACCAAGCATCTTCCTTACATTATTATTATTTTCGGCTGCCATCTTTTCTTCCTATTCGAAAATTTCTGAAAGGTTATCTCTGGATTGTTGTAATTTAACTTCTCTTAATTTCCTTTTCAGAGTCCTTTCAGGTTCTGGATCTGCTTCCACAAGAATGTTCTTATCCTTGCTCCTGCTCATATGACAAAGAAGAGGGCACAGAAAAA
>NC_029791.2:67290518-67303337 GCF_000816755.2 Arachis ipaensis | reverse complement strand
AATTTTCGAATTTGATGAGAGAAAAAGGGAAAGATATATTTTTTTTATTTTTGAATTTTTATGATGAGAGAGAAAAACAACAAAAAGACTCAATGCATGAAAATTTTGAATCAAAACAATGAATGCATGCATGAATGATATGAATGTCAAGATGAACACCTAAGAACACTTTGAATGTCAAGATGAACATCAAGAACATATTTTTGAAAAATTTTTTATGCAAAGAAAACATGTAAGACACCAAACTTAGAATTCTTTAATGCTTAGGCACTAAGAATTCAAGAATGCATATGAAAAACAAGAAAAGACACAAAACATGCAAATGCAAAGATCAAACAAGAAGACTTACCAAGAACAACTTGAAGATCATGAAGAACACTATTAATGCATGGAAATTTTCGAAAAAAAATGCAAAATGCATATGCAAGTGACACCAAACTTATGATATGACTCAAGACTCAAACAAGAAACACAAAAAATATTTTTGATTTTTATGATTTTCTAATTTTTTTGGATTTTTTTTTTCAAAAATTATATGAAAAAGAAAAAATAAGGATTCCAAAATTTTTAATATGAATTCCAGGAATCTTGCAGTGTTAGTCTAAAGCTTCAGTCCAGGAATTAGACATGGCTCACTAGCCAGCCAAGCTTTCAATGAAAGCTCCGGTCCAAAACACTAGACATGGCCAATGGCCAGCCAAGCTTCAGCAGATACCTCTCATGCATACAACAGCAAATTTTATTGGCAACAACTAGCTTGCTCTTGTGATGATGATTAGGAAGCCTCAGTCCAAAAGAGTTTAGACATGGCTTTACAGCCAGCCAGGCTTCACATGCCTCATGAAACACTAGAATTCATTCTTTAAAAATTTTGAATAAATTTTTTTTTTGAAAACATTTTTAAATTTTTTTTTGAAAACAGATGAGAAAATTTTAGAAATATTTTTGAAAAATTTTTGAAAATAAAATAAAAAGAAAATTACCTAATCTGAGCAACAAGATGAACCGTCAGTTGTCCATACTCGAACAATCCCCGGCAACGGCGCCAAAAACTTGGTACGCGAAATCGTGATTACACTTTAATTATGTAAAATTCATTGCTCTTTCTTTCCCTGGAAATGGCGCCAAAAACATGATGCCAAGACCATGGTTCACAACTCCGTGTAACTAACCAGCAAGTGCACTGGGTCGTCCAAGTAATACCTTACGTGAGTAAGGGTCGAATCCCACGGAGATTGTTGGTATGAAGCAAGCTATGGTCACCTTGTAAATCTCAGTCAGGCGGATATAAAACAGTTATGGGGTTTTCGAATAATAGTTAATAGAATAGGGATAGAGATACTTATGTAATTCATTGGTGAGAATTTCAGATAAGCGTATAGAGATGCGTTTGTTCCTCTGAATCTCTACTTTCCTGCTATCTTCATCCAATCAGTCTTACTCCTTTCCATGGCTGGCTTTATGCAAGGGCATCACTGTTGTCAGTGGCTACATCCCCTCCTCTCAGTGAAAATGATCAACGCACCCTGTCACGGCACGGCTATTCATCTGTCGGTTCTCGATCATGCTGGAATAGGATTCACCCTCCTTTTGCATCTCTAGCTTACACCACGAAGATTCTGATTAAGAGATCTAAGAGATACTCATTCAATCTAATGTAGAACGGAAGTGGTTGTCAGGCACGTGTTCATAGGGAATGATGATGATTGTCACGTTCATCACATTCAGGTTGAAGTGCGAATGAATATCTTAGAAGCGGAATAAGTTGAATTGAATAGAAAACAGTAGTACTTTGCATTAATCTTTGAGGAACAGCAGAGCTCCACACCTTAATCTATGGAGTGTAGAAACTCTACCGTTGAAAATACATAAGTGAAAGGTTCAGGCATGGCCGAGAGGCCAGCCCCAAAACGTGATCAATAGATCATAAGATAATCCAAAGATCCAAAGATGGTCAAAAAGACTAGTAAAATGTCCTATTTATAATAAACTAGCTACTAGGGTTTACAGAAGTAAGTAATTGATGCCTAAATCCACTTCCGGGGCCCACTTGGTGTGTGCTTGGGCTGAGCTTGAGTGTTGCACGTGTAGAGGTCCTTCTTGGAGTTGAACGCCAGCTTCTGTGCCAGTTTGGGCGTTCAACTCTGGTTTTGGCTCCTTTTCTGGCGCTGGACGCCAGATTTGGGCAGAAAGCTGACGTTGAACGCCAGTTTACGTCATCTATTCTTAGCCAAAGTATGGACTATTATATATTGCTGGAAAGCCCTGGATGTCTACTTTCCAACGCAATTGAAAGCGCGCCATTTCGATTTCTGTAGCTCCAGAAAATCCACTTTGAGTGCAGGGAGGTCAGAATCCAACAGCATCAGCAGTCCTTTTTCAACCTCTGAATCTGATTTCTGCTCAAGTCCCTCAATTTCAGCCAGAAAATACCTGAAATCACAGAAAAACACACAAACTCATAGTAAAGTCCAGAAATGTGAATTTAACCTAAAAACTAATGAAAACATCCCTAAAAGTAACTAGATCCTACTAAAAACATACAAAAAACAATGCCAAAAAGCGTATAAATTATCCGCTCATCACCTAGCTACCCATAATTCCCACTTTTGTATCACATACTCATGTACCAAATATTTCTTTAATTTTATCACATATGCATTGACCTTTTATTAAACTTAGCATTGGGGTCATTTTGTCCCCTTATTTAATTACTTATTTAAAATTTTTTTTAATTAAAATCTAAAAAGTAAACATAACATGTCAATGCACATGGATTTTTTTAATTTTTCTGGTCTTTCATGAGTGGGTACCCAAATTCCTGATATTTTGTCAATTCAACACTTTCTTATTAACCCAAGTTCCCACGATTTTTCACACTTAATTGATGCACAATCTCTATCTTAAGCTAACCAAAGATTCAATTTGGGGTAATTAATTTGTTTTTTGCTTAAGGCTAGTGATATGGTAAAATACAGAATAAGTGGAGATTAAAAGGCTCAAAGTGGCAAACAAAGGTGATTGAAAGGGAAGGCTATTTGGGATAAGTGAGCTAATGACAAATAATGGCCTCAATCATATGCAAGCATGTAAATACACTAAACAATGCACATATAGAATGAAACAAAATATAGATTACAATCATAGAGAAGGAAACACACAAGAATAAAATATTATGATTAAATAATGTAACCATGTAATTAGGCTCAACTCTCACAAGTTGTGTTCTTAGCTATAATTCATGTTCCAAATTACAATCTTCAAACAAGTTTAACACAAATTTTCAATTTAAATTAGTGAAATATTATTAAAAGGGTCTTGAAAGGAAATTCATTATTTTAACCAAGCAAAACATACATGCAAACAATTATTATCATGCAATCTATCCTATCTAACAAAAAGTCAAATGTTGGTGTTAAGAGAGAGAAAAGTTACCTTCGGAAGTCAAGGACTGACCTCCCCACACTTAAGGCTTGGCACGGTCCTCCATGCCATCAGTAAGGAGCAAGGGAGGGCTGGAAGGGTCGCCTCCAGTGTCTGGTTTGCCTTGGCTGCCTGTGCTACTGGATGAAGGGGAGTCTGGGGTGTCCTTCTATTCTGGAGGTGGGTGAGTACCAGATATGAGGTCCTTCAGATAGTTGTATCTGCGCTTGTTACGGCGCTCCATTTGCTCCATTCGCCGGTCTTGCCGGTCGAACCTCTCAAGGATCTGTAGGAACATCTGATGGATGGATGGTGCTTGTGGTGTGGATGATGGTGGAGTGGAAGTAGGGGGAGTATCCAAAGATGGGCCTACAGGCCGGCTCGCAGAGGGAACTGGTGCCCTGATGTACTTCCCATTCGAGACATACTGGTCTGCTCTAGGGATGATGACCTTCGTGTCGCCTGCCCGAGAGGACACACCTGCCGCAATGACTAAATCTGAAACCAAGGCAGGGAAAGGCAGGTTACCCGTGATCTGTACGTGTCCCATGGCATCCCGGATGTGTCGTGCCAGGTTGAGGGGTTGCTCTGTTAGGATGCACCAGATGAGGACAGCCATGTCTGCTGTGAAGGTCGACTCGTGAGTGCTTGGAAAGACATAGTGGGACATAATCTGTGCCCACACGCGAACCTCTAGGGTGAGTGAATGGGCCGAGATGCTCTTGGGTTTTGAACGATGCTGCTCGTAGATCCACTTGCTACCAGGTTGGGCTATAACTCCAAGTACGCTATCCTAGTCGAACTGATACATCTGTCACTTACGAGATGCTTCTTGATATGCATCCCATCCCTCTGGACTAGGTGGAAGGTCCAATGCTCTCTGTATGGAGATCTCGGAGACAAGGACCTACTGCTGACGGACAAAGACAGTCTGCAGAATAGGCGAGTAGATGTTTGAGTAGAATTCAGCTACCCATGATAAGTTGGCCTCTCGCGGCTGCCTCCTCAAAAATCCCCACTATCTCCTCTCTATTTGGGGCTCCACAAAATCAACAAAGTGTGTTGGGACAATAAGTAGATGCTCATTGTTGTAGTTCCTCTCAGCTAGGATGGGGAGCATCTATTCGCAATAACAATTAGCAAACCGTGCGGAGTCCCGGGCGGGAAATGCTTTCTCGGATTCACAACTTTAATAATCTCTTTCACCCGCTTTGTTGGTGGCTTAACACTGGTAGATGGAAGTACTTTAGCCAGTGTTCTCTTGGTTCTTCTCCTAGCCGGTGGCTTGTCAGTTGCCTTCTCTTTTCCTTTCTTGGTACCCATGCCTAAGGAAAAAGAAAAAGGAGGGATGTGAAATATAGATAACCACAACTGGAAAGGAGAAAATTTCAAGTGATAATGAATTCCAAAGGAAAGATGTTAGCTCAAATACATGGTAGCTACAACATGTAGGTAAGACATCAATTAAGAGCAATAAGGCAATTCATAATTAAATAGATGCAAGAGGTGAACGCATGCAAGGAATAGGCATGAGAATCATAACTCAGGCATCAAGTAGCAAATGTGCCAATTTAAAGAGTATGTGTAATGATGACAATTGTGACTGATAATCCCAAATACATGTAGAGTGCAAGGGTTGTGAACAAGAGGCATTCAAGTAAAAGAGGAAATTAAAATAGAGTGCAAGATGCCATAAGGGCTTTTTCACAAACACTTGGTGAGCAAGATAGAATAGGAATGAAAATAATATAATCCAAATATATATGAGAGCCAAATTAAAGTATCAATTGTCAAATCACTCCATATAATAACCACAAGCTTCAGAATAATAAGGTAATACCCAAATAAAACTCCAATACCAACATAAGAATGCATGAAAAAGAAAAAAAAAAGAAACCATAAAGAAGTAAGCTAAAAGAAGGAGAGAGAAGAAAAAACATAAATAAATGCAATAATGAAAGAGTAGATGGGAGGAAGAAAAGAACCTTGATGAAGAAGATGAAGAAGGAAAGAAGAAAGTAGTAGAAAGAAAAAGGAAGAAGAAAGAAAAAAGTAAGAAATAATTAGGATTGAAAAGAAATAGGATTGGGGGAGAGGAGATTTGAAATCAGGCGCTGAAGTAGATAAATTGGGCGTCGCATGCGACGCGTACGCGTGCATCACGCGTACGCGTGGATTGCGCTATTTTCAGGCAACACGTACGCGTAAGGGACGCGTACGCGTGACAGGGGTTGTGCAATTGGTGCGAAGGCAGCCTCACGCACGCACAACTCTCTGTCTTATACACACGAGAGTCTAAAATGCACATGACACGTGCGCGTCAGGGACGCGCACGCGTGGACGCCCTTGGTGGGAAAATGACACGTACGCGTCAAGGACACCTACGCATGATAGGGCTTGTGCTCCCAACACAGTTCCAGCCCCACACCATCATAACTCTCTGGCCATACACTCATTTACGCCGATTTTTCATGGTCACGCGTGCGCGTCAGGGACGCGTACGCGTGATGGCCCAAAATCGCAAGCGACGCGTACGCGTGAGGGACGCGTACGCGTGGTCTTGCTTGTGCCTAAGGCACGCTTCCATCCCTGCTCCCACGCAACTCTTTGGTCAATTCTTCCTTGTTTCGCATACACATATGACACGTATGCGTTAGCGACGCTTGCGCGTCGCGTGCTCTCTCTCTTTTTTTTTATGCAGTATGCAGAATGAAGAATGCAGATGAATATACAAAATTTATGAATGACTATTGTGAAAAATAAAAGATAATAAAACTAGTAATGGAAAAAGGAACAATCATACCATGGTGGGTTGTCTCCCACCTAGCACTTTACTTTTACGTCCTTAAGTTGGACGGTCCACAAGATCAATCTGCTTCTGTTGGTGGATCTTCCAAGAGAGGAAGACCTCTAGCTCTTTATTTTTCTTCATCTTCTCACCATGATATAGCTTTAAGCGATGTCAATTGACCTTGATGAATTTGGAGCTTGAAGGATGACTCAGGTGGAAGACTCTGTATGGCTCTGCCTTTTCTACCCTGTAGGGGCCTTCCCATCTGGATTTCAGCTTTTCTGGCATGAGCCTCAGCCTGGAGTTGTAGAGGAGAACTAGCTCCCCAGGTCTGAACTCTCTTCTCTTGATATGCTTGTCATGCATAGCCTTCACCTTCTCTTTGTATAATATGGAGTTGTCATAAGCTTTGAGTCGAAGGGTCTCTAGTTCTGCCAGTTGCAGCTTCCTTTCAGCACCAGCTTTCTCAAATCCTATGTTGCAGTCCCTTACAGCCCAGAAAGCCTTGTGTTCTACCTCCACTGGGAGATGACAAGCCTTTCCGTATACTAGGCGGAAGGAACTCATCCCACTGGGTGTCTTGTACGCTGTCCGGTATGCCCAGAGTGCATCAACAAGTCTGGTGCTCCAGTCCTTCCTATAAGGCTTTACTATCTTCTCCAGAATGCGCTTTATCTCCCGGTTAGACACTTCTGCTTGCCCATTGGTCTGAGGGTGGTATGCTGTTGCTACTTTGTGCACAATCCCATGCTTCTTCAGTAGACCTGCTAATCTCCTGTTACAAAAGTGAGTACCTTGATCACTCACGATTGCTTGTGGTGATCCAAAGTGACAGATGATATGGTTTCTAATAAAGGAGACAACAGTGTTAGCATCATCAGTATGGGTAGGAATTGCTTCCACCCATTTAGATACATAATCTACAGCCAACAATATGTATAGGAAACCACTACAGTCTAGGAATGGACCCATGAAGTCAATGCCCCAAACATCAAAAATTTCACAGAACAGCATAAGCTGTTGGGGCATCTCATCCCCCTTGGATATGTTACCAAACCTTTGGCATGGGGAACAAGTTTTATAGAAGGCAGTAGCATCTTTAAAAAGGGTAGGGCACCAAAATCCACAGTCTAAAATTTTTATAGCTGTTCTTTGAGGGCCAAAATGTCCACCACTCTCAGATGAATGGCAGGCCTCTAAAATGGACTGGAATTCTGATTGGGGCACACACCTTCTAATTATCTGATCAGCACTATACCTCCATAAATATGGGTCATCCCATATATAATATTTGGACTCGCTTTTCAGCTTGTCTCTTTGATGCTTAGTAAAATTGGGAGGGAAGGTATGACTAACTAGATAATTAGTTACAAGCGCATACCAAGAAACTACTTCAGATATTGTATGCAAGCTATCAAATGAAAAAGCATCATTGATAGGAGTGGAGTCATCCTCAATGTGCTCAAGGTGACTCAAGTGGTTTGTCACTAAATTCTGGGAACCACTCCTATCCTTAATTTCTAAATCAAATTCTTACAGCAGCAATATCCAACATATTAGCCTTGGTTTGGACTCTTTTTTAGCTAATAAATATTTTAGAGCTGCATGGTCTGACTACACTACCACCTTAGTATCAAGTAAATAGGCTCGGAATTTATCCAGAGCAAAAACAATAGCCAAAAGCTCTTTTTCAGTGGTAGTATAATTAGACTGAGCAGCGTCTAAGGTCTTAGAAGCATAAGCTATTACAAAAGGATCCTTACCTTCGCGCTGGGCCAGCGCCGCTCCTACTGCATGGTTGGAGGCATCACACATAATCTCAAAAGGCTGGCTCTAGTCTGGTCCTCTCACAATAGGAGCTTGAGTCAAGGCAAGCTTCAGCTTATCAAACGCCTCCTTACAGTCCGTATTCATCTCGAGCTCAACATCTTTCTGCAGCAGTCTGGATAAAGGCAATGCTACCTTACTGAAGTCCTTGATAAATCTCCGGTAGAAACCTACATGACCAAGGAACGAATGGACTTCTCTAACGGAGGAGGGGTAAGACAAACTAGAAATCACATCTACCTTTGCTGGATCTACAGAAATACCAGTATTAGAAACAACGTGTCCCAGAACAATACCTTGTTTTACCATAAAATTACATTTTTGAAAATTCAAAACAAGGTTTGAACTAACACACATGTCTAATACTCTATCTAAACTATCCAAGCAAAGGCTAAATAAATCACTATATACGCTAAAATTATCCATGAAAACTTCCATATAGCTCTCAATAAGATCAGAAAAAATGCTCATCATGCACTTTTGGAAAGTAGCCAGTGCATTACATAAGCCAAAAGGCATCCTTTTGTATGCATACGTTCCAAAGGGACATGTAAAAGTAGTCTTCTCCTGATCTTCAGGAGCTATATGAATTTGAAAATAGCCTATATAACCATCTAAAAAGTAGTAATGTGATTTACCTGACAGGCGATCAAGTATCTGATCAATAAATGGCAAGGGGTAATGATCCTTACGAGTAGCTTGGTTGAGGCGCCTGTAATCAATGCAAACTCTCCATGAATTCTGCACTCTAGTTGTCAGGAGCTCTCCATGCTCATTCTTCACTGTTGTGACTCTAGACTTCTTGGGCACCACTTGTACTGGACTGACCCATTCGCTATTTGAAATGGGATAGATGATATCAGCTTTAAGCAGTCTGGTCACTTCCTTCTTGACAACTTCTAAGATGGTGGGATTTAGTCTTCTTTGAGGTTGACGGACAGGTCGTGCTCCCCCTTTTAAAAATATTATGTGCTCACAAACTTAAGGGCTGATGCCTACTATATCCGCCAAGCTCCACTCAATTGCTCTCTTGTGTCTTCTCAGCACACTAAGTAGCTGCTCCTCCTATTGGGAAGTGAGTTCCCTTGCAATGATAACCGGGAGCTTCTGATGATCCTCAAGGTAAGCATACTTGAGGTGGGGTGGAAGGGGCTTTAACTCCACTTTCTGTTCATGGCTAGGCACTTGATCATCTAGGGCTAGTGATGGTGCAAGGTATCTTCAGTAAGCTCAGGGTGCTTCCCCACACTTGCACCTTGCTCCATGTGCTTTTTTTCTGCTTCCTTCTGATGAACTGCAGCTACAGTTTCATCAATGATGTCACACTGGAAATGGAATGATCTTCTAGAGGGTGCTTCATAGTTTCATTAAAGTTGAAGCTCACAGCTCTGCCATCTATCTCAAAGGAGTAAATTCCTGAGAATGCATCCAACTTGAACTTTGAAGTCTTCAGAAAGGGTCTTCCAAGTAGGATGGATGATGGTCTTCTTGAGTCATTAGGGGGCATCTCCAAAATATAGAAGTCAATAGGAAATGTGAGCCCCTTAATGCTCACCAGCACATCATCAGCAATTCCAACCACTGTGATGATGCTTTTATTTGCTAAAACAAAACGAGCTGCCGACCTTTTTAAGGGAGGGAGCCTCAAAGCATCATATACAGACAATGGCATTATACTAACACACGCTCCTAAATCACACATACAGTCAGAAAATTTCACACCATCTATAGTAATAGTAACCATGCATGGACCTGGGTCACTACATTTTTCAGATTTGGCCGTGAGCCCAGCCCTCAAAACATGATCAAGAGATCAAAAGATGAACTAAAGATTCCCAGATTTGAAAACACAATAGTAAGAGGTCCTATTTATAGAAAACTAGTAACCTAGGGTTTACAGAAATAAGTAAATGATGCATAAATCTACTTCCGGGCCCACTTGGTGTGTGCTTGGGCTGAGCATTGAAGCTTTCACGTGTAGAGACTTTTCTTGGAGTTAAACGCCAGCTTTGGTGCCAGTTTGGGCGTTTAACTCCAGCTTTTATGCCAGTTCTAGCGTTTTGATGCCAGAATTCTTATGCTGATTTGGAACGCCGATTTGGGCCATCAAATCTCAAGCAAAGTTTAAACTATTATATATTTCTGGAAAGCCCAGGATGTCTACTGTCTAACGCAATTAAGAGCACGCCAATTGAGCTTCTGTAGCTCCAGAAAATCCACTTCGAGTGCAGGGAGGTCAGAATCCAACAGCATCTACAGTCCTTTTTCAGCCTCTGAATCAGATTTTTGCTCAGGTCCCTCAATTTCAGCCAGAAAATACCTGAAATCACAAAAAAATACACAAAATCATAGTAAAGTTTAGAAATGTGAATTTTGAATAAAAATTAATAAAAATATACTAAAAAGTAATTAAAACATATTGAAAACTACCTAAAAATAATGCCAAAAAGCATATAAATTATCCGCTCATCAAAACAGTAATACTTTTATTCATTCATAGGACTCAGCAGGGCTCCTTTTCTCAACCTAGGAGGTTTAGAAACTCATACTGAAAGGAAATACAATGGTAAAACTCGAATGTAATTGTTCGAATGATTATGTAAAATAACTCTTAAATACTAAACTAATGACTAGTAAGGGTAAAATAGTCTTTTTAGTGCTAAAATCCACTTTTGGGGCCCACTTGGTAAGTGTTTGGGCTGAGCTTTGATGAGATCCAAGTGCTATGAGGTATTTTGGGCGTGAAACATCAGCTAGGGGGTCCTCTCTGGGCGTTTGGATGCTGGGCTCTGCTCCTTGGGCGCTGGACGCCAGGAAGGGGGTAGGTAGCGGGCGTTAGATGTCAGTTTTAGGCCTTCTAATTCGAAGCAAAGTATCAACTACTATACATCTAGAAGTCAGCTTTCCATAGCCATTGAGAATGCTCCATTTGGACTTCTGTAGCTCCAGAAAAGCTCTTCCAAATGCAAGGAGGTCAGATTTGGACAACATCTGCAGTGCTTTCTCTATCTCTAAATTAGACATCTGCTCCAGCTCCTCAATTTCAGCCAAAAATTACATGAAATTGAACAAAAACACAAAAACTCAAAGTAGAATCCAAAAATGTGAATTTAACACTAAAACCTGTAAAAACTTAATAAAAACTAAACAAAACATACTAAACAACTATATGAAAACTATACCAAAAAGTGTATAAAATATCCGCTCATCAGAGCACCTTACCCTGGGAAGTGTGTCGGGCACTATATCCCATGAGTGTGATGGGCACTATATCCCAAGAGCGTGGCATGGCGAGCGCTATATCCCAAGAGTGTGGGAGCACTTTGTCCCAGGAAATGCGACAGACACTATATCCCATGAGTGTGACAAGCACTATATCCTGAGAGTGTGACGGGCACTATATCCCAAGAGTGTGGAGGCATAGAAAGATGATATCTGGATTAGCTGCCAGGTGTGTCAGGTTCTAGCAAAGTAACCGACACGTGAGCTCATAGCCAGTAGGAAAGGCATGCATCATATGCATCTATTTGTCTTGTTTAAGTTTTCATTATTTGGGATTGCCTTTGTGAAATTACTATACTTACTTGCTATATGATCTTCTTGTTATACCTGCCTTCTACAGGTGTTTGCTTTGTCTGTTTTGTTTGTTTATGAGGTTCCATCAGAGTTTCGGAGGATTGGAGGAATGTTGATAATTTTAAGGGTTAAGTTAGAATCGAGATAAGTTAGAACTCTTTAGATACCTCGCCTTATTTTATGATCTTAAATGTTGGTTTTAAGCTTAAATCTATTATCGAAAGTTCTAGGATTGCCTTTGGCTTTCTCAAGACATTATATGTTACATATGTGGGCACTGTTACCATGTTGAGAACCTCAGGTTCTTACCCATGCAGATTTTGTGATTTTCAGATGCAGGTCAGGTGACAACTCACTGAGGCATGCTGGAAGCTTCTGATTAGCGAAGATCCTTATCTTTTGGGGCTCTTTTTGGTTATATGTATTTATTTAGATACTTAATATCTCCACTGCTTATGTATTTGATGTATTAGCTTCCTCTTAAAGGTTATTTTGGAGAAACAGGTTCTGTAACTTTGTATTTTGGGTCCTTTTAGGTTTCCTACATATGTATATGTATAGATATACTTATGTGCTCGGGCCAATTTATCTTCGCGAGCCAAGTCTTGAGTTTTGTTATCTGTATTTTAATACTCTTAGGATATAATCTTGTTATCTTGCTCTATCTTGCTTCGTTTACTTTATCGCTTCGTGGATATTGCGCTTTCCTATCCCTTTTTCTTTAAAGGCTCCTAGAATAAAATACCATTGCTATATTATATAAATATATTTTCTTTTAGAGGTCATAGCGCCTCGCCACCTCTGTTTTACATCCTAGGTATAAAGTTCTGTGTGGTAGGGTGTTACATTAATCATTGTAGTGAATGAATATTTATTATTTCTAAATGAATTCATTTAATTCATTTAAAAATATCGAAGGATTCCAATTCTATATTCTATGATTTTATTTTGTTATTAATGTATATATACTCCTATATTATATATTCTATGATTCCTATATTCTCAGATAATATTTTCAAATTTTTTTTAGTTTAATTTATTATTTTTAGTCATCAGAATTTATTGTTTTTAGTCATCATTTTTAGTCATCGATTCAATTTTTTTAATTTAATAATTCAACAACATGTTTTAATTATATATAATTAAAACGTGCTTTCTATCCTTTTTTCCTCTCTATTTTGTGCTTTGGATGTAATGTTTGA
>NC_029791.2:67270188-67290317 GCF_000816755.2 Arachis ipaensis | reverse complement strand
ATAATAGAATTATTTTATTTAAAGACATTTTAAAATTTTTATAATATTTTTATAAAAGTTGATTAATAGGTTTTTCTTTCAAAAAATTTTTCTTGAAATTTGTTTAATGAGATCGTATTTTAATTTTTTTTATCTTTTATATTCATTGATTATATTAATCTTTTATTACAATACATTTTTTATTTATTCCACACATTATTTGTTTTACCTTCTTTTACTTGTTTTAATTGTTCTCTTTATTTTATTTTTAATTTTTTATTTATTTTTACTCCTCATATATAAATTTATTATAATTCATCACATGCATATTTTTTTTAATTTAAGTAATTTTTTTAGGTTATATTTTACCATTGATGCTATATGTTGTTTAGTGTATTAAATCATTATTAAAATTAGTATTTATCAAAGATATTATTTTGTAAGAATATTATAATGTATAATATTAATGAGAAAGCAAGTAAGCAGAGTAATTTTAAAAGCTTTAAAGAACGCAGACTTAATTAAAAAATTTTATAATTCTTTTCCATAAGACACTTAGGGAGAGACGAGGGAATAATGCGAAGATAATTTATATTATGGAATAATAGGAAAGAAAAATATTAAAGAACCTCTGCCATAGGAGAGCAGAGAGCCAAAAGATTAAAAGAATCTAAAGAACCTCTGCCACACGAGAGTAGAGAATAGAGAAGAAAAGAAAGAAAGAAAGAACAAAACAAAAAGGAGATAAGCAGAGATGATTGCTTACCTACTAAGAATGAGCAGAGATATAGTGGTGAGTCCACCGAGATTTTCTTTTCAGAGATACATCGGTCAATCCAGGGGATGGTCGCACCTGTATGATGGAGTTTGCTTACAGAGGTTATCAATACATACATAGGCCAGAGAGAGCCTCACATGTAAGACCGAGGTTGCTTACAGAGGTTATTTTTGCATACATCAGCTCAAGAGAGTCGTACCTGTAAGACAGAGGTTGCTTACAGAGGTTATGGCACTGGAAACCAAACTCAGACAAAGGTTGCTGAGTTACGTCGGGAGTAGGTCGAAACCGACAGATGAGCTCATTACCTGCACTAAGGATAGACATGCATCATACTTGTTTGCGCATATTTGTTTGTGAGTGTGTTTTTTTTTTTTTTTGTCATTGTGAGTGTGCTAAATGATTGATTGAATTCTGTGTTCTATAATTGTTTAATTGGATTGTCCCTTGTTGACTGTTAATGCTGACCAAGTATATGTAAAATGAACTTAACTTCTAACCCCCTATTTTCACCCCTTTCAGCTATAGGTGCGAAGGCTTATTGCGAAGACGCGGGAACACAGAGGAATATATTTACGAATTTATTTGTTAGAATTTATTTTTCCCTCGCCTTATTAGTTAGAGTTTTATTCAGAGGGGTAGGTTCTGTAATTACTTTTGTATGTAATACTACAACGTATTATTAATATTAAGTATGTGAATATATGTTGTTTGTACTTGTTGAAAAAGTTATAGTTTTAGTAAAGTCATCGATAGATTTATGCGTAAAGGCTCAACATTAAATAGATAACAAAAGAAATTAGATTAGTAATGCCTTACTTTTGGTACGATCATGAGGTGCTAAAAATTAGGGTGTTACAAACATCACGGTTCATACATTTTAATATTTGTGTAACAAATCTTATAACTTGTTTTTATAAGTTATAATTTATTTTTGTTTTATTTGGATATTCAATTTTTAATAATAATTTTTATTTATTTATTTATAAATATATTATTTCCTATTTTTATTTAAAAAAATAAAAATACATAAATATATTATCTATTACAAACAATTATTATAATAAACAAAAAAATATAAATTGATAATTTAAATTAAAAATTAAATGAATTATCAAAAAATATCAACAAATTTTGGTTTTAGTTTTTCTATAGTTTTATTTAATGGTTAAAATCTCTCTATAGTCACTAACATTGTCGATACCAAAAAAAATATAAGTTTCTATCAAGTAAAATAAAATATATATAAGATAAATAGCATATATGTAATTCCATTATTAATCATAGACTATAGACAAATTTCTAAAAATAAAATCTTATGAATCAACTAGTAATTTTTTAATATTTTATTTTTTTTAAAGTTGTCCAAACTTATCAATATTTTATAATATGATTTCACAAGTTATAATATGTGATATTAGCCGTTATTATATATATGAAAAATATGACTCATTTAGTGTTTAACCACTTATTTTCGATTAATATTGTTATAACAAGGATACATGTGACTTTATGAGAATGATATAACTTGAAGTTTGGTTATCTAGGAATTTACTAAGTGGCTATAGTAATTTCACGTCACGAACCAACGAATGCTAGCAATTGGAATGATAAAAAAGACTAGCCAAATAGATATTCGCCGGATTACTTGCAATTTGGGATTAAATGGAAATTTGTGAAATTTTTACAGGTGGGGACCTATCCACGTGAAATAGACTGGGATGGGGACATAGGTACCCTCTTCAAGGGACTCGTTAAATCCACGCTAATATAAAATTACTGATTTATCCTTTATATATATTCATTTCTTAAATTTAGTAATCCTAATTCCTATTTTTAATTTAAACTTTTTTTTCCTTCTAGACTCATCCTTAGCCTTGATTTGTATCTACTCTTCTTCTAACTCACTTTCTTTGCCTTTTAAGTTTGTCATTATATCGCTCAGTCTCGTCCAAAAAGATAATATTATGTTATTATGTTGGAAGATATTTTTATATTTTTTTAAAATGTTATTTTTTATAATGAATATATTATGAGTTGTGTTTAATTATATTGAATTAATTATTTTATGATTATTATATTATAGGGAGACTTGCGACAAAGATGAAGAGCAGACGAGGGATATTTTTTTTAAAAACGCGAGTAAAGGACGGAAAAAGGGGTCCGCCATACCCACATTAGTATCTATTACTATATCTAACTAACAACGGAAATTCAATTTGAATCGATTTGAGATAAGATACGTGAACTTTATCTGCATTGGGTTTTAAGACAATAAACCTAATTCGGATTTAGGATCCTAACAATAGACCTAGGTTGATCTTACTCACTTGAGTTAATATTTTGAGTCATTGCTATAATAAATACTATACTATTAAATATGATTATATTTAGTATATATAAAAGTCAAATATACTTACAATAGGTTTTATAATCAACCTAAAAAAATTCTAATTATCTTTTTTTATTTTAAATATTATTTACTATCTTAATTAAAAAATGAATAATAATAATTACTCACATAATTAAAATAGATCATCCTAATATATACATGATGTAAACTCTGTTAAAATTAGCGAATAATTAATCAATAAATTAAATTTTAATAAAGAAAATTAGAAATATAAATTCTTAGTAAAATGAGATAGAGCTAATTAAAATAAGAATTTTGACACTAATTTTAAAGAATTTGGACCAAGATTGAGTCGAACGGACCGAACCGAACGAACCAGGCCCAAAATAGGCCCAAGGCCCAAACCACACTTACCAACTAATGAGCAGTAGCACATTTCCTTTTCCCACACTCCCCATTCACGTTCCAAAGCAAAGGGAGGAAGAAGGTGGGGAACAAACCCTAACACCATAACCAAACCTCCATAACTTTCTACCCCGAGCTCCGATCGCCGCACCATTTGCGGCTACGCAACCACCGTGTTGAGCTCTACGAATCTATCAGAACAATTTCATACGTAAGCCTAATTCTCACCCTAATTTCTCTAGCCCTTCTTATTTTCAAAAATTATTAAGAGTGGTGGTGAGATTTTGCTTCCTTGATGTTATAGGGCCCGATTAGCTTGAGAAAAATATTCACTCTTGCTTATTTGATGCTTGGGTAAGGTGAGAATTCTAAAACTCTAGCTAATTCTTTGAATTTATGTTTTGGGTATTAAGCTTTGGATATGTTTGTGTGTGTGTGTGTGTGTGTGTGTGTGTGTGGTAATGTGAATTTAGGTATATATAAATATTAGAATTTGATTTGTGGGCATTTGGAGGCTTGGTGGAGGATTAGTGCCAAGGCTTTGGTGATTTTGGACTTGTGGGGCTGTGTTTGGCTTTGGTGATTTGCCTCGAGAAATACGTGGAAATCGGCCAAGGTATGGTTTAGGTTTCACGTATTTAATATATAATATTCTGTGAAAACTTAGGCTAGAAGACCTTAGAATAGGTTAGAATGATTAAGTGTGTTGAATGTTTAGTAATTATGATATTGATTGATGATATAAGTTGAGCATGTGTTGATGATTATGGTTATAGTGGTAATATATTGCATATGGTGATTAAGTATTGTTTGATAAGTTGATGTTATTGATTATGTATAATTGATAGAATGTTGATGACTTTGTTGATGGAAGTGAGAAACTTTAGGTGTGAAATTGGGTAAAAAATTGAAGCGTGATTGATTGTAGTGTGATAAGTGGATTATAGTGATATATTGGTATGCTATGGCATGTTAATGTGATGAATACATGTTTAAGAATGTGGATTTGAGTTTGGTTCCAAAGAAAATTGAGGTTTGAAGTCTTTTGTGTAAAATTGATTTTTAACCGAATTTTGGCGAGTCATAACTTAGCTTTTGGACCCCCAAATGGTTTCAAATTCATTTCATATAAAAATTGGGTCTGTGAAGTTTACGCCGTTTGAAGAATAGATGAAAAATATTTTAAAACAAAAAAGTTATGCGCGTCGGAAGTTTAGAAGGCAAAATTAAAAATTCTGCAGCATTCAGCATTTTGCTGATTCTACACAGCTTGCGTACGCGACCACTGCACGTGACGTGACCAAACTCTTCGGGTTTGGCAACTTGCATACGCGAACAATGATTTTTAAGGGGTTGCGTACGCGATGATGATTGGATTTTTGACGGTTTAGAATTCTCAAATGAATTTTCGTTGCAAGTATAGTTTCTAAACCAACAATAATCCTTTCATACAAAAATTTGTTAGTCACAAGTAACAAACCCCTAAAATTAATAACCGAAGTATTTAAACCTCAGGTCGTCTCTAAAAGGAATTGCAGGGTAGTGTTCTTGTTATTGGTCATGGACATGTATATTTTGGGATTTTGATTAGGAAACAAGGGAAGTAAATGATAATGGAAATCAAATGACAAAAAGGTCTTGGCAAGGTTTGGTGGTCAAGTATCTCTATCCTTGTTACTAACCACAATATGATTATCGCAAGGATCAATCCCACTAAATCATCCCCTAACAAGTAAAGGAAAGTCAAATGAGCTATATCAATCCAAGTCCATAAGTCCTAGCTATTCGCTAATTGAATTAATGAGAACTAGAGTCAATGGCTATCAACTATCAATCATTTGGACATTAGTGACTCAAGAGTTACTAAGTTACCTTCCCAAGCCAAGAGCATAAAATTCTACTCTAACATCTTCTCAAGCATTTTGACAAACACTTGGAAGGCACAAAAGAAAAGCATAGTAAATCGACAACAAGAATAGAATCTAACAACAATTATTGCAAGGAATTAACAACAACAATCAAAAGGAACACAATTATTATGAATTACCTCAAATTGAATTGAAAGAAAATAGAAGAGATAAGAGTGAATCTATTACAAAGCATAGTAACAAAATAGAAGAAATTACAACAAAAGAATAGAAGAATGATGAATGTAACAGCAAAGAATTGAGAAGAAGAAGTAGAAGAGAACATGAATTAAACCCTAGATCTAAGCTTATTGACCTAAACCTAATCCTAATCCTAGAGAGAAGTGAGAGTTTCTCTTTCTAAAACTAACTCTAAAACTAATCCTAATGTCCCTAATGATGGAATGAATGTGAATGATTGTGAATTGATTCATTCCCCTTCAATCCTTGGTCCTTTTATACAATTTGGCACCAAAGTTGGTTGCAAACTGGGCCCCACAGCTCCTCAGAATTCGCTGGCCACGTTTTAACTTTAAAATCATGTGCGGCCACCGACGCGTGCGCGTCCCTTGATGTTTTGTGATCCACGCGTGCGCGTGTGATAAACCCCCTTTGTATGGTTTATCTTGTGTTGAATTTAGAGCATTTTGATAACCTTTCCTCACATTTATTCAATGAAATAGTATGATTTTGTGATTGTCTATGTATTTGTGCTTAGATGTAAAAATATGCTTTTTAGACCTTTAATTTGATAGTCTTAATCCACCTTTGATTTCCACTAGATGCCTTGATGTGTTTGCAAGTGATTTCAGGTTGAAAAGGGCTAGGAAGGGATCAAAGGGGTGGAAGAAAAGCATACAAAGTGGAGAAATCATGAAAAGCCAAAAATTTGGAAAAGTCCATGGGCGGGCGCGCGCACTATGCGCTTACACGCAGATCGCGAAATTCTCCATGGACGCGCACGCGCACTGTGCGCGTACGCGCCGAAGGCCGCATGTGATTTTTAAAGAGGAACACGTGCCTGGCGATTTTGGAGGGTTTCTAGCCCCCATTTGGAGCTGAGTTTTTGATGGGAAAAGGCTAAAAATACCAAGAAATGAAGGGGAAGGCATCATCAATCCTATGACACACACATTAGGCTAGTTTTAGTTTAGTTTTAGAGAGAGAAGCTATCCCTTCTCTCTAGGATTAGGATTAGGATTAGGTTTAGTTCTTAGATCTAGGTTTTAATTCATGCTCTCTTCTACTTCTTCTTCTTAATTCTTTGTTGTTACATTCATCATTCTTCTATTGTTTGTTATAATTTCTTCTACTTTGTTTGTAGATCTACTTTTGTTCATTCTATTTTCTTTTAATGCAATTTGAGGTAATTCATGTAGATCTTGTTTCTTTAATTGTTGTTGTTGATTTCTTACATTCAATTGTTGTTAGATTTTATTCTTGTTATCAATTTACTATGCTTTCCTTTTATGCCTTCCAAGTATTTGATGAAATGCTTGGTTGGATTTTAGTATAGGTTTTGTTCCTCTTGGCCTAGGTGGAGTAATTAGTGACGCTTGAGTTATCTAATTCCCTTGTTGATTGATAATTAGAACTTGCTAATTGATTTGGATACCACTAAAGCTAGTCATTCCCTTGGGAGTTGGCTAGGACTTGTGGAATCAAGTTAATTCATCCACTTGACTTTCCTCCATGATTAGAGGTTAACTAAGTGGTAGCAACGGACAATTTGTGGTCACAATTGAGGAGGATAACAAGGATAGGACTTCCAAATTCTCATAACCTTGCCAAGAGCTTTCTTAGTTGTTAGCTTATTTCTTTTGAAATTTACATTCCTTGTTCCTTAACTCAACGCTTGCAATCCACGTGCGCGTGGATGAATATATCCAAATCTTTGGCTTTTTCATGTGTTCTCCACTTTGCATGCTTTCCTTTTCACTCCTTTGATCCATTCCTAGCCTTTTGAATCCTGAAATCACTAGCAAACACATCAAGGCATCTAGTGGAATCAAAGGTGAATCAAAATTAGCTAATTTGGGGTTTAAAAGCATGTTTTCACATCTAGGCACAAGTTAAGAGAGAATCACAAAACCATGCTATTTCCTTGAGTAAATGTGAGAAAAGGTTAATAAAATGCTCTAAATTCAACACATGATAAACCCTAAAACGGGGTTTATCAACCTCCGCACACTTAAACCATAGCATGTCCTCATGCTATACCAAGAATGAAGTAAGGGGTATGGCATTTATTCAATGGAACTAAGCTATATGCAAACTATCTAAATACAACTACCTACATGAATGCAATTGCTTGGTCAAAACAAGTCAATTTCCAAGAGATATATGCAAGCATAAGGGCTAAAGCAATGAGAATCAAATCCAACCCACAATTGTATTGAAATATCAAAAGGATTTACAAACTTGCATGAATAATAATGATTATAGTGAATACATGCAATTAAGCAATCGAACACTCACCGGATGTGTATCCGCTCTAGTCACTCAAGTGTTTAGGGGTTGATTCACTCAATTTCCCCCTCTAATCATGCTTTTCAAGATTTGTTCTTCATCTAACAATCAAAAATTATTCAATGCATGCATACAATTATCATGAGGTCTTTCTTAAGGTTGTAATGGGGTTAGGGTCAAGGTATGGTCATATATGGTTAAGTGGACTAGAATTTGAATCTTTGGTTAGCCTAGACTTTCCCACCTAACCTATGATACCCTATACAATTAAGTTCTAACCTAACTACCCATTTTTTTTTACTTTTTCACATACTCATGCATTCCTTTTCATTTCACAACACTTATGCATTGATTCTTATTGACTTTACTTTGGGGCAATTTGTCCCCTTTTTATTTCTTTCTTTTCTTTTCCTTCTTTTTTTATGTAATTTTTTTTCTTTTTTTTTCTTTTTTCTCCTCTTTTTTTTTCTTTTCTTTTTATCATTTTTCTTTCAAGTGCACCAATGCATAAGGTCTAACATTTTATTAATACATGAGCATGCACCCAATTCCCAAATATATAAAAATACAAAGCATCCTTTTTATCCCCACCAATGTTCCTAAATCTCCCCAACTTGAATAATGAACACTCTCACTAGCCTAAGCTAATCAAAGATCCAAACAAAGGACATTTATTGTTTTTTGCTTTAGGCTTGTAATGTGTTAAAATAAAGAACAATTGAGTTAAGCATAGGCTCAAAATTGGTTAACAATGGAGAGTAAAAGGTAGGCTTATTTGGATAAGTGAGCTAATGAAATAATGGCCTCAATCATATAAATGCATGAATACAAGGGATAATGGACATATAGAATTAAGCAAATCAAGTATCACAATCATAGAAAGAGAATAATTTCACACAAGAAGAAAGGTAAGTGGTTATAAGATGTAACCACATCATTAGGCTCAAAACTCACAAGCTTGTGTTCTTAGCTCAAAAACATGTTTCACAAAATATATATGATTCAAGCAAGTTCCACAAAAAATTTTCAATCAATTGGGGTGGTGCCCTATAGGTGAATTCTTTTTGGAAAATTTGTTGTTTTGACTAAGCTTATCCTAAGTGCAATGTTGTGATTTAGAAAACTAAAATCTCCTTAGTTTATCCCTTTCTTTAACCAAAACAATTTTCTTATGCAAAAAAGGTAAACTTAGGTTTCAACAATCCAAAATATTTTTCTAATCACAACCAAAAAGCTAAAACAACTACATAAAGCAAAAATACACTAAAATATGCAATATCTAGAATGCATGGTGCAAAGTGCGACAACTAAGATAAAAGTATCAAAATAACAAATATGTACAATAATCCAAAAGTAGTAAAAATAAAGTACGAAATACTAAAAATAAAGTGCAAAGTAGTAAAAATAGCATAAAACAAGTGATAAATGTCCGAACTTATCATCCAAAATAGCCACTCCACCGACGGCGACGAAGGTAAACTCCCCACACTTAGAATTGAGCATCGTCCTCGATGCTACCGCTCAGGCTCAATGTAAGGTGCGACTATCGCATCTAGCTGGGTCTCAGGCTGTGGCTCCTCAGGGGGCTGCTGCGCCTCCAGGGTAGCCTATGTCTGTGGTGGTACCTCTGTCTGACCTGGCTCCGCCTCATGCTCCTCCTCTGATGCAGAAGACTCAGGAAGAGGGGGCAACTTGACGTCTAATGCCCCGAACATCTGATCCATCCTGTCCAGGCATCGCATAATGCGGCGCTCACTATGCTCCATGAAGCGGATCAGGTGCTGGACTAACAGATAGGTCGGCTGGGGAGCTGATGGTGGTATTAGTGCTGCTGATGCTGATGGGCCTGCTGCTACTGAGGATGAAGCGTCGGGTGTCGCGGCTGCTCTGGCTCTAGAGCGACGCCGGGAAGCTGGCTTCTCGTGCACCCACTCCCCCCACGGAATCACTTCCTCCTTTCCGTGGGTCGGGGGTGGTATCTCATCATCTGCCTCCCATGGGGCACCAGCTAGCTCAATCATCATGGTGACTAATGTGGGAAAGGGAAGTAAGCCACGGACATGTGCCCGCCACATGTAGCGCCTGATCAATCGAGGGAAGTATACCTCCTTCCCCTCCATAATCCATCCGATCAGGACAAGCATGTCCATGGGGATCTCTGTGAAGTAGGTGGTCGGCATAACGTAATGTGCAAAGATCTACTGCCACGTCCTGGCCACTCTAGAAAGATGAGTAAACAGCATCCCCTTGGGCTTCCTGTTGTCAGCATCAATCACCCACGGGGCATCTGGGGTGGCAATAACATCCCTCAGGGCATCATAGTCAAATGTCATGCAATGTATGGCTACCTCTGCCTGCTCAATAGCATCTGTAGTACCGGTTCTAGGCAGGTAGCCGAGTCTATCCTGAATAGCTGCCTCCGTAACCAATACCTGCCCGCTTCACAGGTGAACCGACACAAGGGTGTGTCTGAAGAAGTTACAGTAAAATTCCTTCACCCAATAGGAGTTCACCCAGCCTAGATCCCCATCAATAAAGCCCATGACCATCCCCTGAATACGGGTCGTAATAGCACGTCTCACATCAGTCGGGAGGACCAACTTCTTCTCTATATTCAGATTTTTCTTCCGGTATGTCGGGAAGCGTAGCCACAATAGAGGTTAGGGAACTTATTTAGGTTAATGGGAAGCAGTTGCTGGTTAGCCTTGTCCTCATCATTTAGAGGGTTCTTTACATTGTCATAGTAGGGAAAAAGAGTGAATGGTTGAGTTTTCTTTCTCTTCCTTGAGGTAACTGGTGCACGAAATTGTAATACACTTTTCACAACTCCGCACAACTAACCAGCAAGTGCACTGGGTCGTCCAAGTAATACCTTACGTGAGTAAGGGTCGATCCCACAGAGATTGTCAGGTTGAAGCAAGCTATGGTCATCCTTGTAAATCTCAGTCAGGCGGATTAAAATGGTTATAAGGTTTTGATAATTAAAAGATAAATAAAATATAAAATAGGATAGAAATACTTATGTAATTCATAGGTAGGAATTTCAGATAAGCGTCTGGAGATGCTTTGTTGCTTCAGAACCTCTGCTTTCCGATTGCCTTCTTCCAACCATGCGTTACCTCCTTCCATGGCAAGTTGTATGATCCTCTCGGATGAAAACAAATCCATCTGCACTGTCACCGCAGGGCTAATCATCTGTCGGTTCTCGCTAGCGTCGGAATAGGACCATTGTCCTTTTGCACACTGTCACTTGTGCCCCACATTCGCAGGTTTGAAGCTCATCACAGTCATCTCTACCCAGATCCTACTCGGAATACCACAGACAAGGTTTAGACTTTTCGGATCCCAAGAATGCTGCCTTTATTCTAGCCTATACCACGAAGGTTCTAATCTTAGATTAGAAACCCAAGAGAATATACTCCAGTTGTCATCTAATGACTACGTTGAACATCATGTAGATCGCTTTGTGGTTGTCAAGCACGCGACCTTGGCTAAGCGAGTAACGAAGATTGGGTGATTGTCACGGGTCACCCCTTTATTCTGACTTAACTGAATTAAGTACGAGAGTATATCTTGGAGAAGAAGTAGGCGTGTATTGGATAGAAAAACAGTAGTAATTGCATTAATTCATGAAGAACAACAGAGCTCCACACCTTAATCTATGGGGTGTAGAAACTCCACCGTTAAAAAAACATAAGTGAAAGGTCTAAGCATGGCCGTGAGGCTAGCCCCCAAACGTGTACAAGACAAAATGTAAAAATGTCACACATTTTTTAAATGAATCTCTAAAAGTAGTTTTTATACTAAGCTAGCAACTAGGGTTTACAGAAAATGAGTAACTAAGTGCAGATAGTGCAGAAATCCACTTCCGGGGCCCACTTGGTGTGTGCTTGGACTGAGCATTGAATCTTTTTCATGCTTAAGCTGTTTTTGGAGTTAAACTCCAGCTTTAGTGCCAGTTTGGGCGTTTAACTCCAATTCTGGTGCCAGTTTGGGCGTTTTATGCCAAGATGTTTTAGGCTAATTTTGAATGCCAATTGGGCCATCAAATCTCGGGCAAAGTATGGACTATTATATATTTCTGGAAAGCTCAGAATGTCTACTTTCCAAAGCAATTAAGATCACGCCAATTGAGCTTCTGTAGCTCCAGAAAATCCACTTCGAGTTCAGGGAGGTTAGAATCCAACAGCATCTACAGTCCTTTTTCAGCCTCTGAATCAGATTTTTGCTCAGGCCCCTCAATTTCAGCCAGAAAATACCTGAAATCACAGAAAAACACACAAACTCATAGTAAAGTCCAGAAATATAATTTTTAAATAAAAACTAAAAAAATATAATAAAAAGTAACTAAAACATACTAAAAACTATGTAAAAATAATACCAAAAAGGGTATAAATTATCCGCTCATCAGTAACCTTAGACTTTCCTCTATCGGCCATCCTGAAAAATAGAAATGCAGGATATAAACAATTAAGCCACGTAGAGGAAGACAAAGTAAGGCATGACATATTCATAAAGTGAGTTAAAAAGATAGAATCCTTGGAAGGCAAGCAATGTAATTCAGAAAATAATCAAAGCCATGAACCGAGAATCCAAGTAATATGTGCACAGTGCTTGTTTATTAAGCTCAATAAGCATCATACCCAAAAGAATGATGAAAGAGTGAGTTTTAAACTAAAAAGAAAAGTTAGGTGGTTAATCAAGTTAGAAGTTAGAAAATCGGCTTAAGGCTTAGTGGTATGGCGGTTATTGGCTTAATCAAGATAAATGTAGAAAGTATGGTTAACAAGCACACTCACATTCCTGAGGACGATGCAGTCATTGATGATGAAATATGAAAATTTGCACAAAAGCTTATAATTGAAAAGCAGTTCATCAATCAATGCATAAGGTCACTGAGTTTGCAATAAATGGCATAGAGAAATTGAAACAAGCACTAATGTAACTAAGGCATGTTGAAAGCCATTTTGAAGGCAAGTGTTACACAGGTGGAATGCACCAATTATTGCAAAAGATTGAACCTTATTCAAGAAATTGCAAGTTAAGGTCAAATGATGGGCTTAGTATGAGTCAAAGTGAATTTGATTTAACTTGAAAATAAAAGCACATGAAGGTTCATACATCAACTCAATCAATGCATATCTCGGGAAACGAAAAAGTGTCAAGTAAGGCAAGTAAGCCAACCCACTCAACCTCAGAATTGAACTTGGTGTAAGCCAAGTAAGGTGCAATTGAAAAAGTGTCAAGTTCAAGCCTTGGTAACGAGTCGAAAAACAAAACAATTTCTAAAAAAGAAATCGGGCATCATTCTGGCAGTAAATTGGACGTTCCCGGATAGCAAACAGCAGCAAAAACAGTCATATGAATCCAAAATTGGTAACAAACATGAAACCAGCAAGGATTGCATATAAAACCAGCACAGCACACCAATCATCATTCAGCAAGGCATTCAACAGTCAGAAAGTAACTAAGAACGGAGCACTTATCAGGCCTAGAATCTTCTAACCACATCCTCTCTACCTAACAGAATGCATCTCTAGCTACCCTAGCAAACCAAATTAATCTGCTAATCTAACTAAATTCAATAGACAAAATTAAAATGAAAGTAAAGACACAGAGCAAGGGCAGGGGCAGAGAGGGGACCTGGAATGGTAGCAAAGATAGAATGGGTGTAATGGTCGGGGAGGGGGGAAAAGGTGCAGGGCCGCGCAGAGACAGCTGCGACTGGATGAGCTCGCGGTAGCGCAGTGGTGGTCGAGCAGAGCGGCGGAACAGAAAAGCAGAGAAGGGCAGAGACGGCAGCGAGGTTCCACGTAGAGGAGTGGTCGGCGCGGTGAAAGAAAGAAGGGGAGATAGTGTGAGTGGTGGTGTAGTGCTCGCCGGCATCAGTGGAGGCGCGCGGCGGTTGTTGGCAGAGGGATGAGGATGAGACGGACAGTGAGAGGGGGGAAAGAAAGGAAGAGAGGAAGAAAGGAGGAAGGCAGATGGGGTGGTTGCTGGCGGCGATGGGTCACCGGAAAGGTGATGGATGTGGGGGCTGAGTGTGGTGCAGGGAGTTAGGGAAGATGAGAGGTGAAAAGGGAACGTTAGAGAGAGAGGGGTGAAGTGCACGACTGTGTTAGGGCTCTTCACGTGGATGGGGTTATAATTTTGAATACACGCGTACGTGTCCTAGACGTGTGCACGTGGTTGGGTGAAAAACATGAGGTACGCGTAGGCGTGATGTCCCGCATGCGTGGGTTGAAAAGGGTGTACTTCTACGCATGCGCGTAGAGTACGCATCCGCATCTCTAGATGCTCACGCGAGACGCGCATTGCACACGCCACAATCGCGCAACTCTCGGGTGGGAGTATGGGAACTGTGTTGACCCATCCACGCGTACGCGTGCTATACCCGTACGCGTGCATGCCTTTGTGCGCCACGCTCAGTGTTCGCGCCGTGTTTGCCTAACTCTCTAGAATATGTATGGGCTCTGTGTTCACTCATTGACGCATACGCGTACAGCGTGCGTACGCGTCCCTGCTCTTGTGTTTTTTTTTATGAAATACTAAAAGTGGTTTAAAACCTCCCTAACACTACCTACAACTCAAAACCAGCTAAATTGCACTTTTTGAACAAAAATTTTCAAATGCAAACAAACAAAACTTGCACTCTAAGTAACTAACAACCAAAATATTAATACATGACTACATGAAGAGGAAGATTACCTACAATGGTAACTCACATCACTTATTAAAGAAACTATAAGAGAGTGAAAAGAGTTTATCATGGTGGGGTGTCTCCCACCTAGCACTTTTATTTTAAGTCCTTAAGTTGGACATTTGGGGAGCTCTTTGTCATGGTGGCTTGTGTTTGTACTCATCCTTGAATCTCCAAGGATCTTTGCTCCTCAAATGGTTGACAAAAATTCCAACCTTTTTCACCACGCTTGGGTGAAGTTCAACCCAAGATATGAGTTCCCGAAGTTGGTCTTCAAAGTGTGATTCGGGGTCCCATATCTTATTTTCGCACCCGTCCTCAAGTTGAGTATCATGGTTCTTCCATCTGGGTGGTTGACGTATAGAATTCTCTTTGGCACACCAAATCATCCTTCTAGACCCACACAATTTTGCATTTCTCCAATCATGGTCCCTATGCCTTGAAGCTTCGACATTAATTAGCCTAATACCGCACTGCCAACCACTACACAATCCTCTTTTACTATTAATTTCGCAAAGAGCTCTAAGTTGCCCATCCGTTTCAATCAAGCCATATTCAAGTGAGAAAGTGAAGCTTAAGGGAAAGAATTTTACCCACTTGAATGTTTTGTTGGATGATGGCCCCCTCCCCACACTTAGACAATACACGATCTACTTCTTTAAACTCTTCCTAGGTTATTTCCACCTCTTAACAACTTCTTTTAATTTCTTCGTGCTTGTCAACTTCTTCCACTTCCTTCTTATTATCAATCACTTTAACGCTTGGAGGTTGTGTGAAACCCATTTTAATGGTTGCTTTACATTCAATGGAAGCATTTGCAACAAAGTCACCGATGTCCATTGGCATGGAGTTGTCTTCAATAACTTCAATTTCTTGTTCCATGGAAGGTGATTCAATATTTGACAAAAAGTCATTGATGATTGAATCCATCTCTTGATCAACCTCTTCATATTCTTCAATTTTGATATACTCCGGAGGTTGTTGAGTCTCCCATGGTGGTTTCGCATCTCCTAAATTTTCAACCATGTCTCCTTTTCTTCAATAATCATAGGTTCCTCCAATTATTCCATTACAAAACCCAACTCCTCTTCATCCACCGAATTTTCCAATCTCTTCTTCATGCCTTGCTCTTCTTTTAGTCTTTCACATGTGGCTACGGAAGCACCTTGAGTGTTCAAACATTGGTAGGCCAAAGTGTGCACTATCTTAGTCAAGTTGGTCACAAACTCTAGGGTGTTCCTTTGCATATCCGCTTGTCCTTGAAGTAACAAGGTGAGAGAATCATCCCTTGGGGCTTGGGGTGGATAAAAGGGTTCATTATTTTGGAGAAAATGTTCATAGTAGGAAGGTGGTTCTTCTTGGTAGGGGCATAGAGATTGGGTGTATTGAAGTGGTTCTTGATAGTAATCATGATAGAGTTGTGGTGGTTCTAAAGGTTCTTGCTCATAATAGTCACAAGGATATCGCGTGGGTGATTGGTTGTATGATGGATAAGGGTCATAGGAAAGTGCTTGATATGGAAAGGCTTGTGAGGATAGTTGAGGTTCATATTGAGGATAAGAGTCATAGGCATATGATGGTGGTAATTGATTGCCACAAAAAGAGTCACCATAGCCATTGGATTGACATGCATTAGGATGGTGATTATACCTATAAGTGTCCGGGGGTTGGTGCCAATAGGAGAGATCAATTCCTTGAGGCTCCTCCCATCTTTGTTGGTTCCATCCTTGACACATGTGGTCATTGAAGTTCACATTTCCTACAACACAATTAGAACCAAACTTATAGCCAAGGTGAGAATTCATAATAGCAAAGACAAATGAAAAGCAAAAAAACAAGGAGATAAAATCTAACTACTAAAGCAAACAAGCAACCTATTCACAATATTCACATTTGTACAATAACCAATAACATAACACCATTACAATTCCCCGGCAACGGCGCCATTTTGATGATTGGATTTTTGACGGTTTAGAATTCTCAAATGAATTCTTGTTGCAAGTATAGTTTCTAAACCAACAATAATCCTTTCATACAAAATTTGTTTGTCACAAGTAACAAACCCCTAAAATTAATAACCGAAGTATTTAAACCTCGGGTCGTCTCTCAAAGGAATTGCAGGGTAGTGTTCTTATTATTGGTCATGGACATGTATATTTTGGGATTTTGATTAAGAAACAAGGGAAGTAAATGATAATGGAAATCAAATGACAAAAAGGTCTTGGCAAGGTTTGGTGGTCAAGGATCTCTATCCTTGTTACTAACCACAATATGATAATCGCAAGGATCAATCCCACTAAGTCATCCTCTAACAAGTAAAGGAAAGTCAAATGAGCTATATCAATCCAATTCTATAAGTCCTAGCTATTCGCTAATTGAATTAATGAGAACTAGAGTCAATGGCTATCAACTATCAATCACTTGGACATTAGTAACTCAAGAGTTCCTAAGTTACCTCCCCAAGCCAAGAGCATAAAATTCTACTCTAACATCTTCTCAAGCATTTTGACAAACACTCGGAAGGCACAAAAGAAAAGCATAGTAAATCAACAACAAGAATAGAATCTAACAACAATTATTGCAAGGAATTAACAACAACAATCAAAAGGAACACAATTATTATGAATTCCCTCAAATTGAATTGAAAGAAAATAGAAGAGACAAGAGTGAATCTATAACAAAGCATAGTAACAAAATAGAAGAAATTACAACAAAAGAATAGAAGAATGATGAATGTAACAACAAAGACTTGAGAAGAAGAAGTAGAAGAGAACATGAATTAAACCCTAGATCTAAGCTTATTGACCTAAACCTAATCCTAATCCTAGAGAGAAGTGAGAGTTTCTCTTTCTAAAACTAACTCTAGAACTAATCCTAATGTCCCTAATGATGGAATGAATGTGAATGATTGTGAATTGATTCATTCCCCTTCAATCCTTGGTCCTTTTATACAATTTGGCGCCAAAGTTGGTTGCAAACTGGGCCCCACAACTCCTCAGAATTTGCTGGGCACGTTTTTACTTTAAAATTACGTGCGGCTACCGACGCGTACACGTACAGCACGCGTGCGCGTCCCTTGATTTTGCAATCCACGCGTGTACGTGTAGTGCGCGTGGATGAATATATCCAAATCTTTGGCTTTTTCATGTGTTCTCCACTTTGCATGCTTTCCTCTTCACTCCTTTGATTCATTCCTAGCCTTTTGAATCCTGAAATCACTAGCAAACACATCAAGGCATCTAGTGGAATCAAAGGTGAATCAAAATTAGCTAATTTGGGGTTTAAAAGCATGTTTTCACATCTAGACACAAGTTAAGAGAGAATCACAAAACCATGCTATTTTCTTGAGTAAATGTGAGAAAAGGTTAATAAAATGCTCTAAATTCAACACATTATAAACCCTAAAAACGGGGTTTATCACGCGACCACCTGCACACGATGCAACCAGCTTTTTCGGGTTGGGATTCTCGCATACGCGAGCAGGGTGCTTGCGTACGCAGGCATGGATTTTCGCATGCCTACACGTACGCGTAGCTCCTATTTCAGCAAAACTGGATTTTGTGATTTTAAACTTAATTTCAAACTTTTAAACCTCTATTTTCATTCTTTTAGCCCTAAATCATAGTAGTAACTCTAGTAATAAGATGGAGTTAGGAAATGGAGGTAGCTTAGGGGTAAAGTAAGGTTGGAAATTGATGAATTATCTATGGAAATGTAAATACTTGGAGTGCATATGGTGTTATGACTTTAATGAAAATGATTATGCAATGATTACAAGTATTATGAATGCTTTTGGCTTATGCACTCATTTATCTGAGATGCGAGTTTCCTTGGGTAAAGTACCGTGGCTTGCCACCACGTGTTCTAGGTTGAGACTCGATACTCTGTTGACTCTACGTCATAAGGGTGACCGGGTCCGTATAAATTCCCGAGAATGGTGCCCCATTGAGCAATTTGATATATACATGTGTGTGTGTGTGTGTGTGTGAAAAAGTTATGCATAGACTCTTGGGGATGCACGACGGGGGACAGTTCAGGGTTTAGCAGCCAGACTTGTAAGATTGGCTTGATAACCGACATATGAGACTCATTAGCCATAGGACAGGCATACATCATGTTCATATTGTTTGAATTGTTTGTTTGTGCATTAAGTGGGATTGCTTACGTGTTTATAACATGCTATTTGTATATGTGTTATCTGTATTACTTGTAAATTACTTGTGTTTGCCTTGGTTTGCTTGTTTGTTTGTGCGGATAACTGGTGTTGGAGGATTGGAGGAAGGGCAGAGAAGTTAGGGAATTTAATCTAGTTTAAGATTTGGTTAAGCTAAAATCTTAGAAAACCACCCCCTTTTTATGGTTGCTGTTTAGTTCTTTAAGATTTATAATCTGAGTGTCGGCATTCTAGAATTGCCTCTGACGTTCGCAGGACTTTATATCTTATATGAGAGGCACCTTTACCATGTTGAGAACCTCCGATTCTCATTCCATACTATGTTATTGTTTTTCAGATGCAAGTCGAGAGGTACCTCGTTAGGCATCTGGAGTTCTGTGGCGAAGTGGATTATTTTGGGGCCCTACTGTTGAAAATATATATATCGATTATTAAGTTATAATTAATTTCTAACTCAATTTTTGATAATTGAAATTTCAATGATTGAAATTATTAAATGTTGAATATTTTGCACCTAATGATTATTCATTTTTCTTAATGGCAATTATTGTCAAATAAAATGATATAAAAATAAAGAAAAATATATTTACCAATCTAACTAGAAATAATAATTCTTTTTTTAATAGAATAAATTATATATTGAATAACAAAAAGTTATTATAGTTTCTTTTTACACAAACTAATACTCAACGACGGTGTTTTGGTAATATTACCAAGAAATATTAATCAATCTAATAATAGCTTTTGTAATGACATAAGGTTATAAGTTTAGAAACTTGAAAATCATGTCATAAAATATAAAATTTTAACTGGTAACAACATTGATCATATTGTTTGACTTCCTGAATGAATACGATACCAATAAATAAAACTGTCACAGTTAAATTTCAATAAAGGCAAATATCCATAAGTATTACTATCATCAATGAGAATTGTTCTACTTTCAAGACAGATACAATTTTCTTTCACTGTATTTTCTAACTCGGCAGGTCAAGAACTAATCCTCTACAGATTGAAGCTCTGTTTATTATGGGTTTGCCGCTAGCCAATGAGTTGTTACATACATAAAGCGGGATTCGAAACTCTAATACTTACTTAGGTAGAGATGAGTGAGATGACCACTCAACTAATCCAAAACAGTTAAGACAAATACTAATTATTTTTAATATTTTTAACATTAAAAATAGTTAAACTTTTATTTTAGTTATAATTTTATAAAATATTTATAGTAATAATTATTATATATTTTTTTTTATTTAATCTCTTTTAATAAAAAATTTATATTTTAATTAATTATCTCATATAATATATGAAAATATACATTAGTAATTTTTAAAAATTTGGGATTTTAGAGGTAGCTTCAG
>NC_029791.2:67268782-67270118 GCF_000816755.2 Arachis ipaensis | reverse complement strand
TCCCATACAATATATGAAAATATACATTAGTAATTTTTAAAAATTTGGGATTTTAGAGGTAGCTTCAGATAGTCACTCATTTTTAAATGAAAACATATTCATTATATCATAGGATAAGCGATTTATTTTCTAGAATAATTATGCTAACGAAGTTATATGAAAAATTTGTTTTTTAATGGTGTTTCTTAAAACAAAAAAATAGGACACAGTATGTAATCTTCTAAGAATACATTATTAGTTTATATGATTATTAGTTTGAATTTGTTTACGAGGTATTTGAGTAATGTACTAATGTCTATTGGGTTATGTTTGACGAAACACTTTTTTTTCCCTTCTTTTTAGTTGTACATCAAATAAATAACACTATTTTTCCCTTCTTTTTAATTGTACATCAAATAAATAGATAAACTAGCGAAGGAATTAGAAGTAAAAGGTATCTTTTCTATTCACTTTTATGGCATTGTGAATAAAAAATGACCATTTACATATGACAAAAACATCCATTAAAAAAATTCCATCACAATTCAAATTCAACAGCAGAAGAAATATTGTGATTTTCACATTAAAGATGTATTTGAAAGGTTTGCGTGATTATAAGAAATACCGTAAACAACATGTCTCAGAAAATTGCATATTTAATATGTAAATTGGTTTAGACCGGTATAATGCATGGTCATGTTTGTGAATCATGAATTATATATAAGTGGGTGTAAATTCTTTTATGTATATTTTTTCTCGGAAAAAAATCATAAACATTTTTTACTTATAAACATATAATTTGCAATGACTTATAGGAACTCCTTCAAATAATATGTTTATAATCAATTTTATTTATTTAAAGAGCCTTGATCCTAAAAAAAAATATCTATAAATTTATAGAGTTATATTACATTATGCAAGTTGTCAAAAAAAAAATAATTTTATGATAGTGGTTTTACTTTTAAAGAATAAGAGGCTTTTTATTTCAACTTTAAGTAGAAATTGAATGAAAATTTAGTTGTTTAGAAATAATTTCTTTCCTTTTGTATTGGTATTTGTATTTATTTAATGTTTTTAATGCTCTAATTACTTTGCAGAGAGGTCAATAACCTTTTGGAACAGCTCACATGGAGCATACTATTTAGAGTGGAATAAAGTAAAAGTTAAAAACAATACTAATTTATGATGTGTAAAACTACTTTAAGATAGACCTTGTACGTTGGAATAAATGTAATTTTACAAAATCAATTATCATTAAAAATTATATTGATGTCATATAATTTGTGTTGGAATATTTTTATTGGGATTGAAAACTGAATATTTTTAAATAACGTTAGTTAAAATTATATTTAACTGT
>NC_029791.2:67246989-67268732 GCF_000816755.2 Arachis ipaensis | reverse complement strand
TTTTACTTACAGAATTGTTATATATATTTAAGTATTTTTTTATCCAAGTTTATCCAAGTAGGTCCAACACCAACAAAAATCACTCTCATTAAAAGAGGGTAATTTTCTTTCAAATACACACTTCTTCTTTTTTCAAATACGCGCACGTTCTCTTCTTCTTCTTTCAAATTCACGCATATATCCGCCTCTTCCTTCTCATTCTTCTTCTTTGCGCACGCAGATTCTTCTTCTGCTTCTCCTCCTCCTTCTCTTCTTCTTCTTTTTCTTCTTCTCTTCTTTCGTTATCTTTATCACCAACAACACTAACATTTTGCTAATGAATTATTTTTTCAATCGAATTGAATGGAATACAATTGCAAAATTGAATTGAATTGAATTGATAATCTCTAAATTGTAGATACAGGTGCTTTGAATTTGATTTTATATAATGGATAATGTTCCGTTCATTTAGTACTATACAATTATTTCACCTAAATAACGTATTCAGTTCATTATGCAGAAAGTTATTTTGAATTTGATTTTGTATAATGGATAATATTCCGTTCATTTAGTACTATACAATTGTTTCACCTTAATAACATGTTCGATTCATTATGAATTGAATTGAATGAATGGACGCAAGTGTTCTGTATTGAATTGAATTGATAATCTCTAAGTGGAGGAGAAGAAGAAGGAAAGAAGAAAAATATGCGCGTGCAACTTTAAAAGAAGAAGAAGAAGAGGAGAAGAAGGGAACAAGAAGAAGAACCCGCAAGAAGAAGAAGAGAAGAAGGGAAGAAGAAGAAGAAGAACCCGCACAAATTTGAAAGAAGAAGGAAAAAAAATACGAGGAGGAGGAGAAGGAGAAAAAAAGAAAAAAGGAGCGCGTGATTTAAAAAGTTGTTACAACAACTTGGATAGACTTGGATAAAGATTTTGCTTAGATTTAGAGCTTTATTCTTTTACTTATTTACAAGAATATGTCTAAATAACAAAGATCATTCACATTGAATATAAATTTATGACAGTTAAGTATAACGAATTAATGCATAATAATGGTGTCTAATTCATTTAAAAAATTTAAAAAATCAATGAAATGAATTTTAGCAAACAATGTTTTTGTAAATGGTTTTTTAGTCTAAACAAACAAATGAGTTTTTTCTATAGATATTTTATTATGATACAAATTATAAAAGTGTTTGTGATGTGGTATTAATCAGTTTTAAAAGATAGAATTTTAAGATATTATTTTTAAAATAAATAGCAACTACTTTAGGTTGGTAAATAAATAAATAATTAAATTTTATTTAGCTCAGAAAATACTAATGAAATAATAGTAATAAAAATTAACTATTAAATAGACAGAAATTCGAAAGACATGTAAAGATGGAATTGTATCAAAATTATTTATTTTTTACTATTTCACTTTTTTTTTTCTTATAATTAGTGTTTTTGGTTATTAATAATTGTCTTTTTTATAGAATAGAAAAATGATATTTGATCTCATATTTAATTTTTTTTTTTATTTTCATATTTGTATACTATTAAATAATTAAACAAATAAATAAAATTCACTGTCTTAATAACTGCTATCTTGGTAATAAATTGAATATATTTTTTATTTTATTCAAAATTTTGGTGGTGGAGGACATATTTTAATGAAAGGTAAGATATATTTATAAAGTTATGAGTAATAGATATTTAAAAGACACATATTAAGTGATTAATTTTTATTATTCTTGTTATGTATACATCTTTTATAATACACATTTTTTTTAAGCTACATTTAAAAAGTGTAGTCTATTTTTAGAATAGGCTACGCTTTTCTCCGTGTTTCTTTTTTGTAGGAGAATAAAAAACACAGTTGTAGCATCATTTAAAAAATATCTCCTTAAATATTATAAATATCACTTATAAAACGTAGCCTTATCTTAAGAGCTTTAGCTTCATTTTTTATATAAAAAAAAAACACTTTTAAAACGTAGCCTATTTGTCTTGTTTCAGGTGCACTTTAAACATGTCCCCTAATATAAAAATACCAAATAAACACTCGGTAAAAATTTTCCCCCTCTTCGTATCCATTCAGCCTCACTCACGCACTCTCATCCTCCCTCAACTCACACACACGAAAGAGAAGAAATCAGAAAGGAGGAGCACAGGAAGAAGAAGAGAAGAGGAGAGGAGAGGGGAAGGAAGGAAAGAAAGGACGAGGAGATAAGAAGGGGGTGCTCGGTCGCCGCTGAAACTCCACCGCCACTGCTAGGGCTTGTTGCCTTCGTTGTTCTGCCACCGTCGGGCTGCTGTTCCGCCGCCAAGGAGCTCGAAGGGAGTACCCCGTGTCACCAGGTAACCATTCTCTGTTCTGTATCCTCTCTTTCTCGCTCTCACTTTTCAGTTCGAAGGTGCGTATGATTTTGATAGTGATGATGAACTGCAATGGCTAATTGAGATAGAGAAGGTATGTACTAGTTTTCAATTGGTTATGTGAATTTTTGGGGGTTTTGGGATCTAATTTTAGGTTTTCTAATCTTCTGATTAGTTGTTGTTGTTCTTATATTGTTCTATATTTTTATTATCATAATTTTGGCGTCAAGCAAAGGATAGATTAAATGGACTTTTTATCTTATTTTCACAAATAATAAAGGGGTCTACTCTGCTCTCTAATTGATCTCACTGTAGTTGATTGGTGTCATTTCATGCCACAAGCAGAACTAGATCGCTATTTGAAAGCTTCACAAATTAGGGAGAGAGCAGTTGACAAGATTAATAATGTTATTGGAACATATGAATCAATTGTTTGTACCTTATATTTCTTCAGGGTTTTATTGTTTGTTCATTTCTCTTAGTATATAGCTTTAATCTATTGTGCTTTATTGATTATAATAATCCTTTTTTCCTTTTAATTTGTGTAGTTCCCATTTCTTCCAGATACAACGATTTGATGCTCAGAATATTTTCCAAACACCCAGATTTGTTCCCTGAAGAGGTGAGTATCATTCCCGGGAAGAAATCAAACTTTTAAAGAAAGTATTGATGTTTCAGAGTAAGTGGTATTCTCTTTCTCCTTCACCATTGAATCAAAATTCTTATTTCTTAATTAATTGGTGGATTTCTTATTGCGTGTGATGATGGTATTAGGGGTAGTGCTAATTTTGCTACCTCCTTCTTCAAATGTCAATGCAGTTTGAGCATTTTGATGATTTCACTATAGCTTCTTCATGGGAAAGGTTTGTTTATTTTTTTAGCCCTCTTTGTTCAAATTTTCATGAAATCTCAATTACAAGAACACTTTATAGCATTACTGTAAGAGAAATGGTTCTTTGTGTTGAAATGATGCTACTCTACTATGATGATAACATTATTCTTTTATGTTACTTAATAATTTTATTTTGTAGGTTCATTTCTAAAATTGAGGCAATTTGTCGTCTCTAGATGGCTGATGGTCCTAAAAATTTATTGGTATGCTTGTTTAATTTCAAGTTTCGGGATTTGAATTTAAGAAATAACTTTCTTTTTAAATAAATTATATGTTTGATTTGGATTATCTCGGGTAAATACAGTTTGTTTAGTTGCTGCTAGTATGAATATTGAAATCTTTAATAGCAGTTCTAAGATATTATCAGTTTAGTATACCAAGTGTGTTTTCCTATTCTTTACATTTCTACTAATGGAATTTTGTTGTTTTTTTTATTCTAGAAAAAAGGTGCAATTCCCTTGGAGAATTTCAAAAACCCATACAAGATAAAATCTGAACTGCAGTATGATGTGAAAAGTTATTGCATATATGGAGTACTATTTTGAAACCAAAACTGGTGCTAATTTTTACTATTTTTTTTGTTTGCAAATGTTTGGTTGGTTTTGAGGACTTGTTTTTGTTTATTTGTTTTGCCTTCTGGGTGATGCAGGCAAATCTTTTGACTGGAATTGTACTTTTCATGATCTGCAGTTATGTTTTGGTGTAAAAGAATTTTTGGTATGGTTTAACACTATATCTAATTTTTTATTGAAAGATTAATGTCTTGTATATCACTAGCTCATTGCTCCTCAAAGTGCAAGTGGTGTAGTTCTTGATGCACCAGAGGCTAGCAGGCTATTAAGTGCTGTTGCAATTGCTATGTCAAATAGTTTAAGAGACTATGGTGGGTTTCTTTCCTCTCTAATTGCTCAAGATCTCTTCATTTGTCCATCTTAAATGAAGTGATCTGACTTTTTAACTTGCTTCTAACTTTATACCCATGTCAAATGGGAAGTAGCCCAGTATTTCTTTCTACACTCCATGTGATGGAATCTATCTTTTTAGCTAGAACGAGTTCTTACGGATTTTGTGCTGGAGTTGTAGATTTTCTGTTCTTGGTATTAGATTTCTTTGTTTTCTCTTTCCAAATAGGATATTGTGCAAAGCTTATTTTTGGTTTTATAATGTAACTGTTTAGGATGCTAGTTTCAATCGTAATAATTCCAGTGAAGTTTCTTCTCCAGTTGTTGGGTACCTTCCAGGTTATATGGACTATCAAGTAGAAATGAGACCACGGATCCCTAATTTTGTTTGTATCATTGCTGCAGGCCATGCAATTGCTACAGCTGCAATTGTCTTCCCTCCATCAATCAAAATGGAGGAGGAGGAGCTGTTTCAGTTGCTCTTGTCCTCAATCAAAATGCTGGCAAGGTAGAGACGACTTCGGAATTGGTGCATTCTCCCAAAATCCTGCACTTGTTCTTGCCCCAGTTGTCCAAGGTACGCCCTTGTTACTGTTGTTCAAAGTTCTTTTGGAGAAGTGCTTTCTGCTATTTCTGTTGTTAGTATTTCAAATGATATTATATTACTTGCTCAATTTGCAATTCTGATATAGTTAGAGTATAAATAATTATGATTGCTAAAATTTAGTGCTCATTTATTTTAATGTCTTTGTCAAGTTTGTCAATGTTGCTGATTAGTATCTGTCTTTTGCTTCACTCCTTATCATGCTTTCAAATTAAGGAATCAAGTTGCATAGGCTTCTATTTTATTTTCTCTATTTTCAGTTTCTATTTGGCGCAAAAGTGCATGGTGTTGCTCTGTATTTGTACAAATTTTGTTTTTTACAATTGATTTTACACTGCCAAGTACCTAGAATTTATAACTTTGATTTAAGAACCCCTGTGGTTTGGTACAAAATGGCGCATTTCTTTATGCTAAGTGTCTTTTTATTGTTTTCAGATAAATAGCAATGAGTATATTTGGTAGAAGGCTAATGCTAGAGAGACAAAGGAAGAACTAATTGATAGAGGGCCTAAGTTCCTGGACTAGTATATTTCTGTTCACAAAAATCTTTGTTGCTAATTGTTTACAATTATATAAAGAGCAGTGTATTATAGATGTGCTAAAGGATAACTCTATTCATTTTGTAGAAGCTAATTTAATTTTACTTATCTTCTTTTTATTTTAATGTGAGATGTATGAATATTCAAAATTATGATCATTCTAATACTTTTGGTTCATTATAAATATATTTGTTTAAGGATAATTTTTATTATTTGAAGAATATTATATAGTATTATTGTGTACTTATTTTTATTTTATAATATTTGACTAATTTAATTTAAAATGCAAGATTATATATATAATCATATTACTAAATATTATGTTATAAAATATATATATATATATATGCAGAAAATTAAAAAAAAAAGAGGGATCTAGGGCTACACTTATAAACGGTAGCCATGGTATACAATGTGGCTACGCTATACAATGTGGCTATGCTATACAATGTGGCTACGCTTTACAGGTGATGCAGTAGCGCTGAAAAGCGTAGCCTATTCTGGTAAAAATGGAAGCTGAAAAGCGTAGCTTTTGGTCCTGGACAGCATCACTTGAAAGCCCACCCTATTCCCAAACGCCAAAAGCGTAGCCCTTGGTGCAGAAAAGCGTAGCCTTTGAGAATAGGCAACGGCCGAATAGGAATCACCCCAAAAAGCGTAGTCGTAGCCCAGAAAGCGTAGCCATAGCCTAAGGCAACATTTTTTTTCACTTTTGGCTATACTTTTCAAGTGTACCTGAATGGGTGTTTTTCTTGTATTACACACTAGAGCAACATTTTTTTTGTGTGTCTAAACAATAAAGGAAAACACAAAGCAAATACCTATCCTAAATCAGACATAATGATTTGTTGAAGGGCTTCATGAGGGTCCGACCAAATAACATGATTGGGATTACTTCTAACTCCATATCTAGCCATCCAATCTATAGCTTTATTTTCTTCCCTACATATCCAGTCAAATTGCACGTACCAGGGTTTTGATAACAACTCCTAAATCTTGTTAACTAAGTTAATAACTTCATATTTACACCCACTAGGAGAGTTATGCAAAAGATAAAAAAAAACAATCCGTTTTATATACTATGTCTTTCAATCTGCAATCCCAAGCTAAAACAAGACCCCTTGAAACTGCAAAAAGCTCGCATCGGATGATGGATCAGAGAGGAGAGCTACCAGAACAACCCGCAATCCAACCCCTATTAAAATTTCTAATAAGAGAACCAAATCCAGCCAAGCTCAAATCAGTACACAAACAAGCATCACAAGTAACTTTAAAGCTATTACCTATAGGAGGTTCCTAGACAAACGGTTCCTGAAAGTGCTAAAAAAAGTACACATATTCATATATAACATTAGACCCATAACCGTGCTTCTGATGAGAGCAACCACCTTGTGATCTGTCCAATGATTTTCAGCATTGAAAATGTCATCGCACCTATGCCTCTACAACCACCACACTCCGGCCCCTAAAAGAGCCTCCTTACCAGACATGACCTTCCGAAAACCGGCTTTCATAGAGAAGCCTTCAACCGAATCAATAACCCGAGGATTTGGCATCTGCCAAATAACTCTGGAATATACACAATCTCTAAGGCAATATTCTACTATATTTGGAGCCGAATTTCATTTCTGGCACATAACGATACTAGCTAGATGCCGCCTAAAGCGGAAGACCTTCGTCGAGAGAGCGTTATGAACAAACCACACAGTCAATTTGATCTTTTCCGGAAAATTCAAGTACCAAAGTCAGTTCCAGTTGCTATTTTTATTCTAATTCAATCTATTCTTTAATAATCAACAATAATCCTCTCTTACAATATACCTTTTTGTCCCTGCAGGCTACCAACTCCATCCCGTTCCATGTCAACCAAAGTCAGATAGTGCAGACAGGGAATGAAATGCTTGACCTCAAGAGGAATTGTCGACGCAAGTTTCTCCACCTCCCAAGATCCATCGTGCCATAAATCTGCCACTACAAAATCAGATTTAGATATGTGAATATAGGGAACAAGAGCACAAAATCTTCCAAAAGGAGTCCACTCATCATACTACATAGATTACTGCACATCCCCAATATTCTATCTAAACCCATCCTTGAGAGCATCAAATGCTTTGAGAATGTTCCTCCAATTGGCTGAAGTGTTCTGACTATTGTTGTTGCTAAGAAAAGTTAAATTCCGAAAATATTTATGCATCATAACCTGAACCCAGAACTTATCTCTATTATTGAATCAATCCCAAAACAATTTACCAAGAAGCACCATGTTAGCTGAGTAGGTATCCCTAACACCCAAACCACCTACCCTTTTAGGAGTTATAGCAACATCCCACTTAACCAACAACAACCATCTCCCGTTAGTTTGGCCTCTCTATAAAAATTGTCGCATCAAAGAATCTATCTTTTCACAAGCATACTTTGGAAGAAGAGCAATCTGCATGTTGTAAACCGGAATAGAAGTCATTACCAATTTAACTAAACAAAGTCTTCCTGTCTTATTCAGCAAACACCCCTCCCAACTATCAAGATTCTTCTTAATATTTTCAATAACATATTGAGCCGTCCTCCTGGAATACCTTTCATGCCCAATATTCACCCCTAGATATCTTCTCAAGTCCTGACAAAAGCGGATAGTAGAAACTCCCGAGAGCACCTATTTTCTTCTCTCAAAAATATTCTTTGAGCATTGAACCTTTGATTTACTAAGGTTCACCTTCAATCCTGATACTTTGGAAAATAACTCCATAGTCCGCATAACCTCCCCTACTTAAGCTTTCGTAGTTTTATAGAAAAGGAGGAAATCATCAGCAAACATCAAATGGGAGATTCTAGGGCCATACCTGAAGACTGACAGAGGTATCTGTAACACCCTAACTACCAAAGCTCACGCTTCCGGCTGCGCGACTCTGATAGGTCGGACATTACGACGACACTTATCTTATTTAATACTAAAATATGAGCCTGTTTGAAACTTTAAACCGCAATACCGCTCCCAAAAACTTTCATCCGATAACATACGTCCATAAATACCATACAACTTACAAAACTCATAAAGAGTACATCCATATATATACATAAATATATATAAATAATATTACAAACATAATACAATACAATTCCTATCCCTCTTACAGATTATATCGAGATAAAGGCGAGGGTACAATAAACCATAACTAAAACAATACAGAGTTCTCAACAACAACTAAATAAACTCTTCGTAACTTCTGCGCCCATATCCTGAAAGGGGAAAAATGTAGGGGGGTGAGAACATCATCCTCGAAAGGGTAATTCAATAAATCACAACTTGCCTTAATTATCTTTAATAAAATGATTTCCGAAATTAAGGCTATAAATAACTATATGATTTGAGACTTGATCACAATAAGACTTTTCAAAAGTTCTGGGTCTTACATCCTACCCAACTTAGAAAAATTTTCGTCCTCGAAAATTGATACAAAACGAAAGAAATCTCATAACAGTTCACCTTTGAACACATTTAAGAAAGAAGCAAAAATATCTCAAAATATAATCATATATACGATTTTCAAATACTTTGATTGTCATAAGCATAAGGATGTAAAGGTAGGAGTGTGATTGCAAAGCAAACGTTACAAGGTAGGCTCAATGCAAAAGATAACATGGGTCAATCATGTGATAGCAGGGCAAAGCATCAAAGGCTATAAAACATGATGGGGTTAAAACGACGTGCTTAACATCCGCACACTAATCTCATATCAACCTCAAAGCTTCAACTTCCCAAGTCCATCAAGCACTTTACAATCCCCATATCCGGTCATAAGCCTAACGACCTGCAAACCCGTTCGCAAGGAACAACACACCCACAACTCTTAACGTTGCATACCTACCATTTCAACTTTCGTATGCACACATCACGTCTTAAAGAACTAACGCATCGCGTTACTATATCTACAGATCGCACGTGATATCAAAACAATTCTCGAGTCTACTCAGAAGGATACAAGATTTAGAACGGAGAAACAATATCAAGGATAATGCTCATAGATTTAAGAGAATGTATCCAATTCCCAGATAAACAAAGACGCTCAAGCAATGAAGTTTGCTAGAAATAAATCAATTGACAACTTCAAAAATAACCCTTGGATCAAGAAAATTCAACAGGACAAATAAGAAGAAAGTCAACGCATTAGCTTGATACCAATTCAAGCTGAGCCAAAGAAGTATGAGATTTACAGAAAAGAATATCTCAAACCCAAGACAAAACTCACAGAACTTAAGAGCATAATTAAAAGTACTTCCGAATACATTGTTCATAAAGGAACTAAAACTTGCGGAAAAACCACTTTACAGTCTAAAAGAAAAGGTATGTAACAACATCCTTCAAGAGAGTAACAAAAGCATAATCGTGACTTTGCTTTAATACAGTTTCATGTTGAAGTAGATCATGTAAAGTTTTAAAAACATAATGCACACAAGTTTGGCTAAGAGCTAAAATATTTCCTCAAATATTTTAGAAAGATAATTAGGTGCACAACTTAACCAAAAGTAATTCATAAAACTCGGGGGAGAAATCAAATGCTTGTTCAAAAGTTCTCAAAGTTCATATTCAAACAAGCGTGGATAACATTCATAGCAAGGGCAAAAGAGGAAGTTAAACTCTTTTTAGAAGAGGAACTCCGAGATAAAAATTTGCTTACAATTTGGTAAAGGAAATAAGTGGTGCATTAGAGCAAACCAATTTCCACTAAACGAGGGAGCTTTCTAAAACTTCATTTAAAAGGGCGCATGCCAACTTTAAATTAATTTCGTCAAAATTGGACAATGGTTTTAATCTCAATCAAACAACAGAAAATAAATTCCGTTTAATATTTCGTCAAAGAGAATTCGAAACTTCTTTAAAAGGTTCAAAACAAGACTCCAAAAGTGTTTCTTGAAATCACCATCTCAGAAGAACATTCAAGAAGTTTAAGATGTACTAAAAAGGAGTCAAGCCTTGCAAGAAAGGATCTTAAATCAGGATAGTTCAAATAAGATCCACTAGGCATGAGGCATCAAACCAGCTTTCAATCGATTCAAAAGAATACAAAAGTCATAGGAAAATACAACCCAATTATTAGTAATTTCCCAAGGATAAATCTTTGACTAAAAGCTCTTGTAGAGAAAATGAGAGAATAAACAATGCACTAATTTGAAACGAATCAAACTGACTCACATAAGGATGAGATTCACAAGAGAGGACAAACCAAGATCAATGGTAATGTTCACAAGATGTAAAAGATTAGTTAAAAACAGAATCACGTACGACATTCATAGATGTGAAAAGCTTAAAAAGGAACGAGTCCGTTCATAAGAAGAAAGCTGAGTCCAACATTTTCAAAAGAACAACAATGGCATAAACCAGGTAGTATGCTAAATCCAACTCAATTCAAAATAAGTTAAGTAAAGCTTATCAAACGAAACTCAACCGAGACAAAAATGGTAAATCCTTTCTTTTCAAAATTTTGAAAAATATTCCAAATACATAATCAAATGAAGATGTGCATTGGAACTATAGTAAAATTACTAGAAAGTCAATTTGTATTTAAAGAAAGTGCAGTTCCGCAATTCAGTAAAGGTACAAGCGAGGTATTAGAAATAAATAGTTATTAAACTGTATAAGAAATCTTCAAAGATTCATATATAGATAAGTACATATCTAATCAACAGCAACTTTATAAAAATCTCAAAATTGGCTTTAATTCACTGTCAAATAAGAGGAAAACTGAATCAACAAGTTCTCTAAGAATGAACACGGAACCCGGAGTTAAAAGTCACAGCACATAAAAGCATTCTGTTTCACAAAACCACACAACAATCTGTTCATCAAAACCAAATAATAATCCATTCAAACATATAATTACATTCATCTAGGATAATCAACATCACATAAGGCTTATACAATCACCAAATACATTATCTCATATCAGTATCCATATGTAATAATTCCGACATATAAAATATAGATTTGGAAAGCGCCCCTACCTCAAAACGCAATTCCATAACCCAAACGTCTCTCAGAGCCCTTTTCGCCTCAGCTCGAAATCACAATCAAAATCCCGACTCCGCCTGTTTCTTCTCAATATAAGAAACAGCCTCAGCGCCACGTATAAGCTCAGCTACTACTTCCTAACACATCAATATCGCGGAAATCTTAAAACTCATGACTGAAAACAAATGGCGAGGACTTTCGAGATAAAACACTTACTGAAATAAAAGGAATGACACAGCAGCCTCCGCAACACTTATGGACACGAAAATCACCGGAACTCAAACCTACATTACCAAGCCTCAAGGTCTTTAGCCAAACATAACCGAACGCTAAGGCAGGGGTTTTCGAAACGCGAACTACTTACTATACTAACAAGCGAAGTAGCTACGACTTCGAATTGCCCCGACAAAAGATCCGTGAGCAGCCAGAAGCTCCGGTGGCCCAACAGCAGCTTTAAATTCCGACGAGTAAATACCGGGACTTAACCCTGTGTAACCAACGTCTCAGAATTTCTAACGGATTATAACAGAGTACTCAATTGAAGGGGTTTCGGAAGCAAAGATGCTTACCAAGAAAGACTGGTTCTGGCGGCCACGATACTGCTCCCGGCAACCAAAGGCGCGGCGGCCATGACAACAACGGCAACTGAGCCCCAACGGTGGCAGGAACCCCTCCTACTTAGCCATTTTGGTCTCCTTCTCCCCAGCAGCAACAAGGCAGTGGCGGAGCCTTCACAGCGGCGGCGGCAGCTCAGCAACAGCAAAGGGGTGGCTGAACCTCTTACCACCATCGTGACTCATCTTCCACACAACCTCCTTCTCTCTTCTGGAAGCTCGACGGCGGCAGCATTCTGACGCAACGGCGACAGTGCACAGCGGCACGGCTCCGCGCGGTGGTCCGTGCTCCTCCTCGCGTGACCTTCGCTCCTTCTCGCGCTCCCTTCGCGCACGAGCTCTCCCTCTTGTCGTCGCGATTCTCTTCAGGTGACGGAACGAGGTGATGGATGGCAGAACCATGACTGGGCAGGGACGACGACACGACTTTGGCGGCGACGCTCCTCGCGGTTCTGGTGACAGGGAGGACGGCGTCTCCCTCCCCTCTAAGCCCTTCGTCTCTCAAACCTCCCTTTCAGCTCCTCTTCTTTCTCATTGCGGCGTTGCTGCTGCTCCTGATTGTGTTGCGTTTGTGTGAATGGAAGGAGGAAGGGAAACAGGTTGAGTGCGGCGGCTGGGTTGGGAAGGATTAGGGTTTCATGCCTGTGAGTTTGCTGAGGGTGAAAGGGGGAGGAGTCTGCTGCTGCGGCTGTGGGTGTGTTTGCGCAGCAAAGAGAATGAATGAGTGGTTGGTGGCTGCGCAGCGTGAGGAGAGGGGTTTGGGGAATGGTGTATCCAAATTAGGGTTAGGGACATTTTAGTAATTTCGAATAAAAATAGGGATATTATAGTAATTAGAAATAAATTCTAATCCATTAATAATAATGTATAAAAATACTATTTGCTCATCAATTTCATAAATTATTTTCAATAAAATGTCCCCACCAAATAATTAGAAATAATATACTTATTTTCTTCATTTTCCAAAATAGTAATATCAATATTCTAAAATATTAATTATTTAGTCTAAAATCATATAAAAATCCTTTTTATTTCACAACTACCAACTATATGATTTAAATATAGAAAATAATCCAATAAATCATAACTTGTCTCAAATTCAATAAATCACACTTGCCTTAATTATCTTTAATAAAATGATTTCCGAAATTAAGGCTATAAATAACTATATGATTTGAGACTTGATCACAATAAGACTTTTCAAAAGTTCTGGGTCTTACAGTATCCACAACCCTTGAGAAGTGCGATGGACAATAAAACAAGCAAGAGCCTCCATACAAAGCACAAAAAGATATGGGGACATGGGATCCCCTTGCCTCAAACCCCTCTTCGAGTTGAAATTCTGAAGTCTCTCACCATTCCACAAGATAGTCAAGGAAGATGACGTCACACAAGCCATATTAAGATTAATAGTAGCTCTCGGAAAACCAAATCTGACCAATAAAGCTTTAAGGAATCTCCAATCCACCCTGTCATAAGCTTTCTTTAAATCAATCTTGAAAGCCATAGTCCCCTTTCTAGACTTAGTACTTCTCATGAAATGCATAATTTCCTGTGCAACAATGATGTGCTCTGTAATTCTTCTTCCCGAGATAAAATCAACCTAGAGCGAGTTGATGATCTCCGAAAGAAACGGTCTGACCTTGTTCACCAGCACTTTTGTAATCATTTTGTAAAGAACAGTACATAAACTAATGGGATGGAAATCACTTAACGAAGAAGGAGCTTCCACTTTAGGAATTAGAACAATGAATGTGTCAAAAATAGCGGGATTTAAAATCTCACCCTCAAAGGCTCTCTTGGCTAACCCCACACATCATAACTAAGAGAGTCCAAAAATTCTTTATAAAACAGAACTTGAAAACCATCCAGCCTTGGAGCTTTGAAAGAATTCATGGTCATTACAGCTCTTTTCACCTCTTCTAATGCCATCGATTTAACAAATCTTTAACAAGCCTCATTGCTAAGAGATGGGTATGAAAAGTCTCCCATATCATTCATATCAATATTCTCCCTTATAGAAAATAATTTTTGGAAGAAAGAATTTATTTCCTCCTCAAGCACCTGCATCTCAGTGGCCCAGGTTCCATTATCTAACAACAACTTATGAATCTTATTCCTCTTTTGCCTAATAACCGTCTGCAGGTAAAAAAACTTAGTATTCTGTCACCACATCGAACCCACTGCTCTCTAGATTTTTGGTACCACAGAAGCTCTTCTTGAAGAATGATAGAATTTAACTCCTCCTAAATACTTTACTCTTTCACCCTCAACTCCGGATCTTCCCGACTCCAGAGAAATTTGAACATCATTCAGCTGCTTCTCTAATTTTCTCTTTTTAACAAAAACATTTTCAAAAGTTTCTTTATTAAAAGTAAGCGCATTCCTCTGAACCTCGAGCAAACTCCTGACAACACCGATAGCTCCTTTATTCTAAGTTGTATGAACAATATTTTGAAAAAACATATAAGTCATCCAGGCAGCTTGAAATCTAAAGGGAGCCTTCTTAGTTATCCTAGCATTTGTACATTTGATGAGCAAGGGATAGTGATCAGAGTGAAGACGCACCAAAACCTCATTATAAGCCTCAGGAAATAGCAAATGCCACTCCTAATTAATGACAGCTCTATCCAATTTTTTTGCAACTTGTAACCCCCTTCTGACCTTCCTGTACCAAGTGAAACTCCTCCCAATAGCTCCCATATCAAAACAGTCGACAGTTTGCTAGAGTATCTGCAAAAAGCTCAACTCTAACATTACTGAACGTTCCTCCTCTAACCTGATTCTGCAACAAAATTTCATTAAAATCTCCTAACACAATCCACGAACCTTGTATTATATTAGATATCTTGATTAAATCATTCCACAGACCTATTCATCGATGGACATGAGGATTAGCATACACTGCATTGCAAAAACTAGAAACATTGCCCATAGAGATTTCAAAACTGATACATTGATTAGCCACATCAACCATTCTCACAGTCATCATAGAATTAGAACAAAGAACCCTGATACCCTCACTGTGACCTCTAGCCTCAACAATCCCAATATCCTGATAACTAAGCTTACTCCAAACGGATCTCATTCTCTCAAAAGGAGCATGAGTTTCAATAAGAATGAAAATCGTCGGATGAAATTTACTAACTAATTCTTTACAATACACATGGGCCATTTTGTTAGAAGTCCCTCTAATATTCCAAGATAAAAAATTTATATCTACACAATCCATAAAAATAAAATGGATATAAACAGAAACCAACCTCAGCAAAGGTCCCTTAATGAAGCAATGATGGACCTCCAACATTCCCACAACTTCTTTGCCTTTCCCAAACTCGTGGTTGCTCGGAAACGCTCCCATCGCAACGGTAACCACCACCAATGGATTCTAGTTCTGCTGGTTCAGCGCACCATCATTAGCTTGAAACACCAGTGAGTATTGCAACGAGGCAGGGCGCATCCTCTTATAGCCATGTTTAAGAGTAGGGGTAATTGATGGCGCGACCGCAGCGACACCGTTGATCTTCACCCCATCCTTCGTTAATGCTTGATGCACTTGAGAGGAGTAAGACCCGCTACCCGATCCAACATGTCCTAAAGGCCCCTTAACTTCCTTATTCAGGCCATTCCCAGTCTGGCCCGTTTGTTGCCCAAAAATGAGAGGTTTTTACCTTCAGTAGCAGATTGGGCCTTTCTTGTTTGGCCCACTTTCCCTTTCCTTTGCCACAAACCTTAGTCCAACCCTCTTCTTCTCCCAATGTAACCATCCCTTCCTTCTTCCTATGTAGTGTGCTTGCCTTAATCTTCTACGCAAAATCCGCAACTGGCGCGAAATTAATGGGTATAGATACAAATTCAAAAACTTGTTGAACCTGGTCTAATGGATGTTTCTCATGACCATCCGCTGTGTCAATTGCCCCTACTTGGTCATCCATAGATGCTGAGGTAACCACGGTCGTGCTATATTCACCTGCGACATGCCCAAAGCAACTACACTTATTACAAATCAATTGTAAACATTTCATAGTCGTTCATAATCACTCTCCGAACAACCGCCAGCCCCAAACTCACTTGAACACAAGCCCAAGCAAATTTGGCTCTCTCCGCAGACTTAGTTGCAAGGTCTACCTTGACTGATTTACCTACCATGGAGGCAATACGCATCATGGCTTTCTCATGGTAATACCATATACTCAATCCCCCAATTCTTATCCAAGCCATAGTGTTCCCAAAGGAGACCTCACATGGTTTAAAATCCAGAGACCATAGCTTAACTGCGATGTAATGACCTAATATCATCCATGGATCTCCTAATAAAACCTTCTCCATATCTTCTTTGAGATTAAATTTAACGAGGAAGTAATCGAACCCAACATCCAAAACTTTCATAGACACCTTTAAGCCTCTATATCCCTTTCAATTTATGCACCAAGGCCATATAACTAAAGTGTTTCCGAAGAATTTTAATCACTATGGCCTTCTTATAAAGTTCTGATAGAGCGTTCCTAGCTTCTTCAGTAAAGCTAAGCTTCAGAGGTGTTAGATCACCTTGTTTTCCCATGACTACTACCATCGTATCACCATCCAAGACATCAACCTTGCCAAGCCCCAAGGTTTCAAAAGACCCAATCACCTTATCGCAGAACGAAACCTTATGAGTCACCCTAGCACTACCCTTACGTAAGTCCTCCTTGTCACCTTAAGTAACCCTCTGCGCATTCTCTCCCGTAATCTCCTTGATTAGTAAAGCCTCACCGTGTTCTTCCCTCAGACACTCCACCCAGCTCTCACCAGTCACTCCGTGGCTCCATCGCCCATGTTGTACTCTCCCTAAACCTATGTGAAGTGAGTACGTACTCCTAACCGATATTTATGTTATGAAAAATAGTGGAACAACATTTATTTAAATACACAAATATAATAGCTTTTATATTTATGTAAAATCTGCTAATATAGACAAAAAAAATTATTTTGGCTTCTATAAATAGAGAATGAAACAATCTTACACATTATACAATAAATTTTTATATACGAAAACTTTTTTAAATTAAAAATAATAATTATTATTATCAACAGATAGGTACCAATAAATTTTTATAATAGAACGATAGTTGGCCCGGGAATAGCCCGGGTTTTACACTAGTATACAATAAATTGCATGTATCAAATTTCACAAGCTTGTAAACCCATGTCCCGTTGAACGCCAAGTGCTATGATTTGCATTGCTAACGTGCTTAGAGAGGCAGGAAAACTAGGATACTACAGAAACAAGAGGAGAACAATTATAGTAGGAGATAACAGATTACTCTTGCAGATCTATTATTGATTGAACTTACGCTCGTTATTCCGGCGGTTTGCTGAGAGATACGCAAAAATGATGGGCAAGAAGATCAGAAGTATGAGAATCTGCACCGAAACTTTATAAATCAGCGTATGTTTGAGAAACGTAATACAAAGTTGGGAAAACAATGAATAACTTACAATGGTCGAGCTGTAGCTGGCTTTATTTGGCAGTACGTATAATTTCCTGATTAAAGAAAATGAAAACTTTCAGAATGTCAAACAGTTAATGGTGTAAATTTATTTTTGAAATTACAAGGACATGTGCATACCTTTTACTAAGGAGACCAGATTCCCTGCAAGTTTTCTGTATAGCTTCCAGCCTGCTCAATGTTTTTGCCGCATTGGGATCATTTTGGTCAACCTACAGTAGAAAATACTCAATTTTTTAGAAATTATCCTTGAAACTGACAATTAGCTTTGCTGCGATGATATGTTCAATGATATCTCTAATTTAAAATTTTTTAGATTTGACATTCTCATTTTCTTTGGGATTAGGGAATGAATGGGAGGATCTATTACTGCTTTTGAGGGAAAAGGAGTAATGGCACCTAGCCACAGAAAAAATTAGGGGGTGAAGTTAGTCACGACCAAACTTCACAAGAGTAAGTTATCGTTTTCTACCTTTCTTGTTGCAACAGTTTTGGAAAACTGTTATCTATATTTTTGTGATGGAGTTTTCAAATAAGGCCTACAAAATGCAATTAACTGTTGAGGAGTTACAGGTTATAACATTTCAATTACTACCACTACCCTTTCTTTAGTTAAACGGGAACATGGAATTTATGTATATGAGAATTTGTATGAAACGGATTCTACTTATTAGATACTCTTTTTCCATCCTCAAAGCAATTTTACCAAAAGTTCATTTGCCACATTATCAGGAGTAAAATGTTCCTATTAGTAGCATCTACATTTATGAGAAGCAAAAGTAATCACAGTTTGAGTCTTTGAGACAATGCATCCACCATACCTTGGACTTTATCATACAGGAAAAGTCAAAGAAAGAACCATAGACATCAGCCATTGTCTTTGTTCGGTCAATCACCTTTGCAGTTAGACCTATAAAACAACCAAAATAGAGAGATGACAACAAATGAACAAATATAGAACACTGCATTTATGAAATCCATGTCAAACAGATTCCATGAAGTAAGTTTTGAGAAGACTGATTCACATAAAATAACTTGGAATGCTGACCAGTGCAATTAAGTATCTTTAGGACAATAAGCCTCAAACCTAAACTGTAAATTATGAAAATTAATATCTAAATTCATCCATTTACCACGCCTCATTTTAACTACTCCTCTGAAGACTTCAATATTGTTGTAGCATAATGCCAGTGTTCCAATTGCCATGACCTATCAACAGGTTAAAAAAAAATCTAAATTACATAGCATACTATGCATAGTTCAAGCATAAAACTCGATAATGAATAGCACATATACCAGAAACAAATTGGGGGAAAGTGAAGCACCTGGGGAATAGCACAAAAACGAAATATAGATAAGTCTCTTAAAGCAGACATGTATTTTAAGCAATCTTCAGCATGCAGCAAAGCATTAGTGACCATGTCATTCAAGCATTGCACTGCTTTAACTGAGTTCTCCTCATACTTCAAATCCTGAATCATCAAATTTAAGTTTAACAAAGGAAAAACTTAAGGGGTGAAAAAAAAACAGCACATGCAAACTCAATTCTTGAAGAGTGCATAACATGAGTATGATGTGAACTTCTTTTTAATCAAGAACTTCATCTAAGAAACATGAGAAGGGGGGAAAATATAATAATTGTTTATGCTAAACTAATGTGAATTCTTGTCAAGCCAAACCTCAAGTTTGTCTACGTATTTACTCCAGATCTGCCGAGGCCAAAACATGCGTGACTTTGGGATCTCATTGATGTCTTCAAGATAATCTCTAATGATGTTTGTTTTCTACAATTCCAAATTCCCTCAAGTGAATTGTGCAAATAATTGAATAACTACAAACATGCTGACTGTCTAAATATAATTATCATGCTACCTGAAGAAACAGACCCATTGAATTGGAAAGGTGGTCTGGAGCCAAATCTTCTGAACCAGAGGCATGGAAAAGCTTAGATAAACCTAACCCAACAAGTCCTGCCACATAATGACAATATTCATCATAGTCATCAATTGTTTCTACCTGCAAATTTTTATCATCAAAATGTAAGTACAGCCAGACTACAAGGGCACTTGTTAAGGTAACTTATATTAAAAAAATTGAAGCTTTTTATACAAATAAATGATTTGGAAAGTAACAAAACCCTACTTTTTAAAATGCAGGATATAACATCCTAGAAGTCAAATGTCAATTATATTGATGTAACTAAACTATAACACATAAAAATGTAATATATATAGCAGGAAATGAGGAAGATGTGCAAACAAACCTCCTTGCAAATAAATTTGGCCATTCCTGCACCCATTCTTTTGGTAATATCTTCAATTGCTTCCTGATAGCTGCAGAGTAATTGACCAGTTATCCCGGTTATTAATTGTTTGCCAGAAGAATAAACCAGAGTCTTAACTCTTAATTATCAGATCCAATTATTTATAGAAATAAGAGAAACTATTAGGAACTCAGTACATCTTGATCCAAGCTAAGTATGAAACCGTTTAGTTTAACTGATTCCAAATTTTATCAATAAACACAGTGACAAATTAGAGAAACAGATCCTCTTTAAATAATTAAATACATCCTACGAAATACCAATTAGATTGTTGCTTATATTGGACAAACAGCCTAATAAGTAAGAACAAATCTAATCAATCACTAATACCAAGCACATGCTATAAACAATAAAAAAATAACATGGAGCTCCGTATATGCATGTCCATTAATTATACAAGGAATAGTGCAGGAACAAGAACTGACTTCCTTCCAAGTTCTAAAAATGCAGTAGAAACGTGATGAAACTGGTCCATGAGGATTTTGTACTCCTTTGTGCCACCTAGTCAAATAAATAAGAATTAGAATCAGAACGCAGGTCAAAGTGACATCCCTTGAGCCATGAGTTCCATGAAACCATTTTTCATCAGGTTAATGAATATATAGCACGCTCATGGAGAATCATGAAATAATTATCTCACAGTTAGGTACCTATACTTACATGAAAAGTGCCAATCACGATCATATACGTGACGATGAAATGCTATCAGAATTGGAACCTTCACATCCGTAGCTACGCTTGTATCATCCTCTGTCAATTAGGAACGTACAAGAATTCCAAGTCAAATTAATTCTTCGTTTCGAATTCGGCCATAGCAACAAGATCTAGAGAAAGCTTGAATCATGTATCTATTTTCGTCAAGAGGAACATACCGACGGTATCTAGGGCTCGAAGAACCAAATAGAATATGCAAACCTGGTGCCAATTAATTAAATCAAGAGTTAAACGGCGTCGTCAGGTGAAGCGGAGAAGAAGAAAATAGGAGAAGAAAGAAACGAACGGCGTTACGGAGGTCAGTGTCAAGCTGCTGAATGACGAGAGCGAAGCTTCTAGAAACCTTCTGGAGCATAGTGTAGCAGAAACACCAGTGAGGCTGTGGAGGGATCTGCTTCTCGGCGTGCCTCATTGCCATCTTCAGCTTCACCAGCGGAAAAAGGTCGTCAGGGTGTTTCATAACCGCTCCCAAACTCCCCATTGTCCCTCACTTTTCAAATTCAGTTCAGATTCAGATCCAGAATTGAGCGCAATGCAATGTCTTTGTGCCCTCACAATAAAATGTTGTTCTACGCCGAGAATTCTTCTTATTACTCTTGCGTTGCGTATGACCTTACTGTTTGGTAAGTGACTAAAGTGGGAATATCTTAAACTCCTATGTTGTGATGCAATTTGCAAGCAACAAACACAATGGCACAATGCTAATAATTGTGACTCGTGACTCCTAATTAACTTTAGCCAGCGTTGTAATTTCGGTCACCCCCTTTTATTTGTGTGATTGTGTGTGGGTGTTTGACTGCTTTCTGTTTTCTTTGGGGTGGCTATATTTATATTTTTAAATTTTATGCGTGCAACGCGAGACGCGCGTGCCTTGCTCAAAGCGTGCACTTGCATTCATTTTTTAGTAAATTCAATCTATGGTTCATGGCTTCATGCTATATTATACGCTCATATTTTTTACTTTTTTGTTAACAAAAAACCACATAAGTTTGATGTTATTATTATTTATCCTTATTATCCTATCCTGTCGTATTCTATATTTATTTTTTTGTATTTATATTTAAAATATATTTTTTTATTTATGTGATTATACATATATTTGATGAATTATTTTACAAAATTTTTGCAAAATGTGAATTTTGACTTAAGTCCACCTCTATAACACATTAAAATAAATTTAAAAACAACTTATATCAAACTTAAAAATATTTTTAAAATCATTTTAATTCATCACAACTCAACAAATTAAAGATCAACTCTTTTTTTACATTTTTTAAATATTATTTAAATTTTATTAAAATTTAATAACACGATCT
>NC_029791.2:67234583-67246964 GCF_000816755.2 Arachis ipaensis | reverse complement strand
TATTAAGTATGAGTCATTTCTTTTTTTTTTGGGAGTATATTTTTATTTGGTTCAAAAAAGAATTTGCCTAAATTATTAGATAGTCTTCAACTGAGTAAAAAATGGTGTTTCCTTAGATAAATTCTATATTTATGCCTAGTTAGTTTGAACCTAATTTTATTTTGACCGACACTAAGGTTGATCATCTCATATACTCTTCCTTAAGATACTTTTTTCTCAAATAAAGATATATTTGGATTTTCAATTGTGCACTATATAGAACCCCCTATAAAATAATATCAAAAAAAGAATTAATTAAGAATTATACAAAATATATAATTGGTTTAATTCGTTAATGATATACAAATTAGGGTTAAATACTTTTTTTATCTCTAAGGTTTGGGGTGAAAATCAAATTTGTCCCCAACCTTTTTCTGTTAGTAAAATCATCATCAACGTTACAAAATGTTATAAAATCGTCCTTTTGTCCATAAATAATATTTTTCGGACAATTTTACCCTTAAATAAAAATAAAAAAAATACCCCTCACCCTCATCACAATGATTTATAGCAAAAAAAGAAAAAACCAAAGAAAAAAATTTAGCACCAAGAAAATTTTTGAGCAATGAATCAGTAACAGGATTATCAAATTAAATTTATCATCAAGGTCAAACAGTGAGCAAACTCAACTCAACACATAAAATTCTGTTTTAATTCCTCATAAGAAAGTGCTAACAACCAACAAGTATTCCAACTTTTCAACAAGAAATCAAAATTCACAGGCTTGATAAACATTAAACTATATAAGAAACCATCATCGTCATTATTTTCATGGATCAACCAAAAGTAGAACCAAATCACAACAACAGTTGCAACAACAGTAGAACCAGCTGCCACCACAGGCCAATGAACATTCAAATCCTTCACCCCTTTTTCATCCCTAGCAATAACCCCATTTCCATTCACTCCACAATTCATAGTATCAACCTTCTGGTTTAGTCTTCTAATCACAATCTCAGCCACCCCTGCTTCTTCCTTCAACCGAGCAACAAACAATTTCAAGCTCTTTTCTCTCTCCTTAGACTTCTTCAGTGCCTCCTGCAAGCTCAGTTTCTCCTTAACCCGCTCCTCCATATCCGAGCTCTTCAAATTTACAAAGCTCTCCACTTCCTTAGTCTTCTACCCTAATTCCAAAACCTCATTTTCCTTCTCTTGAATCTTCTCCCTCAACTCCTCCTCAACCTTAGTCCACTTGTTCCTCTCAACAACATCTTTTTTCTCCAGAGCCCCAATTTTCTTCTCCAAATCCCTAATTTTATCTTCACTATCAGATTTGTCCTTCTTCAGGAATTCAACTTCTCGCTCCAGCAATTCCATTTGCGGCCTTAGTTGCATCGCGCGACTGCTCCAACTCCTTCTCCATCGCGCCTACTCTGTCGTAGTAATGAGCGGATAATTTATACCCTTTTTGGCATTATTTTTAGGTAGTTTTTAGTATGTTTTATTCACTTTTTATTATATTTTTATTAATTTTTATTCAAAAATTATATTTCTGGACTTTACTATGAGTTTGTGTGTTTTTCTGTAATTTCAGGTATTTTCTGGCTGAAATTTAGGGACCTGAGCAAAAATCTGATTCAGAGGCTGAAAAAAAGACTGCAGATGTTGTTAGATTCTGACCCTCCTGCACTTGAAATGGATTTTTTCGAGCTACAAAAGTCTAATTGGCACGCTCTCAATTGCATTGGAAAGTAGACATCCTGGGCTTTCCAGCAATATATAATAGTTTATACTTTGCCCGAGATTTGGTGGCCCAACCTGGCGTCCAAAGTCAGCCTAAAACTTTCTGGCGTAAAACACCAGAACTGGCACCTTTTTCGGCGTTAAATGCCTATTTTGGCACTCAGGGTGACGTTTAACGCCAACTTTGGGCATATGAACGTGAAAGCTTGAAAGCTCAGCCCAGGCACGCACCAAGTGGGTCCCGGAAGTGGATTTCTGCACTATCTGCACTTAGTTACTCATTTTCTGTAAACCTAAGTTACTAGTTTAGTATAAAAACTACTTTTAGAGATTCATTTTTACACCTCATGACATTTTTACATTTCATATTGTACCTTTGACGGCATGAGTCTCTAAACCCCATAGGTGGGGATGAGGAGCTCTACTGTGTTTCAATGGATTAATGCAATTACTACTGTTTTCTATTCAATCACGCTTGATTTTGTTCTAAGATACTCACTCGTACTTCAATATAGAGAATATGATGATCCGTGACATTCATCATTATCCTCAACCTATGAACGCGTATCTGACAACCACTCCCATTCTATCTGAGCTCAACGTAGTCATTGGGCGACAGCTTGAGTGCGTATCTCTTGGGTTTCTAATCAACGGACCAAGTCCGGAGGTTAGAACCTTCGTGGTATAGGCTAGAACCAATTGGCAGCATTCCTGGGATCCAGAAAGTCTAAACCTTGTCTGTGGTATTCCGAGTAGGATCTGGAAAGGGATGACTATGATGAACTTCAAACTTGCGAATGTTGGGCGCAATGACAGTGTGCAAAAGGACAATGGTCCTATTCCGACACTAGCGAGAACCGATAGATGATTAGCCGTGTGGTGACAACGCATATGGATTTGTTTTCATCCGAGAGGATCATACAGCTTGCCATTGAAGGAAGCCATGTGTGTTTGGAGAAGAAGACAGTAGGAAAGCAGAGATTCAGACGACAGAGCATCTCCGGAATCTCAACCTGTTTCGCATTACTAAATCACAAGTACTATTTATTTCATGTTATTTATTTTTCATAAATACAATCATTCTTATCATTAATCTCCTGACTAAGACTTACAAAATAACCATAGCTTGCTTCAAGCCGACAATCTCTGTGGGATCGACCCTTACTCACGTAAGGTATTACTTGGACGACCCAGTGCACTTGCTGGTTAGTTGTGCAGAGTTGTGAAAAGTGTAATCACAATTTCCCACACCACGTAGCTATGGCTGAGGATATGAATAGATGGAGAGAGGGAAGAGCAGAAGCTCGACGATGGTAGGGTGAAGATGGTAGGGTGATAGAAAGGGAGAAGATTGTAGGGTGACTGATAAACCACTATTTTATAGTTTATCTTGTGCTCAATTGAGTGATTTTTATCAACTCTTTACCCAGTTATTCATACTATTTGCATGGTTTTACTTTTTCCTTCTGGATTTTGTGCTATGATTGAAAATATGCTTCTTTGGACTTTAAATTTGCTATGTTTAATCCTCTCTTATTACCATTCGATGCCTTGATATGTGTGTTAAGTGTTTTCAGAGATTACAGGGTAGGAATGGCTTAGAGGATGGAAAGGAAGCATGCAAAAATGGAAGGAATATAAGAAACTGAAGGAACTGCTAAAGCTGTCCAGCCTGACCTCTTGGTATTAAATCGACCATAACTTAAGCTAAAGAGGTCAAAATGACACGGTTCCAGTTGCGTTGGAAAGCTAACGTCCGGGGCTTCGAAATGATATATAATTTGACATAGTGGCCGTACAGATAGGTGACGCGAATGCGTCGCAGTGACGAAAAACCAGCGTGGCAGATTTCGCAACCAGCGATTTCTGGGCTGTTTCTGACCCAGTTTTCGGCCTAGAAAACACAGATTAGAGGCTATAAAGTGGGGAAATCAATTCATACAACATTCATAATTCACAATTTTAGGTTTTAGATGTAGTTTCTAGAGAGAGAGGCTCTCTCCTCTCTCCTAGTTTTTAGGATTATGATTTCTCTTAATTTTAGGATTGCTTCTTCTCTTCATTCCAGGTTCAATGTTCCTTTAATTTATTTTCTACTTTTATTTATTCTATTACTTTAATTGTTATTTATCTTTTCAATTTGGCTTATGAACTCCATGTTAGATTTGAATATTCTATTTAATATAATTTGAGGTATTTCAGATTTAAGATTTCTTTCTTTTATTTATGTACTGCTGCTTCCAATCTGAAGGCATTTTTATTCGAGTAGATTTTCTCCCTTTTTGCTTTGGTTAAGTAATTGGTAACACTTGAGTTATCAAACGCAGCAGTTGATTGGAAATTTGGATTGTTGATTGATTTAGATCGCTCTAAAGCTAGTCTTTCCACAGGAGTTGACTAGGACTTGAGGATCAGATTAATTAGTCCACTTGACTTTCCTTTATTTAGTAAGGGTTAACTAAGTGGGAGCAACAAACAATTCTCATCACACCTGATAAGGATAACTAGGATAGAATCTCTAGTTCTTATACCTTGCCAAGAGATTTTATAATTATTAATTTATCTTTCTTGCCATTTAAATTACTTGTTCCTTATTTCAAAAACCCAAAAATATATCATTTTCCATAACCAATAATAAATCATACTTCCCTGAAATTCCTTGAGAGACAACCCGAGGTTTAAATACTTCAGTTATAAATTTTATTGGGTTTTGTTACTTGTGACAACCAAACTTTTGTACGAAAGGAATTCTTGTCGGTCTAGAAGCTATACTTACAACGGGAATTTACTTGTGAAAATTTTAGATCGCGCGAGAGTTCCGATCGTCAAAATGGCGTCGTTGCCGGGGAATTACAAACGTGTGCCTTATTATTGGTTATTGTAAATATTTGCTTTTTGCTTGTTTATTTATTTTTATTTTTGTTTTTATTTTTGCTTTTTCATAAATTAAGAGGTTATTGGTTTTTATTTAGTTATTAAAATTTTCGAGAATACTGTTCCTTGTTCTTTCTTGATTTTCAAGTTGTTCTTCGTGTTCATCTTGACCTTCAAGTTGTTCTTGGTTGTTTTTTTCATTTTGATCTAAAAATTTTAAGTTTGGTGTCATTTTATTATTTTTCTCTTTTCTCATTAAATTCAAAAATATCTTTTCTCTTTATTTTAATTTTTTTTCGAAAATTACAAAAATAAAATTTCAGATTTTTATTTTAAAATTTTTTATCTTAGTTTTAAATTTCAAAATTCAAATCTTTTTCAAAAATCATATCTTTTTCAAAATCTTATCTTATCTTATTTCAAAATCAAATTTCAAATTTCAATATTTAACTTCCAAAATTCAAAATTCAAATTTCAAAATTTAAATTTAAAATTTTAAAAATCAAACATTTTCAAAATTTAAATCTTTTTCAAATCTTTATCTTATATTGTTGTCAGTGTTTCTATTTTTAGGAGTTTATTTTCATTAATTTTTTATTAGTTTTTGTTTTTATTTTCTTTTGCTACTATGAATTCTCACACCTCTGGTTTCAAGTTTGGTTCCAATGTTGTTGTAAGGAATGAAAACTATAATGAAAATAGGCATCAAGGTTGGAAGAATCAAAGATGGGAGGAGCCACAAGGATTTGATCAACCATCTTGGCAACAACCCCCTCCAGTGCGCTATAACCAACAACCATTCTGTGATGCATACTAAGACAATATTTATGGTGGACCTTTTCATGACAACCAACCTCCACCAAATTACTATGGTCAAGAGCCATTCCAGGGAGCGTACCAAGATGATGAATATGGTGGACCCCGTTGTAGTTACCAACAAGCCCCACCATATGCTTATGAACCGCCTCCCCAACATACCTTTAAACCACCATACTCACAAGCCACTTACCACCAAACACCCTCATATGACCCTAACCCACATCCACCACACCAACCATCACATGAAACACACCCAGAACCACCACCTCAATATCCACCATCTCCATATCCTTATAAAGAAGAACCACCTCCGTATTAAGAGCCCTTTCTCCCAACAAAAGAACCCTCCTATCCACCCCAACCTCCATTGGATAATAACACACTCATCTCTAATATCATTGGTCTTACCTCTACACTCCAAAATCTTATATCCCGCATGGACCAACCCTCTACCTCCAATATTCAACCCTCAAGCTTCAGTGCGCTTCCTTTTCAACCACATAATAATCTTCCCATCCCATCACCACCCTCCATGGAAGAGCACCCACATCCATCAATCCAAGAGCAAGATGATCCAGTTATGCTATTGATATGGAACAAGAAAGAAGGAATCATCTTTGCGAATCCATACTTCATAAGAAGCTAGAGGAGGCCCTACAGACGAAGGTAGTGGAGACCCTTGAAGTCGAAGGAGTGGTTGAAGAATTAGTGAAGGAAGACATCAAGGAGGAGTCTGATTTTGTCCTAGAGCAAGAGGAGGCCCAAAATATGGAGACCCTTGAAGATGAAGGAATAGTTGAAAGGAGTTATCATGGAAAGAAAATCATTAAGGATGAGTACGATTTTATACTAAAACAACTGGACAAAGCAGTAATTATTGAAGAGGAAGAAGTGGTTGAAGACTTAGGAGATGCTGAACCTCCATGGGAAAGTCCAGTCATAGAACCTCCTTCCAAGACATCTGAATTTGATGTTGAAGAGGGTGTACAACCTCCAAGGCATATCACGGCTAAAGACTTTGAAGAGGTCGATCACGAGATAGAGATTAAAGAAGAAGAAGCACAACTTCCCATGCCATTGGTGAGTAATAAAGAAGATATTGAATTGGAAGAAAGCTACCAAGAGGAAGAGGTTGAAATTGAAGAAGCTTGCAAAGAGGTGGAAGTTATCAAGGAAGAGCACAAGGGAATGGAGCTTGAAATCACCTTGCCAAAGTTGTTGGAGACCTCTCCCCCAAATCCATTACCATCCAATACAACATTCGAGTGGGTAAAATACTTATCCTTGACCTTTACCTTCCCGCTTGAATATGGGTTACTTGAGACAGATGGTCAACTTCGAGCTCTTTGTGGCTTTACGAGTAAGAGGGAGATGGCTAGTGGTAGGAATTGTCATGCAAGATTCAATATGGTGAAAGGCTCAAAGTTTAAATGCAAAGGTTGGTGTAAAGCTCAACTGAATGGGTCTAGGAAGCTGTTTGGATGCCTTAGTGAGAATTTGGATTACTTACCACCTGGATGGAATCATCATGTTCCACTTGAAGACGGGTGCAGAAATAAGATTTGGGATCCAGGAATATATGAGGATCAAATTTGGGAGCTCAAAGCTTGTGAAGAACTCCATCAAAGCTTGAGAAATTTACTTGGTATTGATAGAGCTTATTGGAAGTCCAAGCATTGGTGGAAGTTTCAAGACGAGTTCAAGCACAAGCCACCATGACAAGGAGCTCACCAAATGTCCAACTTAAGGACTTTAACTAAAAGTGCTAGGTGGGAGACAACCCACCATGGTATAATCGTTCCGTTTCAGTCTTAGTTTTATTTTACTTTATTCTATTTTTGTTTTTGTTAATGACTCTTCTCAAAATCTCTGCATATAGCCTGCATTTGCATACTGCATATAAAAAAAACGCACGTGACGCGTAAGCGTCGCTGACGCGTCCGCGTCATAGGTGCGTTCTAAAGAAAAGATAATTAAACAGAAAGTCACGCGAAAGCGTGGCTGGAGGCGTGCCTTAGGCACAAATATGCCCATGCGACCGCATCGCTGACGCGCTCGCGTTGTTTGCGAAATAGCCTCCCACGCGTCCGCGTCACCCACGCGAATGCGTGGCCCTGCAAAATCGACGTAAAGAGGTGTATGCCAGAGAGTTATGATGGAGCTGGGATGGAATGATGCTAGAAGCACCAGCCCTATCACGCGAACTACTTCCCCATGCGTCCGCGTCATTTTTCAAAATATGGTCATTCACGCGATCGCGTTACCCAGATTTTTGGCAAAATGCGTATAAAACAGAAAGTTGCGCGTACGCGAGGCTGCACTCACACCAATAGCACAAATTAGGCCACGCGATCGCATGACCCACGCGTCCGCGTCACTTGAAAATATCACAAAACACGCGACCGCGTGCACCACGCGTCCGCGTCACATGCGACGCACAGTTTATCCAGATCAGTGCCAGAATTCCTATCTTTTCTTCTCCAATCCTACTTATCTTTCTATTATCATTCTCTCTTCTTTCTTCTATCTTTTCTTATTTCTTTCTTCCTCCTTTCTTACTTTCTTCTTCTTCATTTCTTTAACCTCTCATCCTTATTCTTTTTCATTCTATTTTACTTAAACTTATTTGCATACTTTCATCCATTGCATTTTAATTTTGTGCATATTTTTATTTTCTTTTCTAAATTTATTATTTTTCCATTGGTGTTAAAATTTTTTTATTCAAACTATTGCATCTTTTCTTGAATTATTCTAGTGCTTTATGACTTATTTTTCACTGTTGGGTAATATTATTTAAGTCAATGTTGATCTTTTCTGATACTGGTATTCCTTTTGCATTGACATGAGCTTATACTATCTTGCATTACCCACACTTTCTTCTCCATTGTTGCAACTTTTGCACTATTGATATGACATATACTTCTACTATTTTCTCACTTGCATGTTGTAGCTATCATGTAATTGAGACCCTTATTATTTGGCATTAACACCCATATTTTATTTGTTTTCTTATCTTTATTTCTGGGTTACTTTTCTTCTTTTTTCTCTTCTTTCAGGATGGCCACCAAAGAAGAAAAATGGAAAAGCTTATAAATGGAGAGACAGACAAGTCCATCTGCACAATCTTTGGAGAAAAGCATCAGTTGAAGCAACCCGTCCACTTGCACAGCTTAGCATGCACCGAGGACGGTGCAATCTTTAAGTGTGGGGAAGTCGATACCGATCTCCGTGGGTTAGTTATTTCCTTCTCAAACACCAATGTTTTATTTTCTTTGTTTGTTCATTGTTGCATTTGCATGTTTGATTGCATATTTGTTTGATTTTTTGCATATTTTACCACCACTTGGTTAAAGTAATATTTTCTTTTTCAAGAAACTTTTTATAGCATTTCACTAATTTGAATTAAAAATTTTATTAAACTTGTTGGAAGAAATTTTATACTGGAACATGGTTTAGAGCTCGAACACACAAAACCTGTGAGATTTTTGAGCTTATTTGAATTGGTTGCATTTTATCAACCAATATTTTATTTTTGGTGTGTGTTTTTCTCTCTAAAATTGTGATCTTTGTCTTGCTTAATTCTATATTTCTATGGTTTGATGTATGCATGCACTTATATGATTGAGGCCTTTGTTTCACTGAGCTTACATACCCATATGGCCTTACCCTTTCATTATCCTTTGCAAACCAACTTGAGTCTATTTTACCCCTTTTATTCTTTATTTTAGCACATCATTAACTCTAAGAGGAAAATAATAATGTCCTTAATTTGAATCCTTGGTTAGCTTAGACTAGTGAGAGTGCTCATAAATTAAGTGTGGGGAAAGTAGGTTTGGAAACGTTTGGTTTTGGAAATTGAGTATGTTAGAATTTTCTGAAAATGTGAAAGAAATGTTTAGGACATGTTCATGCATTCAATAATTTAATCATATGCATTGAGAAAAAACAAAAGAAAAAAAATAATATAGATATAGATAAAAATAAAAAAGAAAAAAAAGGGAAAAGAAAAAGAGAAGGAGAAAAAAAAAAGAAAAAGAGCAAATAATAAAAGGGGACAAAATGCCCCAAAGTAAGTGGTGAAAGCAACACATATGTACTGTACTTGAAATTAGAATGCATGAATATGTGGAAAACATGGTTAATGGATAGTTAGATATGGTATTATGATTACATGGATTGTCTAAAGTTAGGTGAAAAGTTTAAGTTAATTAAGGATTCAGATTTTAGTCCACTTGGCCAAATACAATCCTACCTTAACCCTAACCCCATTACAACCTTTAAAAGACCTCTTGATATGTGTATCTGTGCATTAAATTTTTGTTGATTGTTAGATGAAGAGCAAGCCTTAGAAAGCAAGGTTAGTAGAGAATTGAGAGAGTCGAACCTTAAACACTTGAGTGATTAGAGTGTATACACTTCCGGTGAGGGTTCGATGCTGATTCCTTGTTCCCGGCTTTCATGAGCTATTTTCTTCTACAAGCTCACTTGTACTTTATTTTGTGATTTGAATTAGTGAAATCCAGTTCATATTTATTCTTGAAAGATTTATTTACTTTTCACCAAGTAGGTAAAAGCATTTTTCATTTAGTTGCATTCACATAGGTAGGTTGCATTTCATACATTCTACCATTCCTCTTCACTCCTTTATAGCTTCTCTTGAGCTTAGCATGAGGACATGCTAATGTTTAAGTGTGGGGAGGTTGATAAACCACTATTTTATGGTTTATCTTGTACTCAATTGAGTGATTTTTATCAACTCTTTACCCACTTATTCATACTATTTGCATGGTTTTACTTTTTCCTTCCGGATTTTATGCTATGATTGAAAATATGCTTCTTTGGGCTTTAAATTTGCTATGTTTAATCCTATCTTATTACCATTCGATGCCGTGATATGTGTGTTAAGTGTTTTCAGAGATTACAGGGCAGGAATGGCTTAGAGGATAGAAAGGAAGCATGCAAAAATGGAAGGAATATAAGAAACTGAAGGAACTGCTAAAGCTGTCCAGCCTGACCTCCTGGTATTAAATCGACCATAACTTAAGCTAAAGAGGTCCAAATGACGTAGTTCTAGTTCCGTTGGAAAGCTAACGTCTGGGGCTTCGAAATGATATATAATTTGCCATAGTGGCCGTACATATGGCGACGCGAACATGTGCTCCACGCGGATGCGTCACAGTGACGAAAAATCAGCGTGGCAGATTTCGCAACCAGCAATTTTTGGGCTGTTTTTGACCCAGTTTTTGTCCCAGAAAACACAGATTAGAGGCTATAAAGTGGAGAAATCAATTCATACAATATTCATAATTCACAATTTTAGGTTTTAGATATAGTTTCTAGAGAGAGAGGCTCTCTCCTCTCTCTTAGTTTTTAGGATTAGGATTTCTCTTAATTTTAAGATTGCTTCTTCTCTTCATTCCAGGTTCAATGTTCCTTTAATTTATTTTCTACTTTTATTTATTCTATTACTTTAATTGTTATTTATCTTTTCAATTTGGATTATAAACTCCATGTTAGATTTGAATATTCTATTTAATATAATTTGAGGTATTTCAGATTTAAGATTTCTTTCTTTTATTTATGTTACTGCTGCTTCCAAGCTGAAGGAATTTTTATTCGAGTAGATTTTCTCCCTTTTTGCTTTGGTTAAGTAATTGGTAACATTTGAGTTATCAAACTCAGTAGTTGATTGGAAATTAGGATTGTTGATTGATTTGGATCGCTCTAAAGCTAGTCTTTCCACAGGAGTTGACTAGGACTTGAGGATCAGATTAATTAGTCCACTTGACTTTCCTTTATTTAGTAAGGGTTAACTAAGTGGGAGCAACAAACGATTCTCATCACACCTGATAAAGATAACTAGGATAGAATCTCCAGTTCTTATATCTTGCCAAGAGATTTTATAATTATTAATTTATCTTTCTTGCCATTTAAATTACTTGTTCCTTATTTCAAAAACCCAAAAATATATCCTTTTTCATAACCAATAATAAATCATACTTCCCTGCAATTTCTTGAGAGATGACCCGAGGTTTAAATATTTCGGTTATAAATTTTATTGGGTTTTGTTACTTGTAACAACCAAACTTTTGTACGAAAAAAATTCTTGTCGGTCTAGAAGCTATACTTACAACGGGAATTTACTTGTGAAAATTTTAGATCGCGCGAGAGTTCCGATCGCCAGTGACGGAAAGGGAGAGAAGAAGAATTGGGGGTTTGGGAGGAGGTGGTTTCGAAGAGAATGGTAGAAAGGGGATAGAGAGGGAAGACAGTGAAGAGACACCGGGGTGGGGTGGGGTGGGGTTTTGTTTTTATTTTTTAATATTATTTTTATTAATTGTTAAGGATAATTTAGTAAAAAAAAAATAAAAAAATATGATTTTATAACGTTTTGTAATGTTGAGGATGATTTTAATAACAAAAAAAGGCCGATGACGAAGAATTTAATTTTCACTCCAGACCTTAGAAACAAAAAAAATACTTAACCCTACAAATTATAATTACTTCTTCGTCAATTAGAACCATTTCGATTAGAAATTTTAAATTATTTTACACTCCATAATCGAATTACTATAAGTTTAGTTTCCAAACTTTATGTTGAAACATCATCTTAACATTTCTAATAAGATCATACCTACAAAAAAAATAAAAAAATAAAAAAAATATATAAAACTTAAAACTATACTCTATTTAACAATATATTAAATTAAATGTTAGAAATTTTAAAATATTTTTTTACTCTCAAAATTCAAATAAAAAATTCTTTTTATTAAGAGATTATAATTTTAATTATTAGGTTCTAATTGATTAGATTCTAGTTATGTTTAGCATCGCACGTGTATATACGAATTGATTAAGTTCCAATTATTGTTATTTTATTAGAATTTAATTGTTAAGTATTAATAGTTTAAAAGTGTCATATAATTTGTGAAAATACAAATGATATTTAACTCTTTTCCCATGTAT
>NC_029791.2:67223641-67234501 GCF_000816755.2 Arachis ipaensis | reverse complement strand
GAAAAAAATCATAAATAATTAAAAAAATTTGAAAATAAAAAAATTAAATATTACATATCCAACTTAAAATTACATACCCTTTCGTTTAATTCTTACATTTATGTAGTTAGAATCCGGATCAGTGAATACAACTCAAAGTGGTATTTGATGGATGTAGTGCATTGTAAACGATTACAGCAAAAGATGTAACGACTCAATTTCGAGTACGTCATGATCATACTGGAAACCGAGTGTCACCAACTTACTTACCCAAAACTGTAACTATTTACTATTATGCTTGTAATCAAATTAGCGCACTATCGAATTTTTGAAAAACTTTTACTTTATAAAAAAATTTGTGAGGACAGCTAATTAAACATACAAAAGCCACAGTAAGGAATCAAATAAAGCATACACAAGGCCAACATTATATATAAACATAACATATATCATAGATCATACATACATATAAAGGTGCTACCATACATATTATGAGTTAGCGTACAACCCTTCATATCTTGCTACTATATACATAATTAATGCTCCGGGCCCTGGTCTATATAGGAAGTCCCAAAACTGGCGCTTGAAACTAGCCTAGCCAGTATTTACAGCACCTAATCTCTCGGTGGATCTATCCAAAAGTGAGAGACTAAACCAAAATTTCTACGCTACACTGTAGGCGCCACCCAAAACACGCTACCAACTCTTACTATCTCTGATCGATCATTGCAGCCAAAACACGGGATCTCTATTACATTCATATCCTTCGCTGGGTCCTCGTATCTATAGGGGTAATCTTAACTAGAGTTCCTGTTTCCATCTGAAGGGGGAAGAGCAGGGGTAAGAACTGGGGAGTTCTTCGTAGGGGTCGGGATGGTTAGTTAAGTCCGTTTTAACTTTTAATACTATACCCAGTTGATGAACGGACTTCTGTCGGTAACGAATTTTTATAAAAATAATCGCGTTGTAAGTATAGTTTCGAAACCAACAAAGATTCCTTTCGTACAAAAGTTTTGGTTGTCACTTAAGCAAACCCAATAAAATTTATAACCGAAGTATTCAAATCTCGGGTCGTCTTCTCAAGAAATTGCAGGGAGGTATGATTTATTATTGGTTATGGAAAATGGTATATTTTTGGGTTTTTGAAATAGGGAACAAGGAGAATAAATTAGCAATAAAGTAAATTAATTACTAGAAAAACTCTTGGCAAAGTATGACTACTGGAAATCCCATCCTAGTTATCCTTATCAGGTGTGATGAGAATTGTTTATTGCTCCCACTTAGTTAACCCTTACTAAATAAAGGAAAGTCAAGTGGACTAATTAATTTGATTCCTCAAGTCCTAGTCAACTCCTATGGAAAGACTAGCTTTAGAGAGATCCAAATCAACCAGCAAGAATTTCAATTTTCAATCAACAGTTGAGTTTGACAACTCAAGTGTCACCAATTACTCAACCAAAGCCAAAAGGGGAAAAATCCAAATTATTTATATAATAAATAAAAGAAAGCAGTCATAAATCTGAAATACCTCAAATCATATTAAATAGAGAAATCAATTCTAACATGGAAAGTTCATAAGCTAACTTGGCTAAATAAGTAATTACCAAGTGAAATAGAGCAACTAAAGTAATAGAGTAAATAAAAGTAGAAGAGAAACTAAATCAAAAGAACATTGAACCTGGAATTGAGAAGAAGTAATCCTAAAACTAAGAGAAATCCTAATCCTAAAACCTAAGAGAGAGGAGAGAGACTCTCTCTCTCTAAAACTACATCTAAAATCTAAAATTGTGAATTATGAATGCTGTGTATATGAATGGATCGATTCTCCCACTTTATAGCCTCTAATTTGTGTTTTCTGGGCCGAAAATTGGGTCAAAAATAGCCCAGAAATTGCCCCCAGCAATTTCTGATACGTACAGGTCGCTGCAAGGTCACGCGTGAGCGTCGTCCACGTGTTCGCGCGGATTGAGTTTTTGCCAGGTCATGCGTGCGCGTGATCCACTCATGCGCGTCACCTGGCTTCGGAGCACCTATGGCAAATTATATATTATTGCAAAGCCCCGGATGTTAGCTTTCCAACGCAACTGGAACCACTTCATTTGAACCTCTGTAGCTCAAGTTATGGTCGATTTAGTACCAGGAGGTCAGGCTGGACAGTAGGGGTGTGCATGGCCCGGTCCGGCCCGAAGACCCAGCCTGGTTCCGAACCCTTTAGGGGCTATTTTGGTGTGATTTTATCAGGTCTAGGACCGGATAAGGGTCTCAAAAATAGACCCGGTTATTATTTCAGATCGGGTCCGGGCCATGGCTCGGGTCACCCGAACTCGGCCCGATGGCCCGGTCATCATACACAATTAATATTTTGTGTTATTAGTGATGGATGATGGCTATTCTTATGTGTAATTTAAGTATTGTAAACCTTAATATTTTGTATTATTAGTTATTATAAGACTATAAGTTAATGTTTTATGTTTAAAATGCATAAGATTTTAGACTAATGCATAATATTGTGTTATTTGTATTGATTTAAATATTTGGTGTTATTAGACAATATTAGTATTGATTATGGTTATGCTTTAATTTTAGAGAAGAGTTAGTTCTTGTTATATTTTTCTAAGTGAATTTTACCATTTCAAATAACGGTTGGAGTCTTGAAAATTTGGATATTTTCACATGCTAGCTTATAAGAAGGTATCAAGGTAATGTAATGTTAACGGCCCGGTTTTCACCCGGTTTTTACCCGGTATAATCGTGGCCCAAAAGTGTATAGGTTTCATCGGGTCTAGGGCCAGGTTCGGGTCTAATAAATAGGCCCGATATATATTTCAGGCCGGATCTGGGTCACATCAAACCCGGTTTCACCCGTCCCATGCACACCCCTACTGGACAGCTTTAGCAGTTCCTTCAGTTTCTTGTATTCCTTCCACTTTTGCATGCTTCTTTTCTATCATCTAAGCCATTCCTGCCCTGTAAACCCTGAAATCACTTAACACACATATCACGACATCAAATGGTAATAAGAGAGGATTAATATTAGCAAATATAAGGCCAAAGAAGCATGTTTTCAATCATAGCACAAAATCTGAAAGGAAAACGTAAAACATGCGAATTGTATGAATAAGTGTGAGAATAATGGATAAAATCCACTAGATTAAGCACAGAATAAACCCTAAAAATGGGGTTTATCAACCTCCCCACACATAAACATTAGCATGTCCTCATGCTAAGCTCAAGAAAAGCTATAAAAGTGAAGAGGAATGGTAGAATGTATAAAATGCAACCTATCTATATGAATGCAACTAAATGTAAAATGCTTTTACCTACTTGGTGAAAAGTAAATAAATCTTTCAAGAACAAATATGAACTAGATTTCACTAATTCAAATCATAAAAATGAAGTACAAATAGACTTGCAAGAAGAAGATAGCTCATGAAAGCCGGGAACAAGGAATCGAGCATCGAACCCTCACTGGAAGTGTATACACTCTAATCGCTCAGGTGTTTGAGGTTCGATTCTCTCAATTCTCTACTAATCTTGCTTTCTAAGGCTTGCTCTTCTACTACCAATCAACAAAATTTTAATGCACAAATACACAAATCAAGAGGTCTTTTAAGGGTTGTAATGGGGTTAGGGTCAAGGTAGGATTGTATTTGACTAAGTGGACTAAAATCTGAATCCTTAATTAACCTAAACTTCTCACCTAACTTAGGATAATCCATGTAATCATAATACCACATCTAACTATCCATTAACCATATTTTCCACATATTCATGCATCTGATTTTGAGTACAGTACATATGCATTGCTTTCACGATTTACTTTGGGGCATTTTTGTCCCCTTTTATTATTTGCTCTTTTTCTTTTCTTTTCTCCTTTATTTATTTATTATTATTGTACATATGCATTGCTATTACCATTTACTTTGGGGCATTTTGTCCCCTTTTTGCTTATTTGCTCTTTTTCTTTTCTTTTTCTCCTTTATTTCTTTTTTTTTCTTTCTTTTTATTTGTATATATGCCTATTTTTTTCTTTTTTTCTCTTTTGTTTTTTTTTTTCAATGCATATGATTAAATTATTGAATGCATGAACATGTCCTAAACATTTCTTTCAGATTTTCATAAAGATATATAACACCCAATTTTTAAACCAAACGTTTCCAAATCCAACTTTTCTCCACACTTAATTCGTGAGCACTCTCACTAGTCTAAGCTAACCAAGGATTCAAATTAAGGACATTATTGTTTTTCGCTTAGAGTTAGTGATGAGTTAAAGTAAAGAACAAAGGGGTAAAATAGGCTCAAAATTGGTTTGCAAAGGATAATAAAAGGGTAAGGCCATATGGGTATGTAAGCTCAGTGAAACAAAGGCCTCAATCATATAAGTGCATGCATACATCAAACAATGGAAATATAGAATTAAGCAAGATAAAGATCACAATTTTAGAGAGAACAACACACACCAAAAGTAAAATATTGGTTGATAAGATGCAACCAATCAAGTAGGCTCAAAATCTCACTGGTTTTGTGTGTTCGAGCTTTAAATCATGTTCCAAATTAAAATTTCTTCAAACAAGTTTTTCAAAAAGTTTAATTCAAATTAGTGAAATTCTATAAAAAGTTTCTTGAAAAAGAAAATATTACTTTAACCAAGTGGTGGTAAAATGTGCACAAAATCAAACAAATATGCAATCAAACATGCAAATACAATAATGAACTAACAAAGAAAATAAAACATTGGTGTTTGAGAAGGAAATAACTAACCCACGGAAGTCGGTATCGACCTTCCCACACTTAAAGATTGCACCGTCCTCGGTGCATGCTGAGATGTGCAAGTGGATGGGTGGCTCCAACTGATGCTTTTCTCCAAAGATTGTGCAGATGGACTTGTCTGTCGCCTCATGTAAAAGTTTTCTATTTTCCTTTCTCGGTGGCCATCCTGAAAGAAGAGGAAAAAGAAGAAAAGTAACCCAAAAACAAAGATAGGAAACAAATAAAATATAGTTAGGTTAATACCAAATATTGAGAGTCTCAGTTACATGGTAGCTACAACATGCAAGTGAGAAAATAATAGAAGCGCATGGCATACCAGTGGTGCAAAATTTGCAATAAATGGGGGAGAGGGAGTGGGTAATGCAAGATAATATAAGTGTATATCAATGTAAATGGAATTCAAGTATCATAAAAGAATAGCATTGACTTATGAATAATAATACCCAATCAAAATAAAACAAGTCATGAAGCACCAGAATAATTCAAGAAAAGATGCAACAGTTAAATAAGAAAATTTAACACCAACGAAAAAATAATAAATTTAGAAAAGAAAAAAAATATGCACAAAATTAAAATGCAATGAATGAAAGTGTGCAAATAAATTAAGTAAAATAGAATGAAAGAGAATAATGATGAGAAGGTAAATAAATGAAGAAAAAGAAAGTAAGAAAGGAGGAAGAAAGAAAGAGAAAAGAGAAAGAAAAGGAGAAGAATGGAATCTGCGAAGCGACGCGTAAGCGTCGCCCACGCATACGCGTGGGTGTGCAAAAGAAGAGGCGACGCGTAAGCGTCGCCCACGCTTACGCGTGGGTGAGCAAGAATCCTGGTGATGCGTACGCGTGACCACTGGTTGTGCTAAACGCTCAATACCAGCACCAAGGCAGCACAACTCTCTGCCAAATCACCCTTTGACGCCGATCAGGCGATCCACACGTATGCGTCGCTGACGCTTACACGTGGTGTGACTAAAATACAGGTGATGCGCATGCGTCACCCACGCGTACGCGTAGGTTGGCTCGTGCGCAAGGCACCCTTCCTGCACAGCTCCCGCGTGACTTTCTGTAAGGTTTAGCATAGCATGTGACGCGTGCGCGTGGTTCACGCTCACGCGTAGGATGCGTTTTTTTTATGCAGTATGCAGAATGCAGAATGCAAATGCTGATGCAGGCACTATGAATGAAGACTAAGAAAAATAAAATAAAATAGAACTAAGAATAAAACAAAATAAAATAAAACTAAGACTGAAAAAGAACGATCATACCATGGTGGGTTGTTTCCCACCTAGCACTTTTAGTTAAAGTCCTTAAGTTGGACATTTGATGAGCTCCCTATTATGGTGGCTTGTGCTTGAACTCATCTAGGAATCTCCACCAGTGTTTGTAATTCCAATAGCCTCCGGGATCCCACACTAGTTGCATAAATCCTTCAAGCAAGTTAAAGCAAGTGACAAGGCCCCAAGAGTGTTGATTGCTAGAATGAATTCCGGGATCCCAAACCTTGCTTTTGCACCCGTCTTCTTGTTGACCATCTTTGTTCTAACCGGGTGGTGAACAGCCAGAATTTTCACTGAGACATCCAAACAATTTTCTAGACCCATTCAATTGATAATTATACTAACCTTTGTACTTCAATTTGGAGCATACAACCATATTGAACCTTGCATGACAATTCCTATTACTAACCATCTCCTGCTTGCTCTTATAGCCACAAAGAGCTCTAAGTTGCCCATCCGTCTCAAGCAAAGCATATTCAAATGGGCTAATTAAGCTTAGAGATGAAAGATTTACCCACTTGAATGAAAGAATGAACGGTGATGGCTTTCGGGGAGAGGTCTCCAACAATTTTAGCAAGGTGATTTCCAGCTCCATTCCCTTGAGCTCTTCCTTGACAACTTCCACCTCATTGCAAGCTTCTTCAATTTCAACCTCTTCTTCTTGGTAGCTTTCTTCCAATTCGATCTCTTCTTCATTGTTCACCAAGGGCATGGGAGGTTGTGCTTCTTCTTCTTTAATCTCCATGTCAAGTCCAATGGGAGAGGATTCAAATGTAGATAAGAATTCATCAATGATTGAATCCATCTCTTGATCATCCCCTTCAAAGTCTTCAACCATGATATGACTTGGAGGTTGTACACCCTCCTCAACATCAAATTCAAACCCCTTAGAAGGGGGTTCTATGACTGGGCTTTCCCATGGACGTTTCGCATCTCCTAAGTCTTCGACCACTTCTTCCTCTTTAACGATTACGGCTTCCTCCAATTGTTCCAATACAAGGTCATGCTCCTTACTGTCCACCGGAGTTTTTAGTGTCTCCTTCATGCTAAGTTCTTCATTAGATTCTCCACATGAAGCCATGGGGGTTCTTTGAGTGTCCGAATGTCGGGAAGCTAATTGATTTATCGCTTGCTCCAGTTGATGAAGGGTTGCATGAAATTGATCTACTGTTTCCTTGAGGCGAGCCTATGATTCTTAGGTCGATGGATATGGATATGGTGCATATGGAAGTGGTGGTTCTTGGGGGTAATTGGATTGGAATTGGGGTGGGTAAGGGTTGGGGTCATATGGAGGTGAATGGTATAAAGGGACTTGTGAGTTTGGTGGTTCAAAGGTATGTTGGGGAGGTGGTTCATAAGCATATGGTGGGGCTTGTTGGGAACTACAAGGGGTCCACCATATTCATCATCTTGGTACGCTCCCAGGAATGGCTCTTGACCATAGTAATTTGGTGGAGGTGGTTTATCACGAAAGGGTCCACCATAACTATTATCTTGGTATGCATCATAGAATGGTTGTTGGTTATAGTGCATTGGAGGGGGTTGTTGCCAAGAGGGTTGATCAAATCCTTGTGGCTCCTCCCATCTTTGATTCTGCCAACCTTGATGCCTATTTTCATTATAGTTTCCATTCCTTACAACAACATTGGAACCAAACTTGAAACCAGAGGGGTGAGAATTCATAGTAGGAATTAAAGACAAAAATTAATAAAAATTAATGAAAATAAACTTCTAAAACTAGAAACACTAAAAAAGAAACAAAAAAGCAAATATTTACAATAACCAATAATAAGGCGCACGTTTGCAATTCCCCGGCAACGGCGCCGTTTTTGACGAACGGACTTCTGTCGGTAAAGAATTTTTATAAAAATAATCGCGTTGTAAGTATAGTTTCTAAACCAACAAAGAGTCCTTTCGTATAAAAGTTTTGGTTGTCACTTAAACAAACCCAATAAAATTTATAACCGAAGTATTCAAACCTCGGGCCGTCTTCTCAAAGAATTGCTGGGAGGAATGATTTATTATTGGTTATGGAAAAGGGTATATTTTTTGGTTTTTGAAATAGGGAATAAGGAGAATAGATTAGCAATAAAGTAAATTAATTACTAGAAAAACTCTTGGCAAGGTATGAGAACTGGAAATCCCATCCTAGTTATCCTTATCAGGTGTGATGAGAATTATTTATTGCTCCCACTTAGTTAACCCTTACTAAATAAAGGAAAATCAAGTGGACTAACTAATTTGATTCCTCAAGTCCTAGTCAACTCCTATGGAAAGACTAACTTTAGAGGGAACCAAATCAACCAGCAAGAATTCCAATTTTCAATCAATAGCTGAGTTTGACAACTCAGGTGTCACCAATTACTCAACCGAAGCCAAAAAGAAAAAAATCCAAATTATTTATATAATAAATAAAAGAAAGCAGTCATAAATCTGAAATACCTCAAATCATATTAAATAGAGAAATCAATTCTAACATGGAAAGTTCATAAGCCAATTTGGCTAAATAAGTAATTACCAAGTGAAATAGAGCAACTAAAGTAATAGAGTAAATAAAAGTAGAAGAGAAAATAAATCAAAAGAATATTGAACCTGTAATTAAGAAGAAGTAATCCTAAAACTAAGAGAAATCCTAATCCTAAAACCTAAGAGAGAGGAGAGAGCCTCTCTCTCTCTAAAACTATATCTAAAATCTAAAATTGTGAATTATGAATGCTGTGTATATGAATGGATCGATTCCCCCAATTTATAGCCTCTAATTTGTATTTTCTGGGCCAAAAATTGGGTCAAAAACAGCCCAGAAATTGCTCCCAGTAATTTCTGATACGTACAAGTCGCTGCAAGGTCATGCGTGGGCGTCGTCCACGCGTTCGCGCGGATTGAGTTTTTGCCAGGTCATGCGTGCGCGTGATCCACGCGTGCGTGTCACCTAGATTCGGAGCAGCTATGGCAAATTATATATCGTTGTGAAGCCCCGGATGTTAGCTTTCCAACACAACTAGAACCACTTCATTTGGACCTCTGTAGCTCAAGTTATGGTCGATTTAGTACCAGAAGGTCAGGCTAGACAGCTTTAGCAGTTCCTTCAGTTTCTTGTATTCCTTCCACTTTTGCATGCTTCCTTTCCATCCTCTGAGCCATTCCTGCCCTGTAAGCCCTGAAATCACTTAACACACATATCACGGTATTGAATGGTAATAAGAGGGGGATTAATATTAGCAAATATAAGGCCAAAGAAGCATGTTTTTGATCATAGCACAAAATCAGGAAGGAAAACGTAAAACATGTGAATTGTATGAATAAGTGTGAGAATAATGGATAAAATCCACTAGATTAAGCACATGATAAACCCTAAAAATGGGGTTTATCACCAGTCAACAGCAACAACCGAATCACGCATCAAACACAATAAATGAAGAACATAAAGAGAAAACAAACACAACACATGCACAATCACAGAAAATAGAATTCATAGAAGATATGCTCAAACAATCATGATGCATGTCTATCCCTAGCGCAGGTAATGAACTCATCTGTCGGTTTCGACCCGCTCCCAATGTAACTTAGCAACCTTTGTCTGAGTTTGGTTTCCAGTGCCATAAACTCTGTAGGCAAACTTTGTCTTACAGGTGCGACTCTCTTGAGCCGATGTATGCAAACATAACCTCTGTAAGCAAACTCGGTCTTACAGGTGAGGCTCTCTCTGCCAATATATGAATCGATAACCTCTGTATGCAACCTCCATCTTACAGGTGCGACCATCCCCTGGATTGGCCGATGTATCTCTGGAAGCGAATCCAGGTGGACTCACCACCATATCTTTACTCGTTTTCAGCAGGTACATAATCATCTCAGCATGTTCTCAAGGCCAAACAATACTTCTACTTATCCTCTTTTCGTTTCGTTCTTCTTACGTTTCTTTTATTCCTACTCTCTGCTTTTCTGTGGCAGATGTTCTTTAGATTCTTTTAATCTTTACTCTCTACTCTTCTGTGGCAGAGGTTTCTTTAATATTTTTCTTTCCTTTTCTTTTCTTTCTTCTTCTTTCTTTTTTATCGTTCATAATATAAATCATCCTCCCATTATTCCCTCATCTTTCTCTAAGTGTCTTAAATAAAATAATATCTTTTAAATAAAATACTAATATATTATAATGATACAAATAATGCTAATTTTAAGAATAAAATAGTGTTATTATTACAATTTTTATATCAAAACCTGCTTATTAACGTTCTATTCTTTAAGCTTTTAAATATTTTACTTTTAACCTAGCATTATAAAAATTACTAATTTAATTTCATATTTCTAAAAAGAACCCCGATCTTTTATCAAACTACATTTTCATATTCAAAAATAATATTTAAGTTGGTGACAAAAACTCTTTCAAAACCAAAATATTTTCTTGTGACCTTTCAAAATATATACTTGATTTTAAATCCATTTTTCGAGCTTTTTCGGTTATCGATTTTTTTCACAGCTTTTAATTTAATTCCTTGGCCGTTAAAACTCATCCATTTTATTCAAATTAACACAACGACAGCCCCAAATCAATCTCATTATCACGGTTTGGGCAGCACAAACATACCAAATCACAAGCTTAATCACATATAACAATATATCCACAAAATTCAATATAAAGTCAACTAAACTCCATCAATAATTAATCACAATAATCATTCACTTATCCAACTCAAATTTAATCGGTGAGAATTTACCGAAACCTTATCTCTGTACGAAATTAAAATATTCGAAGTTCCGCGGAAGCTTTCTGACCGAGCTGCCGAAGAAGAAAACGTCCGGTATCGTCTGTGCTTCCTAGAACTCCAGTTGGCCGATCT
>NC_029791.2:67203712-67223423 GCF_000816755.2 Arachis ipaensis | reverse complement strand
ACTACGTTACTGTCAACTTTCACCGATCAAAAGTGACTCCAACACTTAGAGGAGGATGATACAAACACTTTTACCGAATTAGATTTTTTATTGGGGTTACGGATAGCAAAAAATTGAAGCCGGAAGTTCGGTGGGGGGTTATAGTTCTCTCTCTGTGTGTGTCACTCTTCTCTTCTCACCGTGCATGAAATGAAACCAAATGAAGTTAGTTGATGATGATTCATATGATATAAAATAATTAGGTGTCATGCTTACAATAATAAGTAGTCTTTGTTTTTTTTTTGTTTTTGTTTTTCCATTTTATTCGGTCACTTGGAAAAAGAATTAAGGGATATGCTGATGATAATATATGATGATGATTAAGGTTGTGTTTAATGAAATGCCATTATTTAATGTCATTCCATGTTTCTTTTCTTTTCTTTTCAAGGAATGACTCGATTAATTATAATAAATGGTGATTAGAGAAGGCGTGAAATGAATATTATTAAGTAATTGTGCTAATTAAAAGACATATGTTGAGTTAAATAAATAATAATAATAATAATAATAAGTTAGATATATATGATTTACTAATATAAATGACATTAGTAACTTAAGGATAAAAGATATTTGTTGAAGCATTAGCAATTCTAAGCTCATCAAAAAATACCGATAATTGCTTATATCGGTAAAAGTCGGACTTGATAATAATATTAATATTATTATCTGGGCTCTATTATAATTAGAGAAAGTAAAATAAATAAATAACATAATAATAAAATTATATTACCATTTTTTTTACTTTGGTGTTTGAAATCGACTCGTCATAATAAAACTAATCGCTTTAAAATATTATTTTTAAAAATCTCGCATTAGTGCAAAAATTAGAATTGTTACAAAAGACAATCGCGATGTAAGGTTAGATGCAAAAAATAAGTTTTAGCAAGAATAATAATCAAATTATCAAAAAAATAAAAAAATGACTATATCAATAAAATAATTATAACTGGTACCTTAAAATGGTCAATTAGATTAAAAAAGAAGGATATATTCTTATTCTATGAAATAGTCAAGACAGGATAACAAATTAAAAAATTAAACAAAATATTTTAATCACACAAAATTAATTATGAAAATGTTCAATCAATATATATGTTATTAATATACACCTGCATAACAAAGTTATAAACGTAAATATCATATGAATGATAATTATGTATGATTGATAATAATATTAAAATGATTGACAACTAGTATAATTAGAATTAGAATGGTTTATAATTGAAATTATTGATAATTAATATAATTATTAATTAAATGTTATTTTTTTATATAATTATAAAGAAGATACTTTTCTAAAATAAGTTGAGAAGAGAAAAGTATGCATACTAACACTAGAACATGCGATGTTAGCATTTTTAACACCAAACTTTAATCCATTGTAGAATAATGTAATAATAATGATTGTTATAATCATATCATATCCTATAAAATACTAAAAACTTGTCATAGGCTACATTTTTCCCACCTTTTTCTATTTCACATGGCATGTATGTATGCATTTCACTATTCATATCTTATACAATCCATAACCCATGATGCTATAGTGCTATCTGTCACTCTTAACCATAGTTCTAAAAATCAAATCAGAGCAATTGATTCAACTGGGTTAATCGAGAATTGGTCATCCGGCTGGTCCAGTTGACGATGAGAACCGCCTGAAAAAAAATTGACTTAAGAATCGACTAAACCAGTAGTTAATCGATGAATTGTCAAAACTGGTCGTATTTTAAGAGAGTTACCAATTTGGTGGTATACCTAAAAAATGGCACCGTTTTTGAATTTAGAAAAGAAAAAGAAATACTCGATACCCATCCAGTCATTCCACCCCTCTCTTTTTCTTTGAACTATGAAGAATAAAAATTAAAGAATCCTAATTCCCAAATGGCCAAACCTCATTCAAAGTTCTAACATAGCCGTTAGCCCATAGCCATTATCTCGCTTCAAAGTCATTGCCGAACTCTGTAAGACCCCGAATTTATAGAAATTAAATAATGAATTATTTGTATTATGTTTATTTATGGTTTTGTTTTTAGAAAGTTATTTTTACCAAAATAATTAAATTAAAATGATGAGACTTTGAGTTTAATTAATTAGGATTTATATACTTTCCATAATAATTGGCTTATTTAGAATTTAAAGTTTGAGTAATTGAAAAATAATAAGAATTTCATATGGTTTAATTTAGTTTGAATATTGAGATTTTGAATTTTATTTTATAAATAAAAGATCATTAATTTATTTATCTCTAATTTTAAATTAGAGTACTTATTTGAAAATAATTTGTAAGTTGATAAATAAATAGTATTTTCAAAAGTAATCATATTGAATTATATTTGATTTTCAATTACTACTCTCCACTACTCTTTTTACCTAATTCTAAAAACCCTAATTTCCAAATCCACACTTTTTTTTACCTAATTTTAAAAACCCTAATTCCCAAATCTACACTTTCTTAACCCTAACACACGCACACGCACACGCACACGCACACGCACACGCATACGCAGACACACACACACACACAGTTACTCTACACTACTCTTAGTGCTAGAGTTGTTGCCGCTGCTTCATTTTCGTCGTTTCTCCTTGGTTACAGTAATTATTCTTATTCCAGAATGCTAGCTGTTAGTGTTCTATTATAGTTTGTTAAATATTTTGAAGTGTTAATTTCGTAGGATTGAGTTACCGTAGTTAGATGCTACATTTGTGGCTATCACTGCTGTGAGGAGTCCTCAAAACTACTAGAACTGCAATCATAAGCCATGTTCAATGATGTTGCTGCCGCAGGAATTGTCGAAATTGCTACTGCTGTTGCGAAATAAGAATAAAAGGGAGTTTATTACGTAGTTGAGTCACGATTGAGGTTGAGGCTTTTCTTAAAACTTACTTTTATTTCAAAGAATTGTTATAAATTGACATTGATGTGAAAAAATATTTTTGAGATTATGTGAGTCTTATGGATTAAATTGAACTATTTTGGATTGTTCGTGGTTATGAACTGTGATTGGTTTCCTAATTGTTTGAAAATGATTGGTTATTGGCATTCTTGATTATGTTTGATTAGTATACATTGAGAATTGTTGAATGTTTTCAATGATTGAGAAGGGTTGATAGATGTTGGGTTGGATGCAACCTTTAAGGCTGGAAAACTTTGAGTTTTAGGGGAGGTTCTTGTAACACCCTACCATACAGAGCTTTACGCCTAGAAAATAAATCAAAGGTAGCGAGGTATTATGATATCTAAAAAGGAAAATACATAGATACATTGAAAATGGAATTAACTAGGAGCCTTGAAGAGAGAGTTAATAAAAAATGAAACAGACAGCGCATCACTCACGATCGGATAAACGTAAAAAGGTAGATACAATCGAGCGGAAAAGATAATGTATCTGTAAGATCAGAGCCTCAAAGATACAAATAACAAGCTCTAGGCTCAGCCTGCGAAGAAAAGGCCGACTAGAGTATACATATACATATATAAATAATCCCAAGAGTAACCCAAAATACATGTCAAAACACCTGTTTCTCAAAGTCAGCCTCTAAGAGGGTCCAAAACATAATATATACAAGGTGGAGAATCTATGTACATAAATAAACATAAACAAAATACAAATACCGAGTCCCAAGATATTTCTTTGCTTCTAAGAGTCTCTAGAATGCTCAGTGCGGTGCCTCGCGTCCTGATTCTGAAAATAATAATATATGTATGGAATGAAAACCGGGGGTTCTCAGTATGATAAAGGTGCCCACGTACATAATTTATAAGGTCCTGGAAAGCCAGAGGCAATTCTAAAACTCCAACACTCAGATTAAAACTTAATTAAATATACTAAACCATAAGTTAAGGTGGTTGTCTAAGGTATTCAAGTTCTAAGTCCATCCTTAACCTAACACTTCACTTTCCGTCTCCTCCAACCCTCCAAAACATCGGTGGAACAACCCTCGTCATGCGTCCACCACATGAGGGATATCTCAATTGCACACACATACAAAGCATACAAGGAAAGCACAATTATGGATAGCAAGTACAACATATACGACAAGTAGCAGTTAATTATAGATAAGCAATTAGGCAAACCAATACAAATGCTTACTCAAATAAATCACATAAATGCACAAGATGCATGCCTGCCCTATGGCTGATGATATCATTTATTGGTTATATAGCCAACCCGACATGTCCTGCTAGCTAACACTGGACAGAAACATCCCATTGCGAAGCAAATGGGTTTAAGCCACAACCCCCTTGCTACTACCCGCTTAACCCAGAGCAAGTGGAATAAACCACTACTGCTGCTACTACCCAGGTGGGTGTTTAATGATTCAACCAGGAGCAAGTGGAATAATCCACTACTGTTGCTACTATCCAGGCTTCACAATCATTGACCTGGAGCAAGCGGGATGAACCACCATCCTTGCTACTGCCCAGGTATCTGAATCACTAACCCGAAGCAAGCGGGATAAACCACAATCCTTGCTACTGCCCAGGTATCTCATCCAAAAGTTCATTCTCAACATCTTTTTAATTCATCATTCATACATTCATAATATTTCCGTACTTCCCCAAACAATCCACATTAACTCAATCATTAATCATATTTCATCAATACTTTATCATTCTTAATTAAACAACATCATTTTAGTTCTCATTCATAACAAAATCGGCACGTCTACATTTTTCCAGTTAGAACTCCATCCTCCATAACTCCGTTCTCTACCACTTACCATCCCCTATAGGTTTACTCTCTTCCCTAGACTTAAAAACTAGGTATCAGACTATAAAGGGTAGTTATAAAGGTTTGGAAAGCTAGAGAATGGTGTAGTATACAAAAATCCGAGTTTTAGCCAAAACAGGGGTCTCGCGTACACGAGACTATGTTCGCGTAGACGAGATGGCAAAACAGAAGGAACTTCTCGCGTAACGTGTACCACTTGCGTATGCGAGCATTCGATTTAACAGGTCTGCGTACATGAGAACATGACCGCGTACACGAGATATCAGGGCAGTAAGTGAATCTCGCGTCGCGTGTGCATGCTCGTATACGCGAGCCCTCCTTTTCCCTCAAAAGCTGCTAAGTCATAAAGATCAGTTTTCTACACCTAACTTCCGACATTCATAACTTTCTCTACAAAACTTCGATTTTCATAAACTTTAAACCATTTTAAAGCTCTTGAAATTATCTTTAATTTGATACAAATTTCATTCAAATTCAAAATTTGGGGCTCAAGTTATGATCCATCGAAGTTCGTTAAAAATCCATTTTTACCAAAAGAGTTTAAAACCTCTATTTTCCAAATTCTCAATTTCTAACCAAAGTTTCACACCTCAAACAACATCAAATATACCCAAAGAAATTTCATAATCATTCAATACCATCCTCAACATACCAATTCTTGAGGTTTAACAATTCTATTCCAACAATCCTCCATCAAGACCATACAACTCATCATTTTCAAAATCATCATTAAATACTCAACATTTACAATAATATACAACTCAAAATCATCATTCTCATCAATCATCATCAATGTTATGACAACTCAACATTTACACCAAATATCACTAAACCTTATCAAATTCACATAGTTCGACCTATCCTACAATCATCAAGCCTAAGTTTTCATGTTACATTATATATTATCTACGAGAAACCAAAATCATACCTTGGTCGATTCCTCCCTAAGCACGGAACACTTAAAAAACCTTTCCTTTCACAAGCTTCAAGCTTCCATATGCCAATTTTACAAGTTTAATAGCCAGAATTTCGTCTCAACCCTCCAATTGAACTCCAATTAAACAAGATACGTAATCTAATTCATAAAATATTACAATAATCAATATAGGGCCCACTAAATAACCAATTCACAAGGGTTAGGGTTTCTTTACCGTTATCCATGAGTCAAATGGACAAAATCCGGTGATTATCCGCTGCTAGAGTTCACCTAAACTATCAAAATCATTCAATTTCACAATACCAAGACCTAAGATTTTTGAAACTGAAAAGGGGATAACTGGGTGAGAAAATGTGATTTCCTTACCAAATTGTTTAGTGGGTTTTCTAGAGGATTCTGAGATGAATGCATGGCCGCTAACGGCTTGTCAATCGGAGTTCCGGATTGAAAGTTAGAAGGATTTAAAATTTATGAGTGAGGCTTAGGGCTTTCTTGGGCACTCTCACTTCTCTTCAGCGTGCTTCCATGAAATGGGAGGGGAGTGAGCTTTCTTTGGGTGTTTTATATGTTGGGTCATGGGTCCGATTTAGGCCCTGTCCAACCGCTTTGGCCCGAGGGCCCAATTTTGGGCCAAAATCTTTAAAATTAGTGTTAAAATTTATATTTTAATTATTTCAACTTTTTAAAACTATAAACTTTAATTTTCTAATTTATTTAAATAATAATCAATTTATTAGTTATTCATTAATTTCACAGTTTTTACATTCTACCTACCTAATTAAAAATTTTGTCCTCAAAATTTGCTCTCCAATCTTTATATATGTTTCCTCAAAAGCAACCGATCTCCTACTACTTACTCTACTATTCTCCAATGTCAATTCAAATACCAATTGATATTCTTCATTATCATGTACATGATCTTAAACTTAACCAAATTCAAGTCTAAGCTATACCCGTTTGTTTTGCTCTTAGCTTCATCTAACTCTTTCTCAATGACTACAAACTCCCTTATCCTTCAAGGGTTCCATCTAAATAAAATCAATTTATAATCCTTCTCAACTATCTCAAATACTAATCAATACCCCAATCTCTTAATCTGAGTCGACCCATTATAACCTAAACAACACACTCACACTTTCCATTCTTCGATCCTATGTCAGTCCTTGAAACCATTCCATATCCCAAGTCTCCTTTCTCTCGTCACTACAATCCTAGAGCCACCAAAATAACCGTGCTTTTGTAGTGCCACTCTGATTATAAACTATTATGAACTTAAATCTTCACTCGCTTCCACCAAAACATCTATTTGAATCTTTTTACCTCTCTAACTAAAAGCCATTGACCTTTATTCCAGTTGCACGAGTTCAAATCCCTTGGTTGTCTCCACCACCAAGTCCATTACTGCCTCCATCACGTTTCCAGGTTATTTGCTCCATCCCTTCAGTAGTAGCTCGCACCGCAACAACCATAAAATCAACTGTATCATCTCGCTCGCATTCATGAGATGCCATTTGGGTCTTGTCCATACCGAACAATTGATATTAAGGTGATCAGCCTTAATATCTTGAGTCTAGTGTTTCGAATCTCTAAATGTATGCTCATGAATATTTATGCTATATATGTCAAGCAGACATCCTAAATAGCATATACACATAACACAGAGTATGCCTAGAAGCATAGTCAGTCCGTCCTTCAGGCTCTACAGGAATGAACTACTCTGATACCATAATGTAACATCCTACCACACAGAGCTTTACACCTAGGACGTAAATCAAAGGTGGCGAGGTATTACGACCTCTAAAAAGGAAAATACATATATAGATATATTGAACAAGTGAATTAACTAGGAGCCTTGAAGAGAAAGTTAATAAAAAAGAAAATAGACAATGCATCACTCACGATCGGATAAACGTAAAAAGGTAGATACGATTGAGCAGAAAAGATAATGTATCCATAAGATCAGAGTTCCAAAGATACAAATAAGAAGCTATAGGCTCGGCCTGCAAAGAAAAGGCCGACCAGAGTATACATATACATATATAAATAATCCCACGAGTAACCCAAAATATATGACAGAATACCTGTTTCTCCAAGTCAGCCTCTAAGAGGGTCCAAAACATAATATATACAAGGTGGAGAATCTATATACATAAATAAACATCAACAAAATACAAACACCGAGTCCTAAGATAGTTCTTCGCTTCCAAGAGTCTCCAGAATGCTCAGTGCGGTGCCTTGCATCCTGCATTTGAAAACAACAATATATGCATGGAATGAGAACCAAGGGTTCTCATTATGGTAAAGGTGCCCACATACATAATGTATAAGGTCCCGAGAAAGCCAGAGGCAATCTTAGAACTCTAACACTCAGATTAAAACGTAATGAAATATACTAAACCGTAAGTTAGGGTGGTTGTCTAAGGTATTCAAGTTCTAAGTTAATCTTTAACCTAACACTTCACTTTCCGTCTCCTCCAACCCTTCGAAACACCAGCGGAACATCCTTCGTCACGCCTTCACCACACGAGGGATCTCTCAGTTGCACACACGTATAAAGCATACAAGGAAAGCACAATTATGGATAACAAGTACATCATATTGGACAAGTAGTAGTTAATTATAGATAAGCAATTAGGCAAACCAATACAAATGCATACTCAAACAAATCACACAAATACACAAGATGCATGTCTGTCCTATGGCTAATGATATCATTTATCAGTTATATAGCCAACCCGGCATGTCTTGGTAGCTAACCCTGGACAGAAACACTCCATCATGAGCAAGTGGGTCTGAGCCATAACCCCCTTGCTACTACCCGCTTAACCCAGAGGAAGAGGAATAAAACACTACTGGTTCTATTACCTAGACAGGTGTTTAAAGACTCAACCTGGAGCAAGTGAAATAATCCACTACTACTGTTGCTACCCAAGCATCATAATCACTGACCTGGAGCAAGCGGGACGAACCACCATCCTTGCTACTGCCCAGGTATCTCAATCACTGATTCAGAGCAAGCGGGATTAACCATAATCCTTGTTACTTCCCAGGTATCTCATTTATGCGCTTTTACGCAAAACCGACACTATTTTGTACAATAGCAGCAGTACTAGCAAGTGCACTGGGTCATCCAAGTAATACCTCAGCGAGTCAGGGCCCACAAGGATTGTGGCTTGAAGCAAGCTATGGTTGTCTTGCAGGTCTTAGTCAAGCAGAATCAGAAGGAGTTGTAAATTAGCTATTAAGAAGTTGGCTATTAGGAATTATATGCTGTGAATAGTAAATAATAGGAATAGAGTTGAGAGTCGTAGTTACTTTGTCTTTTTGAAGTAACTCTGGTACTACTGTCTTCTTTGCTTGTGAATGATCTTCTTCTATGGTAGGCTGTAAGTGGCCAAAGCCACGCTAATGGTCCTTGATCTCCTCTGCTACAGAATGAATGCCAGGGCCCTTGGTCATTCAATCCAATGGAGGGTGAAGCTCTTAGCACGTCATTCTTCTGGCGATCCTACTCAAAACGCCACAGACAAGGTAGAATCTTTCGGATTAGAGAACGCTGCTTCTTGGATCTAGCCTATACCACGGAGACCTTCATCTCCTCGAAGATCGGCTGAACAGGTGTTTCGAGAAGTCCTCAACGAAATCATGGATTAACCATCTGAGAGATATATAACCATAGCTGTTGGCTCGTGCTTTTCTTCTAGGTACTTACACAAACCCAAGTAGACGCGGGTGTTTGTCAAGCACGTTCATCTTAATGTGATGAATAGAGCCAATTTGTCAGATTGTCTTGTTCATCATGATGAAGATCAGGATATACATCTTAGAGATAGATCAAACACGGATCGAAGAAGAAGAAATAGTACTTTTATTAATAATAGGACTTAGCAGGGCTCCTCCCCTCAACCTAGGAGGTTTAGAAACTCATACTGAGGTATACAACAATGGTGAAAATGAAAATAATGTGTATCCTCCCAAGGAGGTCTGAAGACATTGTGTAAAATAACTCTTAAATAGTGAACAATTGACTAGTAAAGGGTAAAATAGTCTATTTAGTACTAAAATCCACTTCTGGGGTCCACTTGGTGAATGTTTGGGCTGAGCTTTGATGAGATCCATGTGCATTGACATCTCTTGGGCGTGGAATGCCAGATAGGGGGTCCTCTCTGGGCCTTTGGAAGCTGGGCTCTGCTCTTTGGGCGCTGGATGCCTGGAAGGGGGCAGGAAGCTGGCGTTGGACGCCATTTTTGGGCCTTCAAATCCGAAGCAAAGTATGGACTATTATATATTGATGGAAAGCTCTAGAAGTCAGCTTTTCATATCCGTTGAAAGCGCTCCATTTGAACTTCTGAAGCTCTAGAAAAGCTCTTCTGAATGAAGGCAGGTCAGATTTGGACAGCATCTGTAATGCTTTCTCTGTCTCTGAATCCGACTTCTGCTCCAGCTCCTCAATTTCAGCCAGAAAATACCTGAAATTACCAAAAAACACAAAAACTCATAGTAGAATCCAAAAATGTAAATTTAACACTAAAACCTATAAAAACTCAATAAAAACTAAATAAAAACTATATGAAAATGATGCCAAAAAGCGTATAAAATATCCTCTCATCACACATCCAAAAATTTATTCTCAACATCTTTTCAATTCATCATTCATACATTCATAATATTTTTATACTTCCCTAAACAATCCACATTAACTCAATCATTAATCATATTTCATAAATACTTCATCATTCTTAGTTAAACAACATCATTTTAGTTCTCATTCATATCAAAATCAGCACGTCTACATTTTCCCAGTTAGAACTCCATCCTCTGTAACCCCGTTCTCTGCCACTTACCATCCCCATTAGGTTTACTCTCTTCCCTAGGCTTAAAAACAAGGTATCAGACTATGAAAGGAAGTTACAGTAGTTTGGAAAGTTAGAGAATTGGTATAGTATACAAAAATCAAACTTTTAGCTAAAAAAGGGGTCTCGCATACACGAGACTATGTCTGCGTACACGAGATGGCAAAATAGAAGAAACTTCTTGCATAGCGTGTACCGCCCGCGTATGCGAGCATTCGATTTAATAGGTCCGCGTACGCGAGATAGTAGGACATTGAGTAAATCTCACGTCGCGTGTGCATTCTCGCGTATGTGACCCCTCCTTTTCCCTCAAAAGCTGCTATGTCATAAAAATCAATTTTCTACGCCGTTCATAACTTTCCTTACAAAACTCTGATTTTCACAAACTTTAAACCGTTTTAAAGCTCTTAAAATTATCTTTAATTTGAAATAAATTTCATTCAAATCTAAAATCCAAGGCTCAAGTTATGATCCGCTGAAGTTCATTAAAAATCTATTTTTGCCAAAAGAGTTTAAAACCTCTATTTTTCAAATTCTCAATTTCCATCCAAAGTTTCACACCTCAAACAACATCAAATATACCCAAAGCAATTTCATAATCATTCAATACCATCCTCAACATACCAATTCTTAAGGTTTAACAATTCTATTCCAACAATCCTCCATCAAGACCATACAACTCATCATTTTCAAAATCATCATCAAAGACTCAAAATTTACATTAATATACAATTCAAAATCATCATTCTCATCAATCATCATTAATGTTCATGACAACTCAACATTTACACCAAATATCACTAAACCTTATCAAATTCACATAGTTCAACCTATCCTACGATCATCTAGCCTAAGTTTTCATGTTACATTGTATATTATCTACAAGAAACCAAAACCATGACTTGGCTGATTCCTCCCTAAGCACAGAACACTTAAAAAACCTTTCCTTTCACAAGCTTCAAGCTTCTATATGCCAATTTCACAAGTTTAACCGCCAGGATTCATCTCAACCCTCCAATTGAACTCCAGTTCAACAAGATACACAATCTAATTCATACAATATTACAATAATCAACATAGGACTCACTAAACCACCAATTCACAATGGGTAGGGTTTTCTTACCATTACCCACGAGTCAAACTAACAAAACCTGGTGATTACCAACTGCTAGAGTTCACCTAAACCATCAAAATCATTCAATTTTTCAATACCAAGACCTAAGATTTTCGAAACTGAAAAGGGGAGAACTGGGTTAGAAAATCAGTGATTTTCTCATCAAATTGGTCAGTAAGTTTTGTAGAGAATTTCGAGACGAACGCATGGCCGCTAATGACTTGTCAATCGGAGTTCCTAATTGAAAGTTAGAAGGATTTAAAATTTATGAGTGACGGTTAGGGCTTTCTTGGGCACTCTCTCTTCTCTTCAACGTGCTTTCATGAAATGAGAGGGGAGTGAGCTTGCTTTGGGTGTTTTATATGTTGGACCATTGGCTCGATTTGGGCCTTGTCCAACCGGTTTGGCCCGACAGCCCAATTTTGGGCCAAAATCTTCAAAATTAGTGTTAAAATTTATATATTAATTATTTCTACTTTTTTAAACTATAAAATTTAATTTTATAATTTCTTTAAATAATAATTAATTTATTAGCTAATTATTCATTAATTTTGCTAATTTTACAATTCTACTGAAAATTTTATAAGAATTTGCTTGAAATTAAATAAATGATTTTGTTTTCAATTGTGATTATAATTTGTAAATGTGATATGATGACCAGATTTTCAAGGACATGAGTTTTATCCGACTTGTGTTATTGATATTGTGGGAATCCTGGTTCGTCCCGCCCAAGGTGAGGATGGTAGCTTTGTCCTACTCACGGATCGGCAAGTTGAGGTTGAAGATTCCCTTTCTTGTGTTATGGTGGACAAGTGGAATTGAGGATTCTCTCTCTTGTTACATCGAGGGACTGGATAGAAGGTTGAACAATTTAGGTTGAGGATTTTCTATTATTGCATCACAGTCTCTCTCTAGTTGTAAGGTGAGAAAGCACTCTCCTTTGAGTTGGATGACACTCTCCATTGTTTTATATGACAGGATCTATACCTCCAGAAGAAGGTGAGAAGGCACTCTCCTTTGTTTCATATGATTCGTCGATGATAATTCCTCCTGGAGATGCGTAACAAAGAAACGATATCTGGGTTTCCTACTAGATGTGTCGGGTTCTGACAATTTAACCGACACATGAGCTCATGGCCAATAGAATAGGCTTGTATCATGTGCATTTGTTTGCAATTGTTTGGGTGTGCATAATTACTTGGTTTGCCTAATTGATATTCTATTAACTGCTAATTGTGCTACTTGTCGTAATTGTTCTCTATGTGTGATTATTTGTTTAAATGTTCGGTTACTTGTGATTGTGATTTATTGGTTCAGATTTATTGTAACATGTTGTGGCTTGTAAGAGATTGACTATATGATTGACTGAATGGTAAATCTTGAAAGAAGTAGAAAATGAGTAATATGTCCCATAATCGAGATTTAAGAAAAGGAGAGTTTAGAGAAAAGATTCATAAGACGAGCAATGATTAATGCTGTAAAACAGACTTTCTTTTATATATCTTTCTATGACAATTCTGAACCCCTCTACTAAGACCTTCAGGTTAGATTTTCACCCCCTATAGCCCTATATTTTTTAGAAAACAAATGAGGAAGCCCATGAAGAGTTTACTAAGCTTTTGGTCGTGCTTTATTCGTTATATTACCTTAGATATTTTTTCTCGCCTTTGTTGTCGTTATTTACATACTTTTAAGAGGGATAGGAGTTGTGATTTTATATTATATGTTTGTATATTACTTGTATATATTATTCTAGTGAATGTAAACGTGTTGTGATGATTTGTATGTATGTATGTATGTACGTATAAAAGAAAAATATTTCCGGTTTTTAAAAGAAAAGTAATAAGGATTTCACGTAAAGGCTCCTATTTATTATAGTTATATTTAGAAGTCGTCGTAATATCCTTGCTATCAGAGTAGCGCAGCAGAAAGCGTGACATTCTGGTGGTAAGGGTGTTACATTATGTTATCAAAGCAGTCTTTCCTGTATAGCCTGAGGAATGGACTGACTATACTTCATTGCATACTCTGAGTGTCTATCATGTAGTAGGTTTTATCTGGATGACGAGAGTTAGAGCTTTATGCATATGACTATCTACTGATTAACTCTATTAGTCTACCATACACATTTCATGGTATTTGGTCTCGCCGACCTGATACTATTGGTTTATGTATTTGGAAACACTAACGGATTATCAAGGATAGCTCCATTTCGAATCTTAATCTTTTCTTGTATCTTTGTGACTTGATATGTCTTTTCTTTCATAATTTGCATTAAAGTTTTTTGTTTCAGATTCCTTTCTTGGAAAATGATTTGATTATTTTCCAATCCTATTCCTTTGTTTGCATGTATCCTTACTTGATCTTATTTGTAAATTACTGCTTGAATCTTTAGGAATATCTATCTTTGTCATTATACTTCTCTTCATGAATCCTATACTCTTTAGCGTGAGCTTGAACTTTTTTTGATACATCGAAGCGGTCCTTAAATCTTTGGAAACTTGCTATTAATTTGAGTTGCCTTCATTTATGAACTCGTATTTCCGAAGTAAGTTGTCTAACAAAATTCAAAAGAAGTATTAGGTAGTCTATTTCACCCAACTCTGGCAGAACAAAGAATATCCTTTCAATCACAAAGTGAGACTTTCACGGTGGCCATTTTCCTTACTTAGCCTTCCCCATGAATTTTGTTGGAAATTCTGCACATGTAAGTGACCTAGCCTATTTGTGTTGTTTATTTTCCACTAACCACCCTACAAACATTGACTCCTTAACTGAAGCTTGTCTTACCACCTCATTTAAGACCTCATGATTTTTAAATATGACAAGTTTCTCATTAGGCAAGTTAAAACCAAGTCTAACGACTGATGATTCTCTATAGTTTACTTTGTACCCAAATATCCTCCAACTACCACTTCCATTATCAACTAACTCTTTAAACCATGTAAAGTCCCTCAGAGTGAATTGTAATGGTTTTCACAGAGACATCATCATTCCAAGTGTAGTGGAGGAGGTGATTTATTCTAGGTGTCATGTATCTAAGCTTAAAAACCAGTAGATATATTTGTTCACCATTATTATCCCTATTGGAACTATTTCTGCACTCCATAATCGAGATTATGTCTTTGCCTAAAAAAAGTGATGGATTAAATGAAATTTCATCCTGGAAATCTTTAGCATTTTCTCCCATCCCATCTTATCCTCAAGATCACAAATAATCTGACATGTTTCGTGAACCAAGTATTGCCATAAGATATGAATCCCATTCTATTTTTAAAATATGTAAGAGTATGATAAGTTGACTTGACCACTTGAAGAACCTTAGCCTTGTAAAAAAGCATTTGTGGCAACGAATATATGACAATGCAAGCTAGTTCCATGTTGTCAACTCCTTTCCATCCTATCTAGTGTACAATCCTCTTGTGAACAATCGATTTCAGGCCAAGCTTTTGTACACTTAATTGAAAACTTCTGGATTTGTTCCAACCATCTTCAAAAGAGTTGTACAGTTTCCATGACATGATCTTATCCTACGAATGTCTCTTGAATACATAGAATATATGGTACTCAATAGTATCATATAAGTATCTATATTCATAAAGAGAGATAACAAGATACCGGTGAGTCCAGACATCATTAGAGATAATATTCAACCTTTCAGTTAGTGGATTCTATATCATTATAAGAGAGCTGACATCTTCTGTTGATTAGTTAAGGCTAGAGCATCAGGACCACTCTGCCCTCCTCCATCAGCTAGTGGAGGAACAGCAGAGCCAGAGGTGGGAGCTAGAGGAGCTGAGGTGCTGGAGGGGATTCCCAAGAGGGAGCAGCCACCAGGATTGAGGTGGTTGAGTTTTATTATCTGCTGCTTTATTTATTTTCTATTTTTTAGTATTATTTTTATGTTTCCTGTTATCTGTTTGAAAGCCTTTGAATGATTGCTAGTAGTACTTTATTGTTTTTCTAGCTTAAATGTTTAATGTAGTAGCTATGTTTATTTTGAAAATTGTCTCATGTATTGCTCACTGAGCTTGAAAAATCAAAAAAAAAAAGAAAGAAAAGAAGTAGAAAAATGCATGATATTTGAGTTATATGTTATGATTTATTCTAGTTACTCTAATGTGGTGGTACTATATATGATTCTGAATGTATGAAGTGAACAGTGTATATTTGACAGTGAAGTTAAGAATGGTGACTCCTGAGGTATAGGAACTTAGAAAAATATTATGGATTCTCCAAATTGAGTAAGAAATTGATCCTTGAAGAAAAAAAAACAGCAAAAAGAAAAATAAAAAACAAGGTCCAAGGCTCTGAGCATCAATGGTTGGGAAGGTCAAACATGATTAAAAGCTCACAGAGTTATTTTTCTAACCATATGCTTGTGGTGTGAATGTGTCAAGTAACTCTTGAGACAGAGTACCAAGAGTCAAGACCAAATGCAATTACAGAGTATGCCAAAGGCTCTGAACACCACTGACTGGGAGGTATTAAAAGAAATATTAGAACTCAAAGAGTTTTCTAGTTAAGTGCTTGTGGTGTTTTTGTGCCAAGTTAAGCTTAAGGACAAAACATTAAGAGACACGGCTAGGATCAAGGTGCAAAGCACCAAAGAAAACATAAGAAAAAACTGTGTTCAAGGATTAATCAGAGCTTAAAAAGAAAGAGAATCCATAATAAAATCTGGGTTATAGTTCTGAAGGATATCAACATTCTAAGCTTCAAAGGATAGTGAGATGCCAAAACTATTCAGAATCACAATGTCATTAACCCCACTCAGTAGTTGGACATGAGCTTAAATGAACACTCAAGTCTTGGGCAATTTCTCTTCTCAGTCCTACATTATTTTTAGTTGCTTGAGGACAAGCAACGGTTCAAATTTGGTGTTGTGATGCGTGAGCATCTTTCCCTTATTTTCTATTTATTTTAAGTTAGAATTTAATGAGTTTTAATCTTATTTTAGTGTTGAAAACCTCTTTGGATGCTACTTTGAGTTGCTTTGGTGTTTTGATGTTAACGAGCTTGATGAATTTCAAAACCAAGCCTATGATAATACTTAGCTATACAAAAAAAGAACAAAAAGGTGGAATGATAAAAAAATCTCTCAAAAGAATTTGAAGTAGGTCAAAAGGTCTTGTTATTCAATTCAAGGTTAAAGCTATTTCCTGGAAAATTGAACACAACGTGGTCTGGACCATTCACAGTAATAACAATATCCCTTTATAGGTATGTCAAAGTAATGGTGGAAAGTACTGGGGAAAGGTTTGTAGTCAACAGACAAATATTGAAGCCATATCTTGAGGAAAAAGTGGATCGGCAAAAATTAACCCAACCCTTATCTTAAAAAAACTTCAAATTGTCAAGCTAGTGATATTAAAAGAGTGCTTGTTGGGAGACAACCCAACACATCAGTATCCTCTCTTTATTCCTTTATTTATCTTTACTTTTTGTTTCCTATTCAATCATAAAGGTTTATGAAGAAAACAGAGAGATGTAACTTGATGCACGGAAAACTTGTCTCTCAACAAATCTCCCTTCGGCAAGTGTACCGAATTGTCGTCAAGTAAAACTCACAATAGAGTGAGGTCGAATCCCACAGAGATTAACAGATTAAGCAATCATTGGTTAATTGATTATCCTAGTTAGACGGTTCAGATTTGGATGATGAGTAAAAAGGGAATGTAAATGGCATAAAAGTAAAGAAAGCAATGAAGTGCAGAAAAATAAAATGGCAAGAAAAGTAAATGTAAGAACTAAAAATAAAATGAACATTGGGATCAAGAGATATTGCAATCCTCAGGATCAAGTTCATTCTCATCTCTTCCTCAATCAATTCATTCATTGATCTCCTTGGCAATCTTAAGTGATCGAATTACAATTCCTTGTAATTCAATCTCTCAAATCTTGATCAATAGCCAATTCCTTGGTCAATTGCTCATGAGAAGAGATGAAGTATGGTCACTGATTATACCACATGCATTTCCTAAATCAAGTGTTGGAAGGATTATAGTCACATATCCATCCACACCCAATTTGGTCCAACATGAGAAAGCATTTCTAGCATGATCTCTTCATTCCTCTTTCAAGGTTCAGAAGAGATCCAAGTATGAATAGTTTCTTTTCCAAGATAACTACTCAATTGGATGAATATCGAAAGCTCTCTAGTAAAATCAAGAGGAAAGAAAGAAGAAGAAGAAGAATAAGAACTACACTTAATCCATTGAATCACAATAGAGCTCTCTAACCCAATGTAAAGAGTTAGTTGATCACTGCTCTACAAAAATAGAAAAGAAAGAAAGTGCAGAAAAATAAAGATGAAGATTGAAACTGAGAATAACACTTCAAAATTCATAAATGAAAAGTACAAAGAAAGAAAAGGAAAAGTGTGTGAGGGAAGGGAGTCCGAAGACCCCTCTTCAATCCCCCTTTTCAGAATTCCCCCTTTTTAGAATTCCCCAATTTCCAGCCTACTTGAATGTAAAAACTAAGGCCTTTATATAGGCTCTCCTAAATTACAAAATGAAATTAAAAGCAAATTACAATAAAATGAAAATTCCTATTCTAGATGCTTCTTGTGGCCTTGATTGGTTGACACTTGTGGGCTTGCTTGCTTGAGCTTTGAAGTGGACTTGAGAGAGAAGTGAGTCAAATTGAGGTCCAGGTGCTAAAGTTGGTGCTAAATTTAGCCACACTAACGCTACAAGTGTGGCGTTAGTGCTAAAGTTATTGTGGCTAACGTTGCACTTGCTGCCCAGTTGGTATTTTTGGGGCTTAAAAGATGCCTCTTGTTTGTGCTCCAATTTCATGTCCACTATAGAGTATTATATATCGTTGGAAAGCTCTGAATATCAGCTTTCTAACGCAACTAGAATCACCTCAATTGGACCTCTATAGCTCAAGTTATGCCCCTTTGAAGTGGACATGGTCGCTGGCATATATGCCAACGTTAATGAAAAACTTGAGTGCCAATAACGCTAGCGATTAGGGCTTCATTATTGCCAGTTTCTGAAGCTCAAACTTAGTGTCCACACCATACTATTATATATTGTTGGAAAGCCCTGGATGTTTACTTTCCAATGCCTTTGGAAGCGCATCATTTGGAGCTCTACAACTCGAGTTACACTTCTTGGAATGTGAAGAGGTCAGCTGGCCTTAATACAGGTTGATACCATATTTATCATTGCACTTTCGGGGCAAGTTTTCTCCCTCAAATTTAGTGTCAACCATGTAGTGCCATATATTCTTGGAAAGCTCTGGAATCCTACTTTCCAATGCCACTGGAATCACCTCATTTGGAGTTTTGTGGCTCAAGTTATTCTTGTTTGAAGAAGGCATGGTCAGGTTGCCAAGTGGGACTTTTGCCCACGTTAACTACCACGTTAACTAAGTTAACGTGGGAGTTAACGTTGTGTGGGCTCATTCCAACGTTAGTGACAATGTTGGGTGTCACTAACGTTGGCGATCACCTCCCTTCTTCACGTTAGCTTCCACGTTAACTAGGTTAACGTGGGAGTTAACGTGGCTTCTTGGGCTTGTGTGGGTTCCTTCCAACGTTAGTGACAATTTTTGGTGTCACTAACGTTGTCGACCACCTTGTTTCTTCACGTTAGCTTCCACGTTAACTAGGTTAACGTGGGAGTTAACGTGGCTTATTGTGACTTGGCCAACGTTAGTGATAAAGTTGAATATCACTAACGTTGGCTTCCACTTTACTTCTTAACATTAGAGGCCACGTTAACTAAGTTAACGTGGCAACTAACGTGGCCACTTATGAACTTGGTCCAACGTTAGTGATAATGTTAAGTGTCACTAACGTTGGCTCCATTTCCTTTCTTCAAAGTTAATGCCACTAACTTTTCTCACTAATGTTGGGGCTTTCCTTCCTTCCACGTTAGTGCCCACGTTAGTGTAACTAATGTAGCCACTAATGTGGCTTCTTCTCTTCTTCTTTTGGCCTGAAATCAATCAAACAAAGTGCATCAAAGTCTTGCTCTTAATCATGGGATCATGCATCATCCAATTTATCATATAA